>NW_027437577.1:0-300000 GCF_965140245.1 Athene noctua
GGAAGCTGCTAGCCGGGAATTCTCTGCCTGGTTCTGCCCGCTGCCCGGAACGCTACGCAGGGCAAAAGCGGTTCTCGTCCTCCGTGCTTGCTTTTTCTCAGAAAGAGCCGTGGTGTGCCTTTTCGCCGGAAAACGCGTTTTCGGCCGAAAACGTGTACGTTTGCACTTCCCCGCCACAGGGAAGCTGCTAGCCGGCAATTCTCTGCCTGGTTCTACCCGCTGCCCGGAACGCTACGCAGGGCAAAAGCGGTTCTCGTCCTCCGTGCTTGCTTTTTCTCAGAAAGAGCCGTGGTGTGCGTTTTGGCCGGAAAACGCGTTTTCGGCCGAAAACGTGTACGTTTGCACTTCCCCGCCACAGGGAAGCTGCTAGCCGGCAATTCTCTGCCTGGTTCTACCCGCTGCCCGGAACGCTACGCAGGGCAAAAGCGGTTCTCGTCCTCCGTGCTTGCTTTTTCTCAGAAAGAGCCGTGGTGTGCGTTTTCGCCGGAAAACGCGTTTTCGGCCGAAAACGTGTACGTTTGCACTTCCCCGCCACAGGGAAGCTGCTAGCCGGGAATTCTCTGCCTGGTTCTACCCGCTGCCCGGAACGCTACGCAGGGCAAAAGCGGTTCTCGTCCTCCGTGCTTGCTTTTTCTCAGAAAGAGCCGTGGTGTGCCTTTTCGCCGGAAAACGCGTTTTCGGCCGAAAACGTGTACGTTTGCACTTCCCCGCCACAGGGAAGCTGCTAGCCGGGAATTCTCTGCCTGGTTCTACCCGCTGCCCGGAACGCTACGCAGGGCAAAAGCGGTTCTCGTCCTCCGTGCTTGCTTTTTCTCAGAAAGAGCCGTGGTGTGCGTTTTCGCCGGAAAACGCGTTTTCGGCCGAAAACGTGTACGTTTGCACTTCCCCGCCACAGGGAAGCTGCTAGCCGGGAATTCTCTGCCTGGTTCTACCCGCTGCCCGGAACGCTACGCAGGGCAAAAGCGGTTCTCGTCCTCCGTGCTTGCTTTTTCTCAGGAAGAGCCGTGGTGTGCGTTTTCGCCGGAAAACGTGTTTTCGGCCGAAAACGTGTACGTTTGCACTTCCCCGCCACAGGGAAGCTGCTAGCCGGGAATTCTCTGCCTGGTTCTACCCGCTGCCCGGAACGCTACGCAGGGCAAAAGCGGTTCTCGTCCTCCGTGCTTGCTTTTTCTCAGAAAGAGCCGTGGTGTGCGTTTTCGCCGGAAAACGCGTTTTCGGCCGAAAACGTGTACGTTTGCACTTCCCCGCCACAGGGAAGCTGCTAGCCGGGAATTCTCTGCCTGGTTCTACCCGCTGCCCGGAACGCTACGCAGGGCAAAAGCGGTTCTCGTCCTCCGTGCTTGCTTTTTCTCAGGAAGAGCCGTGGTGTGCGTTTTCGCCGGAAAACGCGTTTTCGGCCGAAAACGTGTACGTTTGCACTTCCCCGCCACAGGGAAGCTGCTAGCCGGGAATTCTCTGCCTGGTTCTACCCGCTGCCCGGAACGCTACGCAGGGCAAAAGCGGTTCTCGTCCTCCGTGCTTGCTTTTTCTCAGAAAGAGCCGTGGTGTGCGTTTTCGCCGGAAAACGCGTTTTCGGCCGAAAACGTGTACGTTTGCACTTCCCCGCCACAGGGAAGCTGCTAGCCGGGAATTCTCTGCCTGGTTCTACCCGCTGCCCGGAACGCTACGCAGGGCAAAAGCGGTTCTCGTCCTCCGTGCTTGCTTTTTCTCAGAATGAGCCGTGGTGTGCCTTTTCGCCGGAAAACGCGTTTTCGGCCGAAAACGTGTACGTTTGCACTTCCCCGCCACAGGGAAGCTGCTAGCCGGGAATTCTCTGCCTGGTTCTACCCGCTGCCCGGAACGCTACGCAGGGCAAAAGCGGTTCTCGTCCTCCGTGCTTGCTTTTTCTCAGAAAGAGCCGTGGTGTGCCTTTTCGCCGGAAAACGCGTTTTCGGCCGAAAACGTGTACGTTTGCACTTCCCCGCCACAGGGAAGCTGCTAGCCGGGAATTCTCTGCCTGGTTCTACCCGCTGCCCGGAACGCTACGCAGGGCAAAAGCGGTTCTCGTCCTCCGTGCTTGCTTTTTCTCAGAAAGAGCCGTGGTGTGCGTTTTCGCCGGAAAACGCGTTTTCGGCCGAAAACGTGTACGTTTGCACTTCCCCGCCACAGGGAAGCTGCTAGCCGGCAATTCTCTGCCTGGTTCTACCCGCTGCCCGGAACGCTACGCAGGGCAAAAGCGGTTCTCGTCCTCCGTGCTTGCTTTTTCTCAGAAAGAGCCGTGGTGTGCGTTTTCGCCGGAAAACGCGTTTTCGGCCGAAAACGTGTACGTTTGCACTTCCCCGCCACAGGGAAGCTGCTAGCCGGGAATTCTCTGCCTGGTTCTACCCGCTGCCCGGAACGCTACGCAGGGCAAAAGCGGTTCTCGTCCTCCGTGCTTGCTTTTTCTCAGAAAGAGCCGTGGTGTGCCTTTTCGCCGGAAAACGCGTTTTCGGCCGAAAACGTGTACGTTTGCACTTCCCCGCCACAGGGAAGCTGCTAGCCGGGAATTCTCTGCCTGGTTCTACCCGCTGCCCGGAACGCTACGCAGGGCAAAAGCGGTTCTCGTCCTCCGTGCTTGCTTTTTCTCAGAAAGAGCCGTGGTGTGCGTTTTCGCCGGAAAACGCGTTTTCGGCCGAAAACGTGTACGTTTGCACTTCCCCGCCACAGGGAAGCTGCTAGCCGGGAATTCTCTGCCTGGTTCTACCCGCTGCCCGGAACGCTACGCAGGGCAAAAGCGGTTCTCGTCCTCCGTGCTTGCTTTTTCTCAGAAAGAGCCGTGGTGTGCGTTTTCGCCGGAAAACGCGTTTTCGGCCGAAAACGTGTACGTTTGCACTTCCCCGCCACAGGGAAGCTGCTAGCCGGGAATTCTCTGCCTGGTTCTACCCGCTGCCCGGAACGCTAAGCAGGGCAAAAGCGGTTCTCGTCCTCCGTGCTTGCTTTTTCTCAGAAAGAGCCGTGGTGTGCGTTTTCGCCGGAAAACGCGTTTTCGGCCGAAAACGTGTACGTTTGCACTTCCCCGCCACAGGGAAGCTGCTAGCCGGCAATTCTCTGCCTGGTTCTACCCGCTGCCCGGAACGCTACGCAGGGCAAAAGCGGTTCTCGTCCTCCGTGCTTGCTTTTTCTCAGGAAGAGCCGTGGTGTGCGTTTTCGCCGGAAAACGCGTTTTCGGCCGAAAACGTGTACGTTTGCACTTCCCCGCCACAGGGAAGCTGCTAGCCGGGAATTCTCTGCCTGGTTCTACCCGCTGCCCGGAACGCTACGCAGGGCAAAAGCGGTTCTCGTCCTCCGTGCTTGCTTTTTCTCAGAAAGAGCCGTGGTGTGCGTTTTCGCCGGAAAACGCGTTTTCGGCCGAAAACGTGTACGTTTGCACTTCCCCGCCACAGGGAAGCTGCTAGCCGGGAATTCTCTGCCTGGTTCTACCCGCTGCCCGGAACGCTACGCAGGGCAAAAGCGGTTCTCGTCCTCCGTGCTTGCTTTTTCTCAGAAAGAGCCGTGGTGTGCGTTTTCGCCGGAAAACGCGTTTTCGGCCGAAAACGTGTACGTTTGCACTTCCCCGCCACAGGGAAGCTGCTAGCCGGGAATTCTCTGCCTGGTTCTACCCGCTGCCCGGAACGCTAAGCAGGGCAAAAGCGGTTCTCGTCCTCCGTGCTTGCTTTTTCTTAGAAAGAGCCGTGGTGTGCGTTTTCGCCGGAAAACGCGTTTTCGGCCGAAAACGTGTACGTTTGCACTTCCCCGCCACAGGGAAGCTGCTAGCCGGGAATTCTCTGCCTGGTTCTACCCGCTGCCCGGAACGCTACGCAGGGCAAAAGCGGTTCTCGTCCTCCGTGCTTGCTTTTTCTCAGAAAGAGCCGTGGTGTGCGTTTTCGCCGGAAAACGCGTTTTCGGCCGAAAACGTGTACGTTTGCACTTCCCCGCCACAGGGAAGCTGCTAGCCGGGAATTCTCTGCCTGGTTCTACCCGCTGCCCGGAACGCTACGCAGGGCAAAAGCGGTTCTCGTCCTCCGTGCTTGCTTTTTCTCAGAAAGAGCCGTGGTGTGCGTTTTCGCCGGAAAACGCGTTTTCGGCCGAAAACGTGTACGTTTGCACTTCCCCGCCACAGGGAAGCTGCTAGCCGGGAATTCTCTGCCTGGTTCTACCCGCTGCCCGGAACGCTACGCAGGGCAAAAGCGGTTCTCGTCCTCCGTGCTTGCTTTTTCTCAGAAAGAGCCGTGGTGTGCCTTTTCGCCGGAAAACGCGTTTTCGGCCGAAAACGTGTACGTTTGCACTTCCCCGCCACAGGGAAGCTGCTAGCCGGGAATTCTCTGCCTGGTTCTACCCGCTGCCCGGAACGCTACGCAGGGCAAAAGCGGTTCTCGTCCTCCGTGCTTGCTTTTTCTCAGAAAGAGCCGTGGTGTGCGTTTTCGCCGGAAAACGCGTTTTCGGCCGAAAACGTGTACGTTTGCACTTCCCCGCCACAGGGAAGCTGCTAGCCGGGAATTCTCTGCCCGGTTCTACCCGCTGCCCGGAACGCTACGCAGGGCAAAAGCGGTTCTCGTCCTCCGTGCTTGCTTTTTCTCAGAAAGAGCCGTGGTGTGCGTTTTCGCCGGAAAACGCGTTTTCGGCCGAAAACGTGTACGTTTGCACTTCCCCGCCACAGGGAAGCTGCTAGCCGGGAATTCTCTGCCTGGTTCTACCCGCTGCCCGGAACGCTACGCAGGGCAAAAGCGGTTCTCGTCCTCCGTGCTTGCTTTTTCTCAGGAAGAGCCGTGGTGTGCGTTTTCGCCGGAAAACGCGTTTTCGGCCGAAAACGTGTACGTTTGCACTTCCCCGCCACAGGGAAGCTGCTAGCCGGGAATTCTCTGCCTGGTTCTACCCGCTGCCCGGAACGCTACGCAGGGCAAAAGCGGTTCTCGTCCTCCGTGCTTGCTTTTTCTCAGAAAGAGCCGTGGTGTGCGTTTTCGCCGGAAAACGCGTTTTCGGCCGAAAACGTGTACGTTTGCACTTCCCCGCCACAGGGAAGCTGCTAGCCGGGAATTCTCTGCCTGGTTCTACCCGCTGCCCGGAACGCTACGCAGGGCAAAAGCGGTTCTCGTCCTCCGTGCTTGCTTTTCCTCAGAAAGAGCCGTGGTGTGCGTTTTCGCCGGAAAACGTGTTTTCGTCCGAAAACGTGTACGTTTGCACTTCCCCGCCACAGGGAAGCTGCTAGCCGGGAATTCTCTGCCTGGTTCTACCCGCTGCCCGGAACGCTAAGCAGGGCAAAAGCGGTTCTCGTCCTCCGTGCTTGCTTTTTCTCAGAAAGAGCCGTGGTGTGCGTTTTCGCCGGAAAACGCGTTTTCGGCCGAAAACGTGTACGTTTGCACTTCCCCGCCACAGGGAAGCTGCTAGCCGGGAATTCTCTGCCTGGTTCTACCCGCTGCCCGGAACGCTACGCAGGGCAAAAGCGGTTCTCGTCCTCCGTGCTTGCTTTTTCTCAGAAAGAGCCGTGGTGTGCCTTTTCGCCGGAAAACGCGTTTTCGGCCGAAAACGTGTACGTTTGCACTTCCCCGCCACAGGGAAGCTGCTAGCCGGGAATTCTCTGCCTGGTTCTACCCGCTGCCCGGAACGCTAAGCAGGGCAAAAGCGGTTCTCGTCCTCCGTGCTTGCTTTTTCTCAGAAAGAGCCGTGGTGTGCGTTTTCGCCGAAAAACGCGTTTTCGGCCGAAAACGTGTACGTTTGCACTTCCCCGCCACAGGGAAGCTGCTAGCCGGGAATTCTCTGCCTGGTTCTACCCGCTGCCCGGAACGCTACGCAGGGCAAAAGCGGTTCTCGTCCTCCGTGCTTGCTTTTTCTCAGAAAGAGCCGTGGTGTGCGTTTTCGCCGGAAAACGCGTTTTCGGCCGAAAACGTGTACGTTTGCACTTCCCCGCCACAGGGAAGCTGCTAGCCGGGAATTCTCTGCCTGGTTCTACCCGCTGCCCGGAACGCTACGCAGGGCAAAAGCGGTTCTCGTCCTCCGTGCTTGCTTTTTCTCAGGAAGAGCCGTGGTGTGCGTTTTCGCCGGAAAACGCGTTTTCGGCCGAAAACGTGTACGTTTGCACTTCCCCGCCACAGGGAAGCTGCTAGCCGGGAATTCTCTGCCCGGTTCTACCCGCTGCCCGGAACGCTACGCAGGGCAAAAGCGGTTCTCGTCCTCCGTGCTTGCTTTTTCTCAGAAAGAGCCGTGGTGTGCGTTTTCGCCGGAAAACGCGTTTTCGGCCGAAAACGTGTACGTTTGCACTTCCCCGCCACAGGGAAGCTGCTAGCCGGGAATTCTCTGCCTGGTTCTACCCGCTGCCCGGAACGCTACGCAGGGCAAAAGCGGTTCTCGTCCTCCGTGCTTGCTTTTTCTCAGAAAGAGCCGTGGTGTGCCTTTTCGCCGGAAAACGCGTTTTCGGCCGAAAACGTGTACGTTTGCACTTCCCCGCCACAGGGAAGCTGCTAGCCGGGAATTCTCTGCCTGGTTCTACCCGCTGCCCGGAACGCTACGCAGGGCAAAAGCGGTTCTCGTCCTCCGTGCTTGCTTTTTCTCAGAAAGAGCCGTGGTGTGCCTTTTCGCCGGAAAACGCGTTTTCGGCCGAAAACGTGTACGTTTGCACTTCCCCGCCAGAGGGAAGCTGCTAGCCGGGAATTCTCTGCCTGGTTCTACCCGCTGCCCGGAACGCTACGCAGGGCAAAAGCGGTTCTCGTCCTCCGTGCTTGCTTTTTCTCAGAAAGAGCCGTGGTGTGCCTTTTCGCCGGAAAACGCGTTTTCGGCCCAAAACGTGTACGTTTGCACTTCCCCGCCACAGGGAAGCTGCTAGCCGGGAATTCTCTGCCTGGTTCTACCCGCTGCCCGGAACGGTACGCAGGGCAAAAGCGGTTCTCGTCCTCCGTGCTTGCTTTTTCTCAGAAAGAGCCGTGGTGTGCGTTTTCGCCGGAAAACGCGTTTTCGGCCGAAAACGTGTACGTTTGCACTTCCCCGCCACAGGGAAGCTGCTAGCCGGGAATTCTCTGCCTGGTTCTACCCGCTGCCCGGAACGCTACGCAGGGCAAAAGCGGTTCTCGTCCTCCATGCTTGCTTTTTCTCAGAAAGAGCCGTGGTGTGCGTTTTCGCCGGAAAACGCGTTTTCGGCCGAAAACGTGTACGTTTGCACTTCCCCGCCACAGGGAAGCTGCTAGCCGGGAATTCTCTGCCTGGTTCTACCCGCTGCCCGGAACGCTACGCAGGGCAAAAGCGGTTCTCGTCCTCCGTGCTTGCTTTTTCTCAGAAAGAGCCGTGGTGTGCGTTTTCGCCGGAAAACGCGTTTTCGGCCGAAAACGTGTACGTTTGCAATTCCCCGCCACAGGGAAGCTGCTAGCCGGGAATTCTCTGCCTGGTTCTACCCGCTGCCCGGAACGCTACGCAGGGCAAAAGCGGTTCTCGTCCTCCGTGCTTGCTTTTTCTCAGAAAGAGCCGTGGTGTGCCTTTTCGCCGGAAAACGCGTTTTCGGCCGAAAACGTGTACGTTTGCACTTCCCGGCCACAGGGAAGCTGCTAGCCGGCAATTCTCTGCCTGGTTCTACCCGCTGCTCGGAACGCTACGCAGGGCAAAAGCGATTCTCGTCCTCCGTGCTTGCTTTTTCTCAGAAAGAGCCGTGGTGTGCGTTTTCGCCGGAAAACGCGTTTTCGGCCGAAAACGTGTATGTTTGCACTTCCCAGCCACAGGGAAGCTGCTAGCCGGGAATTTTCTGCCTGGTTCTACCCGCTGCCCGGAACGCTACGCAGGGCAAAAGCGATTCTCGTCCTCCGTGCTTGCTTTTTCTCAGAAAGAGCCGTGGTGTGCGTTTTCGCCGGAAAACGCGTTTTCGGCCGAAAACGTGTACGTTTGCACTTCCCCGCCACAGGGAAGCTGCTAGCCGGGAATTCTCTGCCTGGTTCTACCCGCTGCCCGGAACGCTACGCAGGGCAAAAGCGATTCTCGTCCTCCGTGCTTGCTTTCTCTCAGAAAGCGCCGTGGTGTGCGTTTTCGCCGGAAAACGCGTTTTCGTCCGAAAACGTGTACGTGTGCACTTCCCCGCCACAGGGAAGCTGCTAGCCGGCAATTCGCTGCCTGGTTCTACCCGCTGCCCGGAACGCTACGCAGGGCAAAAGCGATTCTCGTCCTCCGTGCTTGCTTTTTCTCAGAAAGAGCCATGGTGTGCTTTTTCTCCGGAAAACGCGTTTTCGGCCGAAAACGTGTACGTTTGCACTTCCCGGCCACAGGGAAGCTGCTAGCCGGCAATTCGCTGCCTATTTCTACCCGCTGCTCGGAACGCTACGCAGGGCAAAAGCGATTCTCGTCCTCCGTGCTTGCTTTTTCTCAGAAAGAGCCGTGGTGTGCGTTTTCGCCGCAAAACGCGTTTCCGGCCGAAAACGTGTACGTTTGCACTTCCCCGCCACAGGGAAGCTGCTAGCCGGGAATTTTCTGCCTATTTCTACCCGCTGCCTGGAACGCTACGCAGGGCAAAAGCGATTCTCGTCCTCCGTGCTTGCTTTTTCTCAGAAAGAGCCGTGGTGTGCGTTTTCGCCGGAAAACGCGTTTTCGGCCGAAAACGTGTACGTTTGCACTTCCCCGCCACAGGGAAGCTGCTAGCCAGGAATTCTCTGCCTGGTTCTACCCGCTGCCCGGAACGCTACGCAGGGCAAAAGAGATTCTCGTCCTCCGTGCTTGCTTTTTCTCAGAAAGAGCCGTGGTGTGTTTTTTCTCCGGAAAACGAGTTTTCGGCCAGAAACGTGTACGTTTGCACTTCCCGGCCACAGGGAAGCTGCTAGCCGGCAATTCGCTGCCTATTTCTACCCGCTGCTCAGAACGCTACGCAGGGCAAAAGCAATTCTCGTCCTCCGTGCTTGCTTTTTTTCAGAAAGAGCCGTGGTGTGCGTTTTCGCCGGAAAACGCGTTTTCGGCCGAAAACGTGTACGTTTGCACTTCCCGGCCACAGGGAAGCTGCTAGCCGGCAATTCTCTGCCTGGTTCTACCCGCTGCCCGGAACGCTACGGAGGGCAAAAGCGATTCTCGTCCTCCGTGCTTGCTTTTTCTCAGAAAGAGCCGTGGTGTGCGTTTTCGCCGGAAAACGCGTTTTCGGCCGAAAACGTGTACGTTTGCACTTCCCGGCCACAGGGAAGCTGCTAGCCGGGAATTTTCTGCCTGGTTCTACCCGCTGCCCGGAACGCTACGCAGGGCAAAAGCGATTCTCGTCCTCCGTGCTTGCTTTTTCTCAGAAAGAGCCGTGGTGCGCGTTTTCGCCGGAAAACGCGTTTTCGGCCGAAAACGTGTACGTTTGCACTTCCCCGCCACAGGGAAGCTGCTAGCCGGGAATTCTCTGCCTGGTTCTACCCGCTGCCCGGAACGCTACGCAGGGCAAAAGCGATTCTCCTCTTCCGTGCTTGCTTTTTCTCAGAAAGAGCCGTGGTGTGCGTTTTCGCCGGAAAACGAGTTTTCGGCCGAAAACGTGTACGTTTGCACTTCCCCGCCACAGGGAAGCTGCTAGCCGGGAATTCGCTGCCTGGTTCTACCCGCTGCCCGGAACGCTACGCAGGGCAAAAGCGATTCTCGTCCTCCGTGCTTGCTTTTTCTCAGAAAGAGCCGTGGTGTGCTTTTTCGCCGGAAAACGCGTTTTCGGCCGAAAACGTGTACGTTTGCACTTCCCCGCCACAGGGAAGCTGCTAGCCGGGAATTCGCTGCCTATTTCTACCCGCTGCTCAGAACGCTACGCAGGGCAAAAGCGGTTCTCGTCCTCCGTGCTTGCTTTTTCTCAGAAAGAGCCGTGGTGTGCGTTTTCGCCGGAAAACGCGTTTTCGGCCGAAAACGTGTACGTTTGCACTTCCCCGCCACAGGGAAGCTGCTAGCCGGGAATTCTCTGCCTGGTTCTACCCGCTGCCCGGAACGCTACGCAGGGCAAAAGCGATTCTCGTCCTCCGTGCTTGCTTTTTCTCAGAAAGAGCCGTGGTGTGCGTTTTCGCCGGAAAACGCGTTTTCGGCCGAAAACGTGTACGTTTGCAATTCCCGGCCACAGGGAAGCTGCTAGCCGGGAATTTTCTGCCTGGTTCTACCCGCTGCCCGGAACGCTACGCAGGGCAAAAGCGATTCTCGTCCTCCGTGCTTGCTTTTTCTCAGAAAGAGCCGTGGTGTGCCTTTTCGCCGGAAAACGCGTTTTCGGCCGAAAACGTGTACGTTTGCACTTCCCCGCCACAGGGAAGCTGCTAGCCGGGAATTCTCTGCCTGGTTCTACCCGCTGCCCGGAACGCTACGCAGGGCAAAAGCGATTCTCGTCCTCCGTGCTTGCTTTTTCTCAGAAAGAGCCGTGGTGTGCGTTTTCGCCGGAAAACGCCCTTTCGGCCGAAAACGTGTACGTTTGCACTTCCCGAGCACAGGGAAGCTGCTAGCCGGGAATTCTCTGCCTGGTTCTACCCGCTGCCCGGAACGCTACGCAGGGCAAAAGCGATTCTCGTCCTCCGTGCTTGCTTTTTCTCAGAAAGAGCCGTGGTGTGCGTTTTCGCCGCAAAACGCGTTTTCGGCCGAAAACGTGTACGTTTGCACTTCCCGGCCACAGGGAAGCTGCTAGCCGGGAATTCTCTGCCTGGTTCTACCCGCTGCCCGGAACGCTACGCAGGGCAAAAGCGATTCTCGTCCTCCGTGCTTGCTTTTTCTCAGAAAGAGCCGTGGTGTGCGTTTTCGCCGGAAAACGCGTTTTCGGCCGAAAACTTGTACGTTTGCACTTCCCCGCCACAGGGAAGCTGCTAGCCGGGAATTCTCTGCCTGGTTCTACCCGCTGCCCGGAACGCTACGCAGGGCAAAAGCGATTCTCGTCCTCCGTGCTTGCTTTTTCTCAGAAAGAGCCGTGGTGTGCGTTTTCGCCGGAAAACGCGTTTTCGGCCGAAAACGTGTACGTTTGCACTTCCCCGCCACAGGGAAGCTGATAGCCGGGAATTCTCTGCCTGGTTCTACCCGCTGCCCGGAACGCTACGCAGGGCAAAAGCGATTCTCGTCCTCCGTGCTTGCTTTTTCTCAGAAAGAGCCGTGGTGTGCGTTTTCGCCGCAAAACGCGTTTTCGGCCGAAAACGTGTACGTTTGCACTTCCCGGCCACAGGGAAGCTGCTAGCCGGGAATTCTCTGCCTGGTTCTACCCGCTGCC
The DNA here is from genome assembly GCF_965140245.1 of Athene noctua. Taxonomy (NCBI): domain Eukaryota; kingdom Metazoa; phylum Chordata; class Aves; order Strigiformes; family Strigidae; genus Athene; species Athene noctua. Next base: position 11,144 of record NW_027437577.1, read on the forward strand.
CGGAACGCTACGCAGGGCAAAAGCGATTCTCGTCCTCCGTGCTTGCTTTTTCTCAGAAAGAGCCGTGGTGTGCGTTTTCGCCGGAAAACGCGTTTTCGGCCGAAAACTTGTACGTTTGCACTTCCCCGCCACAGGGAAGCTGCTAGCCGGGAATTCTCTGCCTGGTTCTACCCGCTGCCCGGAACGCTACGCAGGGCAAAAGCGATTCTCGTCCTCCGTGCTTGCTTTTTCTCAGAAAGAGCCGTGGTGTGCGTTTTCGCCGGAAAACGCGTTTTCGGCCGAAAACGTGTACGTTTGCACTTCCCCGCCACAGGGAAGCTGCTAGCCGGGAATTCTCTGCCTGGTTCTACCCGCTGCCCGGAACGCTACGCAGGGCAAAAGCGATTCTCGTCCTCCGTGCTTGCTTTTTCTCAGAAAGAGCCGTGGTGTGCGTTTTCGCCGGAAAACGCGTTTTCGGCCGAAAACGTGTACGTTTGCAATTCCCGGCCACAGGGAAGCTGCTAGCCGGGAATTTTCTGCCTGGTTCTACCCGCTGCCCGGAACGCTACGCAGGGCAAAAGCGATTCTCGTCCTCCGTGCTTGCTTTTTCTCAGAAAGAGCCGTGGTGTGCCTTTTCGCCGGAAAACGCGTTTTCGGCCGAAAACGTGTACGTTTGCACTTCCCCGCCACAGGGAAGCTGCTAGCCGGGAATTCTCTGCCTGGTTCTACCCGCTGCCCGGAACGCTACGCAGGGCAAAAGCGATTCTCGTCCTCCGTGCTTGCTTTTTCTCAGAAAGAGCCGTGGTGTGCGTTTTCGCCGGAAAACGCCCTTTCGGCCGAAAACGTGTACGTTTGCACTTCCCGAGCACAGGGAAGCTGCTAGCCGGGAATTCTCTGCCTGGTTCTACCCGCTGCCCGGAACGCTACGCAGGGCAAAAGCGATTCTCGTCCTCCGTGCTTGCTTTTTCTCAGAAAGAGCCGTGGTGTGCGTTTTCGCCGCAAAACGCGTTTTCGGCCGAAAACGTGTACGTTTGCACTTCCCGGCCACAGGGAAGCTGCTAGCCGGGAATTCTCTGCCTGGTTCTACCCGCTGCCCGGAACGCTACGCAGGGCAAAAGCGATTCTCGTCCTCCGTGCTTGCTTTTTCTCAGAAAGAGCCGTGGTGTGCGTTTTCGCCGGAAAACGCGTTTTCGGCCGAAAACGTGTACGTTTGCACTTCCCCGCCACAGGGAAGCTGCTAGCAGGGAATTCGCTGCCTGGTTCTACCCGCTGCCCGGAACGCTACGCAGGGCAAAAGCGATTCTCGTCCTCCGTGCTTGCTTTTTCTCAGAAAGAGCCGTGGTGTGCTTTTTCGCCGGAAAACGCGTTTTCGGCCGAAAACGTGTACGTTTGCACTTCCCCGCCACAGGGAAGCTGCTAGCAGGGAATTCGCTGCCTATTTCTACCCGCTGCTCGGAACGCTACGCAGGGAAAAGCGATTCTCGTCCTCCGTGCTTGCTTTTTCTCAGAAAGAGCCGTGGTGTGCGTTTTCGCCGGAAAACGCGTTTTCGGCCGAAAACGTGTACGTTTGCACTTCCCCGCCACAGGGAAGCTGCTAGCCGGGAATTCTCTGCCTGGTTCTACCCGCTGCCCGGAACGCTACGCAGGGCAAAAGCGATTCTCGTCCTCCGTGCTTGCTTTTTCTCAGAAAGAGCCGTGGTGTGCGTTTTCGCCGGAAAACGCGTTTTCGGCCGAAAACGTGTACGTTTGCACTTCCCGGCCACAGGGAAGCTGCTAGACGGGAATTCTCTGCCTGGTTCTACCCGCTGCCCGGAACGCTACACAGGGCAAAAGCGATTCTCGTCCTCCGTGCTTGCTTTTTCTCAGAAAGAGCCGTGGTGTGCGTTTTCGCCGGAAAACGCGTTTTCGGCCGAAAACGTGTACGTTTGCACTTCCCCGCCACAGGGAAGCTGCTAGCCGGGAATTCGCTGCCTATTTCTACCCGCTGCTCGGAACGCTACGCAGGGCAAAAGCGATTCTCGTCCTCCGTGCTTGCTTTTTCTCAGAAAGAGCTGTGGTGCGCGTTTTCGCCGGAAAACGTGTTTTCGGCCGAAAACGTGTACGTTTGCACTTCCCCGCCACAGGGAAGCTGCTAGCCGGGAATTCTCTGCCTGGTTCTACCCGCTGCTCGGAACGCTACGCAGGGCAAAAGCGATTCTCGTCCTCCGTGCTTGCTTTTTCTCAGAAAGAGCCGTGGTGTGCGTTTTCGCCGTAAAACGCGTTTTCGGCCGAAAACGTGTACGTTTGCACTTCCCGGCCACAGGGAAGCTGCTAGCCGGGAATTCTCTGCCTGGTTCTACCCGCTGCCCGGAACGCTACGCAGGGCAAAAGCGATTCTCGTCCTCCGTGCTTGCTTTCTCTCAGAAAGCGCCGTGGTGTGCGTTTTCGCCGGAAAACGCGTTTTCGGCCGAAAACGTGTACGTGTGCACTTCCCCGCCACAGGGAAGCTGCTAGCCGGGAATTCTCTGCCTGGTTCTACCCGCTGCCCGGAACGCTACGCAGGGCAAAAGCGATTCTCGTCCCCCGTGCTTGTTTTTTCTCAGAAAGAGCCATGGTGTGCTTTTTCTCCGGAAAACGCGTTTTCGACCGAAAACGTGTACGTTTGCACTTCCCGGCCACAGGGAAGCTGCTAGCCGGCAATTCGCTGCCTATTTCTACCCGCTGCTCGGAACGCTACGCAGGGCAAAAGCGATTCTCGTCCTCCGTGCTTGCTTTTTCTCAGAAAGAGCCGTGGTGTGCGTTTTCGCCGCAAAACGCGTTTCCGGCCGAAAACGTGTACGTTTGCACTTCCCCGCCACAGGGAAGCTGCTAGCCGGGAATTTTCTGCCTATTTCTACCCGCTGCCTGGAACGCTACGCAGGGCAAAAGCGATTCTCGTCCTCCGTGCTTGCTTTTTCTCAGAAAGAGCCGTGGTGTGCGTTTTCGCCGGAAAACGCGTTTTCGGCCGAAAACGTGTACGTTTGCACTTCCCCGCCACAGGGAAGCTGCTAGCCAGGAATTCTCTGCCTGGTTCTACCCGCTGCCCGGAACGCTACGCAGGGCAAAAGAGATTCTCGTCCTCCGTGCTTGCTTTTTCTCAGAAAGAGCCATGGTGTGTTTTTTCTCCGGAAAACGAGTTTTCGGCCGGAAACGTGTACGTTTGCACTTCCCGGCCACAGGGAAGCTGCTAGCCGGCAATTCGCTGCCTATTTCTACCCGCTGCTCAGAACGCTACGCAGGGCAAAAGAGATTCTCGTCCTCCGTGCTTGCTTTTTCTCAGAAAGAGCCATGGTGTGTTTTTTCTCCGGAAAACGCGTTTTCGGCCGAAAACGTGTACGTTTGCACTTCCCCGCCACAGGGAAGCTGCTAGCCGGGAATTCTCTGCCTGGTTCTACCCGCTGCCCGGAACGCTACGCAGGGCAAAAGCGATTCTCCTCTTCCGTGCTTGCTTTTTCTCAGAAAGAGCCGTGGTGTGCGTTTTCGCCGGAAAACGCGTTTTCGGCCGAAAACGTGTACGTTTGCACTTCCCCGCCACAGGGAAGCTGCTAGCCGGGAATTCGCTGCCTGGTTCTACCCGCTGCCCGGAACGCTACGCAGGGCAAAAGCGATTCTCGTCCTCCGTGCTTGCTTTTTCTCAGAAAGAGCCGTGGTGTGCTTTTTCGCCGGAAAACGCGTTTTCGGCCGAAAACGTGTACGTTTGCACTTCCCCGCCACAGGGAAGCTGCTAGCCGGGAATTCGCTGCCTATTTCTACCCGCTGCTCAGAACGCTACGCAGGGCAAAAGCGATTCTCGTCCTCCGTGCTTGCTTTTTCTCAGAAAGAGCCGTGGTGTGCGTTTTCGCCGTAAAACGCGTTTTCGGCCGAAAACGTGTACGTTTGCACTTCCCGGCCACAGGGAAGCTGCTAGCCGGGAATTCTCTGCCTGGTTCTACCCGCTGCCCGGAACGCTATGCAGGGCAAAAGCGATTCTCGTCCTCCGTGCTTGCTTTTTCTCAGAAAGAGCCGTGGTGTGCGTTTTCGCCGGAAAACGCGTTTTCGGACGAAAACGTGTACGTTTGCACTTCCCCGCCACAGGGAAGCTGCTAGCCGGGAATTTTCTGCCTGGTTCTACCCGCTGCCCGGAACGCTACGCAGGGCAAAAGCGATTCTCGTCCTCCGTGCTTGCTTTTTCTCAGAAAGAGCCGTGGTGTGCGTTTTCGCCGGAAAACGCGTTTTCGGCCGAAAACGTGTACGTTTGCACTTCCCCGCCACAGGGAAGCTGCTAGCCGGGAATTCTCTGCCTGGTTCTACCCGCTGCCCGGAACGCTACGCAGGGCAAAAGCGATTCTCGTCCTCCGTGCTTGCTTTTTCTCAGAAAGAGCCGTGGTGTGCGTTTTCGCCGGAAAACGCGTTTTCGGCCGAAAACTTGTACGTTTGCACTTCCCCGCCACAGGGAAGCTGCTAGCCGGGAATTCTCTGCCTGGTTCTACCCGCTGCCCCGAACGCTACGCAGGGCAAAAGCGATTCTCGTCCTCCGTGCTTGCTTTTTCTCAGAAAGAGCCGTGGTGTGCGTTTTCGCCGGAAAACGCGTTTTCGGCCGAAAACGTGTACGTTTGCACTTCCCCGCCACAGGGAAGCTGATAGCCGGGAATTCTCTGCCTGGTTCTACCCGCTGCCCGGAACGCTACGCAGGGCAAAAGCGATTCTCGTCCTCCGTGCTTGCTTTTTCTCAGAAAGAGCCGTGGTGTGCGTTTTCGCCGCAAAACGCGTTTTCGGCCGAAAACGTGTACGTTTGCACTTCCCGGCCACAGGGAAGCTGCTAGCCGGGAATTCTCTGCCTGGTTCTACCCGCTGCCCGGAACGCTACGCAGGGCAAAAGCGATTCTCGTCCTCCGTGCTTGCTTTTTCTCAGAAAGAGCCGTGGTGTGCGTTTTCGCCGGAAAACGCGTTTTCGGCCGAAAACTTGTACGTTTGCACTTCCCCGCCACAGGGAAGCTGCTAGCCGGGAATTCTCTGCCTGGTTCTACCCGCTGCCCGGAACGCTACGCAGGGCAAAAGCGATTCTCGTCCTCCGTGCTTGCTTTTTCTCAGAAAGAGCCGTGGTGTGCGTTTTCGCCGGAAAACGCGTTTTCGGCCGAAAACGTGTACGTTTGCACTTCCCCGCCACAGGGAAGCTGCTAGCAGGGAATTCGCTGCCTGGTTCTACCCGCTGCCCGGAACGCTACGCAGGGCAAAAGCGATTCTCGTCCTCCGTGCTTGCTTTTTCTCAGAAAGAGCCGTGGTGTGCTTTTTCGCCGGAAAACGCGTTTTCGGCCGAAAACGTGTACGTTTGCACTTCCCCGCCACAGGGAAGCTGCTAGCCGGGAATTCGCTGCCTATTTCTACCCGCTGCTCAGAACGCTACGCAGGGCAAAAGCGATTCTCGTCCTCCGTGCTTGCTTTTTCTCAGAAAGAGCCGTGGTGTGCGTTTTCGCCGGAAAACGCGTTTTCGGCCGAAAACGTGTACGTTTGCACTTCCCCGCCACAGGGAAGCTGCTAGCCGGCAATTCTCTGCCTGGTTCTACCCGCTGCCCGGAACGCTACGCAGGGCAAAAGCGATTCTCGTCCTCCGTGCTTGCTTTTTCTCAGAAAGAGCCGTGGTGTGCGTTTTCGCCGGTAAAACGCGTTTTCGGCCGAAAACGTGTACGTTTGCACTTCCCGGCCACAGGGAAGCTGCTAGCCGGGAATTTTCTGCCTGGTTCTACCCGCTGCCCGGAACGCTACGCAGGGCAAAAGCGATTCTCGTCCTCCGTGCTTGCTTTTTCTCAGAAAGCGCCGTGGTGTGCGTTTTCGCCGGAAAACGCGTTTTCGGCCGAAAACGTGTACGTTTGCACTTCCCCGCCACAGGGAAGCTGCTAGCCGGGAATTCTCTGCCTAGTTCTACCCGCTGCCCGGAACGCTACGCAGGGCAAAAGCGATTCTCGTCCTCCGTGCTTGCTTTTTCTCAGAAAGAGCCGTGGTGTGCGTTTTCGCCGGAAAACGCGTTTTCGGCCGAAAACGTGTACGTTTGCACTTCCCCGCCACAGGGAAGCTGCTAGCAGGGAATTCGCTGCCTATTTCTACCCGCTGCTCGGAACGCTACGCAGGGAAAAGCGATTCTCGTCCTCCGTGCTTGCTTTTTCTCAGAAAGAGCCGTGGTGTGCGTTTTCGCCGGAAAACGCGTTTTCGGCCGAAAACGTGTACGTTTGCACTTCCCCGCCACAGGGAAGCTGCTAGCCGGGAATTCTCTGCCTGGTTCTACCCGCTGCCCGGAACGCTACGCAGGGCAAAAGCGATTCTCGTCCTCCGTGCTTGCTTTTTCTCAGAAAGAGCCGTGGTGTGCGTTTTCGCCGGAAAACGCGTTTTCGGCCGAAAACGTGTACGTTTGCACTTCCCGGCCACAGGGAAGCTGCTAGCCGGGAATTCTCTGCCTGGTTCTACCCGCTGCCCGGAACGCTACACAGGGCAAAAGCGATTCTCGTCCTCCGTGCTTGCTTTTTCTCAGAAAGAGCCGTGGTGTGCGTTTTCGCCGGAAAACGCGTTTTCGGCCGAAAACGTGTACGTTTGCACTTCCCCGCCACAGGGAAGATGCTAGCCGGGAATTCGCTGCCTATTTCTACCCGCTGCTCGGAACGCTACGCAGGGCAAAAGCGATTCTCGTCCTCCGTGCTTGCTTTTTCTCAGAAAGAGCTGTGGTGCGCGTTTTCGCCGGAAAACGTGTTTTCGGCCGAAAACGTGTACGTTTGCACTTCCCCGCCACAGGGAAGCTGCTAGCCGGGAATTCGCTGCCTGGTTCTACCCGCTGCCCGGAACGCTACGCAGGGCAAAAGCGATTCTCGTCCTCCGTGCTTGCTTTTTCTCAGAAAGAGCCGTGGTGTGCGTTTTCGCCGTAAAACGCGTTTTCGGCCGAAAACGTGTACGTTTGCACTTCCCGGCCACAGGGAAGCTGCTAGCCGGGAATTCTCTGCCTGGTTCTACCCGCTGCCCGGAACGCTACGCAGGGCAAAAGCGATTCTCGTCCTCCGTGCTTGCTTTCTCTCAGAAAGCGCCGTGGTGTGCGTTTTCGCCGGAAAACGCGTTTTCGGCCGAAAACGTGTACGTGTGCACTTCCCCGCCACAGGGAAGCTGCTAGCCGGCAATTCGCTGCCTGGTTCTACCCGCTGCCCGGAACGCTACGCAGGGCAAAAGCGATTCTCGTCCTCCGTGCTTGCTTTTTCTCAGAAAGAGCCATGGTGTGCTTTTTCTCCGGAAAACGCGTTTTCGACCGAAAACGTGTACGTTTGCACTTCCCGGCCACAGGGAAGCTGCTAGCCGGCAATTCGCTGCCTATTTCTACCCGCTGCTCGGAACGCTACGCAGGGCAAAAGCGATTCTCGTCCTCCGTGCTTGCTTTTTCTCAGAAAGAGCCGTGGTGTGCGTTTTCGCCGCAAAACGCGTTTCCGGCCGAAAACGTGTACGTTTGCACTTCCCCGCCACAGGGAAGCTGCTAGCCGGGAATTTTCTGCCTATTTCTACCCGCTGCCTGGAACGCTACGCAGGGCAAAAGCGATTCTCGTCCTCCGTGCTTGCTTTTTCTCAGAAAGAGCCGTGGTGTGCGTTTTCGCCGGAAAACGCGTTTTCGGCCGAAAACGTGTACGTTTGCACTTCCCCGCCACAGGGAAGCTGCTAGCCAGGAATTCTCTGCCTGGTTCTACCCGCTGCCCGGAACGCTACGCAGGGCAAAAGAGATTCTCGTCCTCCGTGCTTGCTTTTTCTCAGAAAGAGCCATGGTGTGTTTTTTCTCCGGAAAACGAGTTTTCGGCCGGAAACGTGTACGTTTGCACTTCCCGGCCACAGGGAAGCTGCTAGCCGGCAATTCGCTGCCTATTTCTACCCGCTGCTCAGAACGCTACGCAGGGCAAAAGCGATTCTCGTCCTCCGTGCTTGCTTTTTCTCAGAAAGAGCCGTGGTGTGCGTTTTCGCCGGAAAACGCGTTTTCGGCCGAAAACGTGTACGTTTGCACTTCCCGGCCACAGGGAAGCTGCTAGCCGGGAATTATCTGCCTGGTTCTACCCGCTGCCCGGAACGCTACGCAGGGCAAAAGCGATTCTCGTCCTCCGTGCTTGCTTTTTCTCAGAAAGAGCCGTGGTGTGCGTTTTCGCCGGAAAACGCGTTTTCGGCCGAAAACGTGTACGTTTGCACTTCCCCGCCACAGGGAAGCTGCTAGCCGGGAATTCTCTGCCTGGTTCTACCCGCTGCCCGGAACGCTACGCAGGGCAAAAGCGATTCTCCTCTTCCGTGCTTGCTTTTTCTCAGAAAGAGCCGTGGTGTGCGTTTTCGCCGGAAAACGCGTTTTCGGCCGAAAACGTGTACGTTTGCACTTCCCCGCCACAGGGAAGCTGCTAGCCGGGAATTCGCTGCCTGGTTCTACCCGCTGCCCGGAACGCTACGCAGGGCAAAAGCGATTCTCGTCCTCCGTGCTTGCTTTTTCTCAGAAAGAGCCGTGGTGTGCTTTTTCGCCGGAAAACGCGTTTTCGGGCGAAAACGTGTACGTTTGCACTTCCCCGCCACAGGGAAGCTGCTAGCCGGGAATTCGCTGCCTATTTCTACCCGCTGCTCAGAACGCTACGCAGGGCAAAAGCGATTCTCGTCCTCCGTGCTTGCTTTTTCTCAGAAAGAGCCGTGGTGTGCGTTTTCGCCGTAAAACGCGTTTTCGGCCGAAAACGTGTACGTTTGCACTTCCCGGCCACAGGGAAGCTGCTAGCCGGGAATTCTCTGCCTGGTTCTACCCGCTGCCCGGAACGCTATGCAGGGCAAAAGCGATTCTCGTCCTCCGTGCTTGCTTTTTCTCAGAAAGAGCCGTGGTGTGCGTTTTCGCCGGAAAACGCGTTTTCGGACGAAAACGTGTACGTTTGCACTTCCCCGCCACAGGGAAGCTGCTAGCCGGGAATTTTCTGCCTGGTTCTACCCGCTGCCCGGAACGCTACGCAGGGCAAAAGCGATTCTCGTCCTCCGTGCTTGCTTTTTCTCAGAAAGAGCCGTGGTGTGCGTTTTCGCCGGAAAACGCGTTTTCGGCCGAAAACGTGTACGTTTGCACTTCCCCGCCACAGGGAAGCTGCTAGCCGGGAATTTTCTGCCTGGTTCTACCCGCTGCCCGGAACGCTACGCAGGGCAAAAGCGATTCTCGTCCTCCGTGCTTGCTTTTTCTCAGAAAGAGCCGTGGTGTGCGTTTTCGCCGGAAAACACGTTTTCGGCCGAAAACGTGTACGTTTGCACTTCCCCGCCACAGGGAAGCTGCTAGCAGGGAATTCTCTGCCTGGTTCTACCCGCTGCCCGGAACGCTACGCAGGGCAAAAGCGATTCTCGTCCTCCGTGCTTGCTTTTTCTCAGAAAGAGCCGTGGTGTGCGTTTTCGCCGGAAAACGCGTTTTCGGCCGAAAACGTGTACGTTTGCACTTCCCCGCCACAGGGAAGCTGCTAGCAGGGAATTCGCTGCCTATTTCTACCCGCTGCTCGGAACGCTACGCAGGGAAAAGCGATTCTCGTCCTCCGTGCTTGCTTTTTCTCAGAAAGAGCCGTGGTGTGCGTTTTCGCCGGAAAACGCGTTTTCGGCCGAAAACGTGTACGTTTGCACTTCCCCGCCACAGGGAAGCTGCTAGCCGGGAATTCTCTGCCTGGTTCTACCCGCTGCCCGCAACGCTACGCAGGGCAAAAGCGATTCTCGTCCTCCGTGCTTGCTTTTTCTCAGAAAGAGCCGTGGTGTGCGTTTTCGCCGGAAAACGCGTTTTCGGCCGAAAACGTGTACGTTTGCACTTCCCGGGCACAGGGAAGCTGCTAGACGGGAATTCTCTGCCTGGTTCTACCCGCTGCCCGGAACGCTACACAGGGCAAAAGCGATTCTCGTCCTCCGTGCTTGCTTATTCTCAGAAAGAGCCGTGGTGTGCGTTTTCGCCGGAAAACGCGTTTTCGGCCGAAAACGTGTACGTTTGCACTTCCCCGCCACAGGGAAGCTGTAGCCGGGAATTCGCTGCCTGGTTCTACCCGCTGCCCGGAACACTACGCAGGGCAAAAGCGATTCTCGTCCTCCGTGCTTGCTTTTTCTCAGAAAGAGCCGTGGTGTGCTTTTTCGCCGGAAAACGCGTTTTCGGCCGAAAACGTGTACGTTTGCACTTCCCCGCCACAGGGAAGCTGCTAGCCGGGAATTCTCTGCCTAGTTCTACCCGCTGCCCGGAACGCTACGCAGGGCAAAAGCGATTCTCGTCCTCCGTGCTTGCTTTTTCTCAGAAAGAGCCGTGGTGTGCGTTTTCGCCGGAAAACGCGTTTTCGGCCGAAAACGTGTACGTTTGCACTTCCCCGCCACAGGGAAGCTGCTAGCAGGGAATTCGCTGCCTATTTCTACCCGCTGCTCGGAACGCTACGCAGGGAAAAGCGATTCTCGTCCTCCGTGCTTGCTTTTTCTCAGAAAGAGCCGTGGTGTGCGTTTTCGCCGGAAAACGCGTTTTCGGCCGAAAACGTGTACGTTTGCACTTCCCCGCCACAGGGAAGCTGCTAGCCGGGAATTCTCTGCCTGGTTCTACCCGCTGCCCGCAACGCTACGCAGGGCAAAAGCGATTCTCGTCCTCCGTGCTTGCTTTTTCTCAGAAAGAGCCGTGGTGTGCGTTTTCGCCGGAAAACGCGTTTTCGGCCGAAAACGTGTACGTTTGCACTTCCCGGGCACAGGGAAGCTGCTAGACGGGAATTCTCTGCCTGGTTCTACCCGCTGCCCGGAACGCTACACAGGGCAAAAGCGATTCTCGTCCTCCGTGCTTGCTTATTCTCAGAAAGAGCCGTGGTGTGCGTTTTCGCCGCAAAACGCGTTTTCGGCCGAAAACGTGTACGTTTGCACTTCCCGGCCACAGGGAAGCTGCTAGCCGGGAATTTTCTGCCTGGTTCTACCCGCTGCCCGGAACGCTACGCAGGGCAAAAGAGATTCTCGTCCTCCGTGCTTGCTTTTTCTCAGAAAGAGCCATGGTGTGTTTTTTCTCCGGAAAACGAGTTTTCGGCCGGAAACGTGTACGTTTGCACTTCCCGGCCACAGGGAAGCTGCTAGCCGGCAATTCGCTGCCTATTTCTACCCGCTGCTCAGAACGCTACGCAGGGCAAAAGCGATTCTCGTCCTCCGTGCTTGCTTTTTCTCAGAAAGAGCCGTGGTGTGCGTTTTCGCCGGAAAACGCGTTTTCGGCCGAAAACGTGTACGTTTGCACTTCCCGGCCACAGGGAAGCTGCTAGCCGGGAATTATCTGCCTGGTTCTACCCGCTGCCCGGAACGCTACGCAGGGCAAAAGCGATTCTCGTCCTCCGTGCTTGCTTTTTCTCAGAAAGAGCCGTGGTGTGCGTTTTCGCCGGAAAACGCGTTTTCGGCCGAAAACGTGTACGTTTGCACTTCCCCGCCACAGGGAAGCTGCTAGCCGGGAATTCTCTGCCTGGTTCTACCCGCTGCCCGGAACGCTACGCAGGGCAAAAGCGATTCTCCTCTTCCGTGCTTGCTTTTTCTCAGAAAGAGCCGTGGTGTGCGTTTTCGCCGGAAAACGCGTTTTCGGCCGAAAACGTGTACGTTTGCACTTCCCCGCCACAGGGAAGCTGCTAGCCGGGAATTCGCTGCCTGGTTCTACCCGCTGCCCGGAACGCTACGCAGGGCAAAAGCGATTCTCGTCCTCCGTGCTTGCTTTTTCTCAGAAAGAGCCGTGGTGTGCTTTTTCGCCGGAAAACGCGTTTTCGGCCGAAAACGTGTACGTTTGCACTTCCCCGCCACAGGGAAGCTGCTAGCCGGGAATTCGCTGCCTATTTCTACCCGCTGCTCAGAACGCTACGCAGGGCAAAAGCGATTCTCGTCCTCCGTGCTTGCTTTTTCTCAGAAAGAGCCGTGGTGTGCGTTTTCGCCGTAAAACGCGTTTTCGGCCGAAAACGTGTACGTTTGCACTTCCCGGCCACAGGGAAGCTGCTAGCCGGGAATTCTCTGCCTGGTTCTACCCGCTGCCCGGAACGCTATGCAGGGCAAAAGCGATTCTCGTCCTCCGTGCTTGCTTTTTCTCAGAAAGAGCCGTGGTGTGCGTTTTCGCCGGAAAACGCGTTTTCGGACGAAAACGTGTACGTTTGCACTTCCCCGCCACAGGGAAGCTGCTAGCCGGGAATTTTCTGCCTGGTTCTACCCGCTGCCCGGAACGCTACGCAGGGCAAAAGCGATTCTCGTCCTCCGTGCTTGCTTTTTCTCAGAAAGAGCCGTGGTGTGCGTTTTCGCCGGAAAACGCGTTTTCGGCCGAAAACGTGTACGTTTGCACTTCCCCGCCACAGGGAAGCTGCTAGCCGGGAATTTTCTGCCTGGTTCTACCCGCTGCCCGGAACGCTACGCAGGGCAAAAGCGATTCTCGTCCTCCGTGCTTGCTTTTTCTCAGAAAGAGCCGTGGTGTGCGTTTTCGCCGGAAAACACGTTTTCGGCCGAAAACGTGTACGTTTGCACTTCCCCGCCACAGGGAAGCTGCTAGCAGGGAATTCTCTGCCTGGTTCTACCCGCTGCCCGGAACGCTACGCAGGGCAAAAGCGATTCTCGTCCTCCGTGCTTGCTTTTTCTCAGAAAGAGCCGTGGTGTGCGTTTTCGCCGGAAAACGCGTTTTCGGCCGAAAACGTGTACGTTTGCACTTCCCCGCCACAGGGAAGCTGCTAGCAGGGAATTCGCTGCCTATTTCTACCCGCTGCTCGGAACGCTACGCAGGGAAAAGCGATTCTCGTCCTCCGTGCTTGCTTTTTCTCAGAAAGAGCCGTGGTGTGCGTTTTCGCCGGAAAACGCGTTTTCGGCCGAAAACGTGTACGTTTGCACTTCCCCGCCACAGGGAAGCTGCTAGCCGGGAATTCTCTGCCTGGTTCTACCCGCTGCCCGCAACGCTACGCAGGGCAAAAGCGATTCTCGTCCTCCGTGCTTGCTTTTTCTCAGAAAGAGCCGTGGTGTGCGTTTTCGCCGGAAAACGCGTTTTCGGCCGAAAACGTGTACGTTTGCACTTCCCGGGCACAGGGAAGCTGCTAGACGGGAATTCTCTGCCTGGTTCTACCCGCTGCCCGGAACGCTACACAGGGCAAAAGCGATTCTCGTCCTCCGTGCTTGCTTATTCTCAGAAAGAGCCGTGGTGTGCGTTTTCGCCGGAAAACGCGTTTTCGGCCGAAAACGTGTACGTTTGCACTTCCCCGCCACAGGGAAGCTGTAGCCGGGAATTCGCTGCCTATTTCTACCCGCTGCCCGGAACACTACGCAGGGCAAAAGCGATTCTCGTCCTCCGTGCTTGCTTTTTCTCAGAAAGAGCCGTGGTGTGCTTTTTCGCCGGAAAACGCGTTTTCGGCCGAAAACGTGTACGTTTGCACTTCCCGGCCACAGGGAAGCTGCTAGCCGGGAATTCTCTGCCTAGTTCTACCCGCTGCCCGGAACGCTACGCAGGGCAAAAGCGATTCTCGTCCTCCGTGCTTGCTTTTTCTCAGAAAGAGCCGTGGTGTGCGTTTTCGCCGGAAAACGCGTTTTCGGCCGAAAACGTGTACGTTTGCACTTCCCCGCCACAGGGAAGCTGCTAGCAGGGAATTCGCTGCCTATTTCTACCCGCTGCTCGGAACGCTACGCAGGGAAAAGCGATTCTCGTCCTCCGTGCTTGCTTTTTCTCAGAAAGAGCCGTGGTGTGCGTTTTCGCCGGAAAACGCGTTTTCGGCCGAAAACGTGTACGTTTGCACTTCCCCGCCACAGGGAAGCTGCTAGCCGGGAATTCTCTGCCTGGTTCTACCCGCTGCCCGCAACGCTACGCAGGGCAAAAGCGATTCTCGTCCTCCGTGCTTGCTTTTTCTCAGAAAGAGCCGTGGTGTGCGTTTTCGCCGGAAAACGCGTTTTCGGCCGAAAACGTGTACGTTTGCACTTCCCGGGCACAGGGAAGCTGCTAGACGGGAATTCTCTGCCTGGTTCTACCCGCTGCCCGGAACGCTACACAGGGCAAAAGCGATTCTCGTCCTCCGTGCTTGCTTATTCTCAGAAAGAGCCGTGGTGTGCGTTTTCGCCGCAAAACGCGTTTTCGGCCGAAAACGTGTACGTTTGCACTTCCCGGCCACAGGGAAGCTGCTAGCCGGGAATTTTCTGCCTGGTTCTACCCGCTGCCCGGAACGCTACGCAGGGCAAAAGCGATTCTCGTCCTCCGTGCTTGCTTTTTCTCAGAAAGAGCCGTGGTGTGCCTTTTCGCCGGAAAACGCGTTTTCGGCCGAAAACGTGTACGTTTGCACTTCCCCGCCACAGGGAAGCTGCTAGCCGGGAATTCTCTGCCTGGTTCTACCCGCTGCCCGGAACGCTACGCAGGGCAAAAGCGATTCTCGTCCTCCGTGCTTGCTTTTTCTCAGAAAGAGCCGTGGTGTGCGTTTTCGCCGGAAAACGCGTTTTCGGCCGAAAACGTGTACGTTTGCACTTCCCCGCCACAGGGAAGCTGCTAGCCGGGAATTCTCTGCCTGGTTCTACCCGCTGCCCGGAACGCTACGCAGGGCAAAAGCGATTCTCGTCTTCCGTGCTTGCCTTTTCTCAGAAAGAGCCGTGGTGTGCGTTTTCGCCGGAAAACGCGTTTTCGGCCGAAAACGTGTACGTTTGCACTTCCCCGCCACAGGGAAGCTGCTACCCGGGAATTCGCTGCCTGGTTCTACCCGCTGCCCGGAACGCTACGTAGGGCAAAAGCGATTCTCGTCCTCTGTGCTTGCTTTTTCTCAGAAAGAGCCGTGGTGTGCTTTTTCGCCGGAAAACGCGTTTTCGGACGAAAACGTGTACGTTTGCACTTCCCCGCCACAGGGAAGCTGCTAGCCGGGAATTCGCTGCCTATTTCTACCCGCTGCTCAGAACGTTACGCAGGGCAAAAGCGATTCTCGTCCTCCGTGCTTGCTTTTTCTCAGAAAGAGCCGTGGTGTGCGTTTTCGCCGGAAAACGCGTTTTCGGCCGAAAACGTGTACGTTTGCACTTCCCGGCCACAGGGAAGCTGCTAGCCGGCAACTCTCTGCCTGGTTCTACCCGCTGCCCGGAACGCTACGCAGGGCAAAAGCGATTCTCGTCCTCCGTGCTTTCTTTTTCTCAGAAAGAGCCGTGGTGTGCGTTTTCGCCGGAAAACGCGTTTTCGGACGAAAACGTGTACGTTTGCACTTCCCGGCCACAGGGAAGCTGCTAGCCGGGAATTTTCTGCCTGGTTCTACCCGCTGCCCGGAACGCTACGCAGGGCAAAAGCGATTCTCGTCCTCCGTGCTTGCTTTTTCTCAGAAAGAGCCGTGGTGTGCGTTTTCGCCGGAAAACGCGTTTTCGGCCGAAAACGTGTACGTTTGCACTTCCCCGCCACAGGGAAGCTGCTAGCCGGGAATTCTCTGCCTGGTTCTACCCGCTGCCCGGAACGCTACGCAGGGCAAAAGCGATTCTCGTCCTCCGTGCTTGCTTTTTCTCAGAAAGAGCCGTGGTGTGCGTTTTCGCCGGAAAACGCGTTTTCGGCCGAAAACGTGTACGTTTGCACTTCCCCGCCACAGGGAAGCTGCTAGCAGGGAATTCGCTGCCTGGTTCTACCCGCTGCCCCGAACGCTACGCAGGGCAAAAGCGATTCTCGTCCTCCGTGCTTGCTTTTTCTCAGAAAGAGCCGTGGTGTGCGTTTTCGCCGGAAAACGCGTTTTCGGCCGAAAACGTGTACGTTTGCACTTCCCGGCCACAGGGAAGCTGCTAGCCGGCAATTCTCTGCCTGGTTCTACCCGCTGCCCGGAACGCTACGCAGGGCAAAAGCGATTCTCGTCCTCCGTGCTTGCTTTTTCTCAGAAAGAGCCGTGGTGTGCGTTTTCGCCGGAAAACGCGTTTTCGGCCGAAAACGTGTACGTTTGCACTTCCCGGCCACAGGGAAGCTGCTAGCCGGCAATTCTCTGCCTGGTTCTACCCGCTGCCCGGAACGCTACGCAGGGCAAAAGCGATTCTCGTCCTCCGTGCTTGCTTTTTCTCAGAAAGAGCCGTGGTGTGCGTTTTCGCCGGTAAAACGCGTTTTCGGCCGAAAACGTGTGCGTTTGCACTTCCCGAGCACAGGGAAGCTGCTAGACGGGAATTCTCTGCCTGGTTCTACCCGCTGCCCGGAACGCTACGCAGGGCAAAAGCGATTCTCGTCCTCCGTGCTTGCTTTTTCTCAGAAAGAGCCGTGGTGTGCGTTTTCGCCGCAAAACGCGTTTTCGGCCGAAAACGTGTACGTTTGCACTTCCCCGCCACAGGGAAGCTGCTAGCCGGGAATTCTCTGCCTGGTTCTACCCGCTGCCCGGAACGCTACGCAGGGCAAAAGCGATTCTCTTCCTCCGTGCTTGCTTTTTCTCAGAAAGAGCCATGGTGTGCGTTTTCGCCGCAAAACGCGTTTTCGGCCGAAAACGTGTACGTTTGCACTTCCCGGCCACAGAGAAGCTGCTAGCCGGGAATTTTCTGCCTGGTTCTACCCGCTGCCCGGAACGCTACGCAGGGCAAAAGCGATTCTCGTCCTCCGTGCTTGCTTTTTCTCAGAAAGAGCCGTGGTGTGCGTTTTCGCCGGAAAACGCGTTTTCGGCCGTAAACGTGTACGTTTGCACTTCTCCGCCACAGGGAAGCTGCTAGCAGGGATTTCACTGCCTGGTTCTACCCGCTGCCCGGAACGCAACGCAGGGCAAAAGCGATTCTCGTCCTCCGTGCTTGCTTTTTCTCAGAAAGAGCCGTGGTGTGCGTTTTCGCCGGTAAAACGCGTTTTCGGCCGAAAACGTGTACGTTTGCACTTCCCGGCCACAGGGAAGCTGCTAGCCGGGAATTTTCTGCCTGGTTCTACCCGCTGCCCGGAACGCTACGCAGGGCAAAAGCGATTCTCGTCCTCCGTGCTTGCTTTTTCTCAGAAAGAGCCGTGGTGTGCGTTTTCGCCGCAAAACAGGTTTTCGGCCGAAAACGTGTACGTTTGCACTTCCCGGCCACAGAGAAGCTGCTAGCCGGGAATTTTCTGCCTGGTTCTACCCGCTGCCCGGAACGCTACGCAGGGCAAAAGCGATTCTCGTCCTCCGTGCTTGCTTTTTCTCAGAAAGAGCCGTGGTGTGCGTTTTCGCCGGAAAACGCGTTTTCGGCCGTAAACGTGTACGTTTGCACTTCTCCGCCACAGGGAAGCTGCTAGCAGGGATTTCACTGCCTGGTTCTACCCGCTGCCCGGAACGCTACGCAGGGCAAAAGCGATTCTCGTCCTCCGTGCTTGCTTTTTCTCAGAAAGAGCCGTGGTGTGCGTTTTCGCCGGTAAAACGCGTTTTCGGCCGAAAACGTGTACGTTTGCACTTCCCGGCCACAGGGAAGCTGCTAGCCGGGAATTTTCTGCCTGGTTCTACCCGCTGCCCGGAACGCTACGCAGGGCAAAAGCGATTCTCGTCCTCCGTGCTTGCTTTTTCTCAGAAATCGCCGTGGTGTGCGTTTTCGCCGGAAAACGCGTTTTCGGCCGAAAACGTGTACGTTTGCACTTCCCCGCCACAGGGAAGCTGCTAGCCGGGAATTCTCTGCCTAGTTCTACCCGCTGCCCGGAACGCTACGCAGGGCAAAAGCGATTCTCGTCCTCCGTGCTTGCTTTTTCTCAGAAAGAGCCGTGGTGTGCGTTTTCGCCGGAAAACGCGTTTTCGGCCGAAAACGTGTACGTTTGCACTTCCCCGCCACAGGGAAGCTGCTAGCAGGGAATTCGCTGCCTATTTCTACCCGGTGCTCGGAACGCTACGCAGGGAAAAGCGATTCTCGTCCTCCGTGCTTGCTTTTTCTCAGAAAGAGCCGTGGTGTGCGTTTTCGCCGGAAAACGCGTTTTCGGCCGAAAACGTGTACGTTTGCACTTCCCCGCCACAGGGAAGCTGCTAGCCGGGAATTCTCTGCCTGGTTCTACCCGCTGCCCGGAACGCTACGCAGGGCAAAAGCGGTTCTCGTCCTCCGTGCTTGCTTTTTCTCAGAAAGAGCCGTGGTGTGCCTTTTCGCCGGAAAACGCGTTTTCGGCCGAAAACGTGTACGTTTGCACTTCCCGGGCACAGGGAAGCTGCTAGACGGGAATTCTCTGCCTGGTTCTACCCGCTGCCCGGAACGCTACACAGGGCAAAAGCGATTCTCGTCCTCCGTGCTTGCTTATTCTCAGAAAGAGCCGTGGTGTGCGTTTTCGCCGCAAAACGTGTTTTCGGCCGAAAACGTGTACGTTTGCACTTCCCGGCCACAGGGAAGCTGCTAGCCGGCAATTCTCTGCCTGGTTCTATCCGCTGCCCGGAACGCTACGCAGGGCAAAAGCGATGCTCGTCCTCCGTGCTTGCTTTTTCTCAGAAAGAGCCGTGGTGTGCGTTTTCGCCGGAAAACGCGTTTTCGGCCGAAAACGTGTACGTTTGCACTTCCCGGCCACAGGGAAGCTGCTAGCCGGGAATTTTCTGCCTGGTTCTACCCGCTGCCCGGAACGCTACGCAGGGCAAAAGCGATTCTCGTCCTCCGTGCTTGCTTTTTCTCAGAAAGAGCCGTGGTGTGCGTTTTCGCCGGAAAACGCGTTTTCGGCCGGAAACGTGTACGTTTGCACTTCTCCGCCACAGGGAAGCTGCTAGCAGGGATTTCACTGCCTGGTTCTACCCGCTGCCCGGAACGCTACGCAGGGCAAAAGCGATTCTCGTCCTCCGTGCTTGCTTTTTCTCAGAAAGAGCCGTGGTGTGCGTTTTCGCCGGTAAAACGCGTTTTCGGCCGAAAACGTGTACGTTTGCACTTCCCGGCCACAGGGAAGCTGCTAGCCGGGAATTTTCTGCCTGGTTCTACCCGCTGCCCGGAACGCTACGCAGGGCAAAAGCGATTCTCGTCCTCCGTGCTTGCTTTTTCTCAGAAAGCGCCGTGGTGTGCGTTTTCGACGGAAAACGCGTTTTCGGCCGAAAACGTGTACGTTTGCACTTCCCCGCCACAGGGAAGCTGCTAGCAGGGAATTCTCTGCCTAGTTCTACCCGCTGCCCGGAACGCTACGCAGGGCAAAAGCGATTCTCGTCCTCCGTGCTTGCTTTTTCTCAGAAAGAGCCGTGGTGTGCGTTTTCGCCGGAAAACGCGTTTTCGGCCGAAAACGTGTACGTTTGCACTTCCCCGCCACAGGGAAGCTGCTAGCAGGGAATTCGCTGCCTATTTCTACCCGCTGCTCGGAACGCTACGCAGGGAAAAGCGATTCTCGTCCTCCGTGCTTGCTTTTTCTCAGAAAGAGCCGTGGTGTGCGTTTTCGCCGGAAAACGCGTTTTCGGCCGAAAACGTGTACGTTTGCACTTCCCCGCCACAGGGAAGCTGCTAGCCGGGAATTCTCTGCCTGGTTCTACCCGCTGCCCGGAACGCTACGCAGGGCAAAAGCGATTCTCGTCCTCCGTGCTTGCTTTTTCTCAGAAAGAGCCGTGGTGTGCGTTTTCGCCGGAAAACGCGTTTTCGGCCGAAAACGTGTACGTTTGCACTTCCCGGGCACAGGGAAGCTGCTAGACGGGAATTCTCTGCCTGGTTCTACCCGCTGCCCGGAACGCTACACAGGGCAAAAGCGATTCTCGTCCTCCGTGCTTGCTTATTCTCAGAAAGAGCCGTGGTGTGCGTTTTCGCCGCAAAACGCGTTTTCGGCCGAAAACGTGTACGTTTGCACTTCCCGGCCACAGGGAAGCTGCTAGCCGGCAATTCTCTGCCTGGCTCTACCCGCTGCCCTGAACGCTACGCAGGGCAAAAGCGATGCTCGTCCTCCGTGCTTGCTTTTTCTCAGAAAGAGCCGTGGTGTGCGTTTTCGCCGGAAAACGCGTTTTCGGCCGAAAACGTGTACGTTTGCACTTCCCGGCCACAGGGAAGCTGCTAGCCGGGAATTTTCTGCCTGGTTCTACCCGCTGCCCGGAACGCTACGCAGGGCAAAAGCGATTCTCGTCCTCCGTGCTTGCTTTTTCTCAGAAAGAGCCGTGGTGTGCGTTTTCGCCGCAAAACACGTTTTCGGCCGAAAACGTGTACGTTTGCACTTCCCCGCCACAGGGAAGCTGCTAGCCGGGAATTCTCTGCCTGGTTCTACCCGCTGCCCGGAACGCTACGCAGGGCAAAAGCGATTCTCGTCTTCCGTGCTTGCTTTTTCTCAGAAAGAGCCGTGGTGTGCGTTTTCGCCGGAAAACGCGTTTTCGGCCGAAAACGTGTACGTTTGCACTTCCCCGCCACAGGGAAGCTGCTAGCCGGGAATTCGCTGCCTGGTTCTACCCGCTGCCCGGAACGCTACGCAGGGCAAAAGCGATTCTCGTCCTCCGTGCTTGCTTTTTCTCAGAAAGAGCCGTGGTGTGCTTTTTCGCCGGAAAACGCGTTTTCGGCCGAAAACGTGTACGTTTGCACTTCCCCGCCACAGGGAAGCTGCTAGCCGGGAATTCGCTGCCTATTTCTACCCGCTGCTCAGAACGCTACGCAGGGCAAAAGCGATTCTCGTCCTCCGTGCTTGCTTTTTCTCAGAAAGAGCCGTGGTGTGCGTTTTCGCCGGAAAACGCGTTTTCGGCCGAAAACGTGTACGTTTGCACTTCCCGGCCACAGGGAAGCTGCTAGCCGGGAATTCTCTGCCTGGTTCTACCCGCTGCCCGGAACGCTACGCAGGGCAAAAGCGGTTCTCGTCCTCCGTGCTTGCTTTTTCTCAGAAAGAGCCGTGGTGTGCGTTTTCGCCGGAAAACGCGTTTTCGGACGAAAACGTGTACGTTTGCACTTCCCGGCCACAGGGAAGCTGCTAGCCGGGAATTTTCTGCCTGGTTCTACCCGCTGCCCGGAACGCTACACAGGGCAAAAGCGATTCTCGTCCTCCGTGCTTGCTTTTTCTCAGAAAGAGCCGTGGTGTGCGTTTTCGCCGGAAAACGCGTTTTCGGCCGAAAACGTGTACGTTTGCACTTCCCCGCCACAGGGAAGCTGCTAGCCGGGAATTCTCTGCCTGGTTCTACCCGCTGCCCGGAACGCTACGCAGGGCAAAAGCGATTCTCGTCCTCCGTGCTTGCTTTTTCTCAGAAAGAGCCGTGGTGTGCGTTTTCGCCGGAAAACGCGTTTTCGGCCGAAAACGTGTACGTTTGCACTTCCCCGCCACAGGGAAGCTGCTAGCAGGGAATTCGCTGCCTGATTCTACCCGCTGCCCGGAACGCTACGCAGGGCAAAAGCGATTCTCGTCCTCCGTGCTTGCTTTTTCTCAGAAAGAGCCGTGGTGTGCTTTTTCGCCGGAAAACGCGTTTTCGGCCGAAAACGTGTACGTTTGCACTTCCCGGCCACAGGGAAGCTGCTAGCAGGGAATTCGCTGCCTGGTTCTACCCGCTGCCCCGAACGCTACGCAGGGCAAAAGCGATTCTCGTCCTCCGTGCTTGCTTTTTCTCAGAAAGAGCCGTGGTGTGCTTTTTCACCGGAAAACGCGTTTTCGGCCGAAAACGTGTACGTTTGCACTTCCCCGCCACAGGGAAGCTGCTAGCCGGGAATTCGCTGCCTATTTCTACCCGCTGCTCAGAACGCTACGCAGGGCAAAAGCGATTCTCGTCCTCCGTGCTTGCTTTTTCTCAGAAAGAGCCGTGGTGTGCGTTTTCGCCGGAAAACGCGTTTTCGGCCGAAAACGTGTACGTTTGCACTTCCCGGCCACAGGGAAGCTGCTAGCCGGCAATTCTCTGCCTGGTTCTACCCGCTGCCCGGAACGCTACGCAGGGCAAAAGCGATTCTCGTCCTCCGTGCTTGCTTTTTCTCAGAAAGAGCCGTGGTGTGCGTTTTCGCCGGTAAAACGCGTTTTCGGCCGAAAACGTGTACGTTTGCACTTCCCGAGCACAGGGAAGCTGCTAGACGGGAATTCTCTGCCTGGTTCTACCCGCTGCCCGGAACGCTACGCAGGGCAAAAGCGATTCTCGTCCTCCGTGCTTGCTTTTTCTCAGAAAGAGCCGTGGTGTGCGTTTTCGCCGGAAAACGCGTTTTCGGCCGAAAACGTGTACGTTTGCACTTCCCCGCCACAGGGAAGCTGCTAGCCGGGAATTCTCTGCCTGGTTCTACCCGCTGCCCGGAACGCTACGCAGGGCAAAAGCGATTCTCGTCCTCCGTGCTTGCTTTTTCTCAGAAAGAGCCGTGGTGTGCGTTTTCGCCGGAAAACGCGTTTTCGGCCGAAAACGTGTACGTTTGCACTTCCCCGCCACAGGGAAGCTGCTAGCCGGGAATTCTCTGCCTGGTTCTACCCGCTGCCCGGAACGCTACGCAGGGCAAAAGCGATTCTCGTCCTCCGTGCTTGCTTTTTCTCAGAAAGAGCCGTGGTGTGCGTTTTCGCCGGAAAACGCTTTTTCGGCCGAAAACTTGTACGTTTGCACTTCTCCGCCAAAGGGAAGCTGCTAGCAGAGAATTCGCTGCCTGGTTCTACCCGCTGCCCGGAACGCTACGCAGGGCAAAAGCGATTCTCGTCCTCCGTGCTTGCTTTTTCTCAGAAAGAGCCGTGGTGTGCGTTTTCGCCGGAAAACGCGTTTTCGGTCGAAAACGTGTACGTTTGCACTTCCCCGCCACAGGGAAGCTGCTAGCCGGGAATTCTCTGCCTGGTTCTACCCGCTGCCCGGAACGCTACGCAGGGCAAAAGCGATTCTCGTCCTCCGTGCTTGCTTTTTCTCAGAAAGAGCCGTGGTGTGCGTTTTCGCCGGAAAACGCGTTTTCGGCCGAAAACGTGTACGTTTGCACTTCCCCGCCACAGGGAAGCTGCTAGCAGGGAATTCGCTGCCTGGTTCTACCCGCTGCCCCGAACGCTACGCAGGGCAAAAGCGATTCTCGTCCTCCGTGCTTGCTTTTTCTCAGAAAGAGCCGTGGTGTGCTTTTTCGCCGGAAAACGCGTTTTCGGCCGAAAACGTGTACGTTTGCACTTCCCCGCCACAGGGAAGCTGCTAGCCGGGAATTCGCTGCCTATTTCTACCCGCTGCTCAGAACGCTACGCAGGGCAAAAGCGATTCTCGTCCTCCGTGCTTGCTTTTTCTCAGAAAGAGCCGTGGTGTGCCTTTTCGCCGGAAAACGCGTTTTCGGCCGAAAACGTGTACGTTTGCACTTCCCCGCCACAGGGAAGCTGCTAGCCGGGAATTCTCTGCCTGGTTCTACCCGCTGCCCGGAACGCTACACAGGGCAAAAGCGATTCTCGTCCTCCGTGCTTGCTTTTTCTCAGAAAGAGCCGTGGTGTGCGTTTTCGCCGGAAAACGCGTTTTCGGCCGAAAACGTGTACGTTTGCACTTCCCCGCCACAGCGAAGCTGCTAGCAGGGAATTCTCTGCCTGGTTCTACCCGCTGCCCGGAACGCTACGCAGGGCAAAAGCGATTCTCGTCCTCCGTGCTTGCTTTTTCTCAGAAAGAGCCGTGGTGTGCGTTTTCGCCGCAAAACGCGTTTTCGGCCGAAAACGTGTACGTTTGCACTTCCCCGCAACAGCGAAGCTGCTAGCCGGGAATTCTCTGCCTGGTTCTACCCGCTGCCCGGAACGCTACGCAGGGCAAAAGCGATTCTCGTCCTCCGTGCTTGCTTTTTCTCAGAAAGAGCCGTGGTGTGCGTTTTCGCCGCAAAACACGTTTTCGGCCGAAAACGTGTACGTTTGCACTTCCCGGCCACAGGGAAGCTGCTAGCCGGGAATTCTCTGCCTGGTTCTACCCGCTGCCCGGAACACTACGCAGGGCAAAAGCGAATCTCGTCCTCCGTGCTTGCTTTTTCTCAGAAAGAGCCGTGGTGTGCGTTTTCGCCGAAAACGCGTTTTCACCTGAAAACGTGTACGTTTGCACTTCCCGGCCACAGGGAAGCTGCTAGCCGGGAGTTCTCCGCCTGGTTCTACCCGCTGCCCGGAACGCTACGCGGGGCAAAAGCGATTCTCGTCCTCCGTGCTTGCTTTTTCTCAGAAAGAGCCATGGTGTGCTTTTTCGCCGGAAAACGTGTTTTCGGCCGAAAACGTGTACGTTTGCACTTCCCCGCCACAGGGAAGATGCTAGCCTGGAATTCTCTGCCTGGTTCTACCCGCTGCCCGGAACGCTACGCAGGGCAAAAGCGATTCTCGTCCTCCGTGCTTGCTTTTTCTCAGAAAGAGCCGTGGTGTGCGTTTTCGCCGGAAAACGCGTTTTCGGCCGAAAACGTGTACGTTTGCACTTCCCCGCCACAGGGAAGCTGCTAGCAGGGAATTCGCTGCCTGGTTCTACCCGCTGCCCGGAACGCTACGCAGGGCAAAAGCGATTCTCGTCCTCCGTGCTTGCTTTTTCTCAGAAAGAGCCGTGGTGTGCGTTTCCGCCGGAAAACGCGTTTTCGGCTGAAAACGTGTACGTTTGCACTTCCCCGCAACAGCGAAGCTGCTAGCCGGGAATTCTCTCCCTGGTTCTACCCGCTGCCCGGAACGCTACGCAGGGCAAAAGCGATTCTCGTCCTCCGTGCTTGCTTTTTCTCAGAAAGAGCCGTGGTGTGCTTTTTCGCCGGAAAACGCGTTTCCGGCCGAAAACGTGTACGTTTGCACTTCCCCGCCACAGGGAAGCTGCTAGCCGGGAATTCGCTGCCTATTTCTACCCGCTGCTCGGAACGCTACGCAGGGCAAAAGCGATTCTCGTCCTCCGTGCTTGCTTTTTCTCAGAAAGAGCCGTGGTGTGCGTTTTCGCCCGAAAACGTGTTTTCGGCCGAAAACGTGTACGTTTGCACTTCCCCGCCACAGGGAAGCTGCTAGCCGGGAATTCTCTGCCTGGTTCTACCCGCTGCTCGGAACGCTACGCAGGGAAAAGCGATTCTCGTCCTCCGTGCTTGCTTTATCTCAGAAAGAGCCGTGGTGTGCGTTTTCGCCGCAAAACGCGTTTTCGGCCGAAAACGTGTACGTTTGCACTTCCCGGCCACAGGGAAGCTGCTAGCCGGGAATTCTCTGCCTGATTCTACCCGCTGCCCGGAACGCTACGCAGGGCAAAAACGATTCACGTCCTCCGTGCTTGCTTTTTCTCAGAAAGAGCCATGGTGTGCTTTTTCGCGGAAAACGCGTTTTCGGCCGGAAACGTGTACGTTTGCACTTCCCCGCCACAGGGAAGATGCTAGCCTGGAATTCTCTGCCTGATTCTACCCGCTGCCCGGAACGCTACGCAGGGCAAAAGCGATTCTCGTCCTCCGTGCTTGCTTTTTCTCAGAAAGAGCCGTGGTGTGTTTTTTCTCCGGAAAACGAGTTTTCGGCCGGAAACGTGTACGTTTGCACTTCCCGGCCACAGGGAAGCTGCTAGCCGGCAATTCGCTGCCTATTTCTACCCGCTGCTCAGAACGCTACGCAGGGCAAAAGCGACTCTCGTCCTCCGTGCTTGCTTTTTCTCAGAAAGAGCCGTGGTGTGCGTTTTCGCCGGAAAACGCGTTTTCGGCCGAAAACGTGTACGTTTGCACTTCCCGGCCACAGGGAAGCTGCTAGCCGGGAATTCTCTGCCTGGTTCTACCCGCTGCCCGGAACGCTACGCAGGGCAAAAGCGATTCTCGTCCTCCGTGCTTGCTTTTTCTCAGAAAGAGCCGTGGTGTGCGTTTTCGCCGGAAAACGCGTTTTCGGCCGAAAACGTGTACGTTTGCACTTCCCCGCCACAGGGAAGCTGCTAGCAGGGAATTCGCTGCCTGGTTCTACCCGCTGCCCGGAACGCTACGCAGGGCAAAAGCGATTCTCGTCCTCCGTGCTTGCTTTTTCTCAGAAAGAGCCGTGGTGTGCGTTTTCGCCGGAAAACGCGTTTTCGGCCGAAAACGTGTACGTTTGCACTTCCCCGCCACAGGGAAGCTGCTAGCCGGGAATTCTCTGCCTGGTTCTACCCGCTGCCCGGAACGCTACGCAGGGCAAAAGCGATTCTCGTCCTCCGTGCTTGCTTTTTCTCAGAAAGAGCCGTGGTGTCCGTTTTCGCCGGAAAACGCGTTTTCGGCCGAAAACGTGTACGTTTGCACTTCCCCGCAACAGCGAAGCTGCTAGCCGGGAATTCTCTGCCTGGTTCTACCCGCTGCCCGGAACGCTACGCAGGGCAAAAGTGATTCTCGTCCTCCGTGCTTGCTTTTTCTCAGAAAGAGCCGTGGTGTGCTTTTTCGCCGGAAAACGCGTTTCCGGCCGAAAACGTGTACGTTTGCACTTCCCCGCCACAGGGAAGCTGCTAGCCGGGAATTCGCTGCCTATTTCTACCCGCTGCTCGGAACGCTACGCAGGGCAAAAGCGATTCTCGTCCTCCGTGCTTGCTTTTTCTCAGAAAGAGCCGTGGTGTGCGTTTTCGCCCGAAAACGTGTTTTCGGCCGAAAACGTGTACGTTTGCACTTCCCCGCCACAGGGAATCTGCTAGCCGGGAATTCTCTGCCTGGTTCTACCCGCTGCTCGGAACGCTACGCAGGGCAAAAGCGATTCTCGTCCTCCGTGCTTGCTTTTTCTCAGAAAGAGCCGTGGTGTGCGTTTTCGCCGCAAAACGCGTTTCCGGCCGATAACGTGTACGTTTGCACTTCCCCGCCACAGGGAAGCTGCTAGCCGGGAATTCTCTACCTGATTCTACCCGCTGCCCGGAACGCTACGCAGGGCAAAAGCGATTCTCGTCCTCCGTGCTTGCTTTTTCTCAGAAAGAGCCATGGTGTGCTTTTTCGCCGAAAACGCGTTTTCGGCCGAAAACGTGTACGTTTGCACTTCCCCGCCACAGGGAAGATGCTAGCCGGGAATTCTCTGCCTGGTTCTACCCGCTGCCCGGAACGCTACGCAGGGCAAAAGCGATTCTCGTCCTCCGTGCTTGCTTTTTCTCAGAAAGAGCCGTGGTGTGTTTTTTCTCCGGAAAACGAGTTTTCGGCCGGAAACTTGTACGTTTGCACTTCCCGGCCACTGTGAAGCTGCTAGCCGGCAATTCGCTGCCTATTTCTACCCGCTGCTCAGAACGCTACGCAGGGCAAAAGCGATTCTCGTCCTCCGTGCTTGCTTTTTCTCAGAAAGAGCCGTGGTGTGCGTTTTCGCCGGAAAACGCGTTTTCGGCCGAAAACGTGTACGTTTGCACTTCCCGGCCACAGGGAAGCTGCTAGCCGGGAATTCTCTGCCTGGTTCTACCCGCTGCCCGGAACGCTACGCAGGGCAAAAGCGATTCTCGTCCTCCGTGCTTGCTTTTTCTCAGAAAGAGCCGTGGTGTGCGTTTTCGCCGGAAAACGCGTTTCCGGCCGAAAACGTGTACGTTTGCACTTCCCCGCCACAGGGAAGCTGCTAGCCGGGAATTCGCTGCCTATTTCTACCCGCTGCTCGGAACGCTACGCAGGGCAAAAGCGATTCTCGTCCTCCGTGCTTGCTTTTTCTCAGAAAGAGCCGTGGTGTGCGTTTTCGCCCGAAAACGTGTTTTCGGCCGAAAACGTGTACGTTTGCACTTCCCCGCCACAGGGAATCTGCTAGCCGGGAATTCTCTGCCTGGTTCTACCCGCTGCTCGGAACGCTACGCAGGGCAAAAGCGATTCTCGTCCTCCGTGCTTGCTTTTTCTCAGAAAGAGCCGTGGTGTGCGTTTTCGCCGCAAAACGCGTTTCCGGCCGATAACGTGTACGTTTGCACTTCCCCGCCACAGGGAAGCTGCTAGCCGGGAATTCTCTACCTGATTCTACCCGCTGCCCGGAACGCTACGCAGGGCAAAAGCGATTCTCGTCCTCCGTGCTTGCTTTTTCTCAGAAAGAGCCATGGTGTGCTTTTTCGCCGAAAACGCGTTTTCGGCCGAAAACGTGTACGTTTGCACTTCCCCGCCACAGGGAAGATGCTAGCCGGGAATTCTCTGCCTGGTTCTACCCGCTGCCCGGAACGCTACGCAGGGCAAAAGCGATTCTCGTCCTCCGTGCTTGCTTTTTCTCAGAAAGAGCCGTGGTGTGTTTTTTCTCCGGAAAACGAGTTTTCGGCCGGAAACTTGTACGTTTGCACTTCCCGGCCACTGTGAAGCTGCTAGCCGGCAATTCGCTGCCTATTTCTACCCGCTGCTCAGAACGCTACGCAGGGCAAAAGCGATTCTCGTCCTCCGTGCTTGCTTTTTCTCAGAAAGAGCCGTGGTGTGCGTTTTCGCCGGAAAACGCGTTTTCGGCCGAAAACCTGTACGTTTGCACTTCCCCGCCACAGGGAAGCTGCAAGCAGGGAATTCGCTGCCTGGTTCTACCCGCTGCCCGGAACGCTACGCAGGGCAAAAGCGATTCTCGTCCTCCGTGCTTGCTTTTTCTCAGAAAGAGCCGTGGTGTGTTTTTTCTCCGGAAAACGAGTTTTCGGCCGGAAACGTGTACGTTTGCACTTCCCGGCCAGAGGGAAGCTGCTAGCCGGCAATTCGCTGCCTATTTCTACCCGCTGCTCAGAACGCTACGCAGGGCAAAAGCGATTCTCGTCCTCCGTGCTTGCTTTTTCTCAGAAAGAGCCGTGGTGTGCGTTTTCGCCGGAAAACGCGTTTTCGGCCGAAAACGTGTACGTTTGCACTTCCCGGCCACAGGGAAGCTGCTAGCCGGGAATTCTCTGCCTGGTTCTACCCGCTGCCCGGAACGCTACGCAGGGCAAAAGCGATTCTCGTCCTCCGTGCTTGCTTTTTCTCAGAAAGAGCCGTGGTGTGCGTTTTCGCCGGAAAACGCGTTTTCGGCCGAAAACGTGTACGTTTGCACTTCCCCGCCACAGCGAAGCTGCTAGCAGGGAATTCGCTGCCTGGTTCTACCCGCTGCCCGGAACGCTACGCAGGGCAAAAGCGATTCTCGTCCTCCGTGCTTGCTTTTTCTCAGAAAGAGCCGTGGTGTGCGTTTTCGCCGGAAAACGCGTTTTCGGCCGAAAACGTGTACGTTTGCACTTCCCCGCCACAGGGAAGCTGCTAGCCGGGAATTCTCTGCCTGGTTCTACCCGCTGCCCGGAACGCTACGCAGGGCAAAAGCGATTCTCGTCCTCCGTGCTTGCTTTTTCTCAGAAAGAGCCGTGGTGTCCGTTTTCGCCGGAAAACGCGTTTTCGGCCGAAAACGTGTACGTTTGCACTTCCCCGCAACAGCGAAGCTGCTAGCCGGGAATTCTCTCCCTGGTTCTACCCGCTGCCCGGAACGCTACGCAGGGCAAAAGCGATTCTCGTCCTCCGTGCTTGCTTTTTCTCAGAAAGAGCCGTGGTGTGCTTTTTCGCCGGAAAACGCGTTTCCGGCCGAAAACGTGTACGTTTGCACTTCCCCGCCACAGGGAAGCTGCTAGCCGGGAATTCGCTGCCTATTTCTACCCGCTGCTCGGAACGCTACGCAGGGCAAAAGCGATTCTCGTCCTCCGTGCTTGCTTTTTCTCAGAAAGAGCCGTGGTGTGCGTTTTCGCCCGAAAACGTGTTTTCGGCCGAAAACGTGTACGTTTGCACTTCCCCGCCACAGGGAATCTGCTAGCCTGGAAATCTCTGCCTGGTTCTACCCGCTGCTCGGAACGCTACGCAGGGCAAAAGCGATTCTCGTCCTCCGTGCTTGCTTTTTCTCAGAAAGAGCCGTGGTGTGCGTTTTCGCCGCAAAACGCGTTTCCGGCCGAAAACGTGTACGTTTGCACTTCCCCGCCACAGGGAAGCTGCTAGCCGGGAATTCTCTACCTGATTCTACCCGCTGCCCGGAACGCTACGCAGGGCAAAAGCGGTTCTCGTTCTCCGTGCTTGCTTTTTCTCAGAAAGAGCCATGGTGTGCTTTTTCGCGGAAAACGCGTTTTCGGCCGAAAACGTGTACGTTTGCACTTCCCCGCCACAGGGAAGATGCTAGCCGGGAATTCTCTGCCTGGTTCTACCCGCTGCCCGGAACGCTACGCAGGGCAAAAGCGATTCTCGTCCTCCGTGCTTGCTTTTTCTCAGAAAGAGCCGTGGTGTGTTTTTTCTCCGGAAAACGAGTTTTCGGCCGGAAACGTGTACGTTTGCACTTCCCGGCCACAGGGAAGCTGCTAGCCGGCAATTCGCTGCCTATTTCTACCCGCTGCTCAGAACGCTACGCAGGGCAAAAGCGATTCTCGTCCTCCGTGCTTGCTTTTTCTCAGAAAGAGCCGTGGTGTGCGTTTTTGCCGGAAAACGAGTTTTCGGCCGAAAACGTGTACGTTTGCACTTCCCGGCCACAGGGAAGCTGCTAGCCGGGAATTATCTGCCTGGTTCTACCCGCTGCCCGGAACGCTACGCAGGGCAAAAGCGATTCTCGTCCTCCGTGCTTGCTTTTTCTCAGAAAGAGCCGTGGTGTGCGTTTTCGCCGGAAAACGTGTTTTCGGCCGAAAACGTGTACGTTTGCACTTCCCGGCCACAGGGAAGCTGCTAGCCGGGAATTTTCTGCCTGGTTCTACCCGCTGCCCGGAACGCTACGCAGGGCAAAAGCGATTCTCGTCCTCCGTGCTTGCTTTTTCTCAGAAAGAGCCGTGGTGTGCGTTTTCGCCGGAAAACGCGTTTTCGGCCGAAAACGTGTACGTTTGCACTTCCCCGCCACAGGGAAGCTGCTAGCCGGGAATTCTCTGCCTGGTTCTACCCGCTGCACGGAACGCTACGCAGGGCAAAAGCGATTCTCGTCCTCCGTGCTTGCTTTTTCTCAGAAAGAGCCGTGGTGTGCGTTTTCGCCGGAAAACGCGTTTTCGGCCGAAAACGTGTACGTTTGCACTTCCCCGCCACAGGGAAGCTGCTAGCAGGGAATTCGCTGCCTGGTTCTACCCGCTGCCCGGAACGCTACGCAGGGCAAAAGCGATTCTCGTCCTCCGTGCTTGCTTTTTCTCAGAAAGAGCCGTGGTGTGCGTTTTCGCCGGAAAACGCGTTTTCGGCCGAAAACGTGTACGTTTGCACTTCCCGGCCACAGGGAAGCTGCAAGCAGGGAATTCGCTGCCTGGTTCTACCCGCTGCCCGGAACGCTACGCAGGGCAAAAGCGATTCTCGTCCTCCGTGCTTGCTTTTTCTCAGAAAGAGCCGTGGTGTGCGTTTTCGCCGGAAAACGCGTTTTCGGCCGAAAACGTGTACGTTTGCAATTCCCGGCCACAGGGAAGCTGCTAGCCGGGAATTCTCTGCCTGGTTCTACCCGCTGCCCGGAACACTACGCAGGGCAAAAGCGATTCTCGTCGTCCGTGCATGCTTTATCTCAGAAAGAGCCGTGGTGTGCGTTTTCGCCAAAAACGCGTTTTCGGCAGAAAACGTGTACGTTTGCACTTCCCGGCCACAGGGAAGCTGCTAGCCGGGAATTCTCTGCCTGGTTCTACCCGCTGCCCGGAACGCTGCGCAGGGCAAAAGCGATTCTCGTCCTCCGTGCTTGCTTTTTCTCAGAAAGAGCCGTGGTGTGCGTTTTCGCCGCAAAACGCGTTTTCGGCCGAAAACGTGTACGTTTGCACTTCCCCGCAACAGCGAAGCTGCTAGCCGGTAATTCTCTCCCTGGTTCTACCCGCTGCCCGGAACGCTACGCAGGGCAAAAGCGATTCTCGTCCTCCGTGCTTGCTTTTTCTCAGAAAGAGCCGTGGTGTGCGTTTTCGCCGGAAAACGCGTTTTCGGCCGAAAACGTGTACGTTTGCACTTCCCCGCCACAGGGAAGCTGCTAGCCGGGAATTCTCTGCCTGGTTCTACCCGCTGCACGGAACGCTACGCAGGGCAAAAGCGATTCTCGTCCTCCGTGCTTGCTTTTTCTCAGAAAGAGCCGTGGTGTGCGTTTTCGCCGGAAAACGCGTTTTCGGCCGAAAACGTGTACGTTTGCACTTCCCCGCCACAGGGAAGCTGCTAGCAGGGAATTCGCTGCCTGGTTCTACCCGCTGCCCGGAACGCTACGCAGGGCAAAAGCGATTCTCGTCCTCCGTGCTTGCTTTTTCTCAGAAAGAGCCGTGGTGTGCGTTTTCGCCGGAAAACGCGTTTTCGGCCGAAAACGTGTACGTTTGCACTTCCCGGCCACAGGGAAGCTGCAAGCAGGGAATTCGCTGCCTGGTTCTACCCGCTGCCCGGAACGCTACGCAGGGCAAAAGCGATTCTCGTCCTCCGTGCTTGCTTTTTCTCAGAAAGAGCCGTGGTGTGCGTTTTCGCCGGAAAACGCGTTTTCGGCCGAAAACGTGTACGTTTGCAATTCCCGGCCACAGGGAAGCTGCTAGCCGGGAATTCTCTGCCTGGTTCTACCCGCTGCCCGGAACACTACGCAGGGCAAAAGCGATTCTCGTCGTCCGTGCATGCTTTATCTCAGAAAGAGCCGTGGTGTGCGTTTTCGCCAAAAACGCGTTTTCGGCAGAAAACGTGTACGTTTGCACTTCCCGGCCACAGGGAAGCTGCTAGCCGGGAATTCTCTGCCTGGTTCTACCCGCTGCCCGGAACGCTGCGCAGGGCAAAAGCGATTCTCGTCCTCCGTGCTTGCTTTTTCTCAGAAAGAGCCGTGGTGTGCGTTTTCGCCGCAAAACGCGTTTTCGGCCGAAAACGTGTACGTTTGCACTTCCCCGCAACAGCGAAGCTGCTAGCCGGTAATTCTCTCCCTGGTTCTACCCGCTGCCCGGAACGCTACGCAGGGCAAAAGCGATTCTCGTCCTCCGTGCTTGCTTTTTCTCAGAAAGAGCCGTGGTGTGCTTTTTCGCCGGAAAACGCGTTTCCGGCCGAAAACGTGTACGTTTGCACTTCCCTGCCACAGGGAAGCTGCTAGCCGGGAATTCGCTGCCTATTTCTACCCGCTGCTCGGAACGCTACGCAGGGCAAAAGCGATTCTCGTCCTCCGTGCTTGCTTTTTCTCAGAAAGAGCCGTGGTGTGCGTTTTCGCCCGAAAACGTGTTTTCGGCCGAAAACGTGTACGTTTGCACTTCCCCGCACAGGGAAGCTGCTAGCCGGGAATTCTCTGCCTGGTTCTACCCGCTGCTCGGAACGCTACGCAGGGCAAAAGCGATTCTCGTCCTCCGTGCTTGCTTTTTCTCAGAAAGAGCCGTGGTGTGCGTTTTCGCCGCAAAACGCGTTTTCGGCCGAAAACGTGTACGTTTGCACTTCCCCGCCACAGGGAAGCTGCTAGCCGGGAATTCTCTGCCTGATTCTACCCGCTGCCCGGAACGCTACGCAGGGCAAAAACGATTCTCGTCCTCCGTGCTTGCTTTTTCTGAGAAAGAGCCATGGTGTGCTTTTTCGCGGAAAACGCGTTTTCGTCCGGAAACGTGTACGTTTGCACTTCCCCGCCACAGGGAAGATGCTAGCCTGGAATTCTCTGCCTGATTCTACCCGCTGCCCGGAACGCTACGCAGGGCAAAAGCGATTCTCGTCCTCCGTGCTTGCTTTTTCTCAGAAAGAGCCGTGGTGTGTTTTTTCTCCGGAAAACGAGTTTTCGGCCGGAAACGTGTACGTTTGCACTTCCCGGCCACAGGGAAGCTGCTAGCCGGCAATTCGCTGCCTATTTCTACCCGCTGCTCAGAACGCTACGCAGGGCAAAAGCGATTCTCGTCCTCCGTGCTTGCTTTTTCTCAGAAAGAGCCGTGGTGTGCGTTTTCGCCGGAAAACGCGTTTTCGGCCGAAAACGTGTACGTTTGCACTTCCCGGCCACAGGGAAGCTGCTAGCCGGGAATTCTCTGCCTGGTTCTACCCGCTGCCCGGAACGCTACGCAGGGCAAAAGCGATTCTCGTCCTCCGTGCTTGCTTTTTCTCAGAAAGAGCCGTGGTGTGCGTTTTCGCCGGAAAACGCGTTTTCAGCCGAAAACGTGTACGTTTGCACTTCCCGGCCACAGGGAAGCTGCTAGCCGGGAATTTTCTGCCTGGTTCTACCCGCTGCCCGGAACGCTACGCAGGGCAAAAGCGATTCTCGTCCTCCGTGCTTGCTTTTTCTCAGAAAGAGCCGTGGTGTGCGTTTTCGCCGCAAAACGCGTTTTCGGCCGAAAACGTGTACGTTTGCACTTCCCCGCCACAGGGAAGCTGCTAGCCGGGAATTCTCTGCCTGGTTCTACCCGCTGCCCGGAATGCTACGCAGGGCAAAAGCGATTCTCGTCCTCCGTGCTTGCTTTTTCTCAGAAAGAGCCGTGGTGTCCGTTTTCGCCGGAAAACGTGTTTTCGGCCGAAAACGTGTACGTTTGCACTTCCCCGCAACAGCGAAGCTGCTAGCCGGGAATTCTCTCCCTGGTTCTACCCGCTGCCCGGAACGCTACGCAGGGCAAAAGCGATTCTGTTCCTCCGTGCTTGCTTTTTCTCAGAAAGAGCCGTGGTGTGCTCTTTCGCCGGAAAACGCGTTTCCGGCCGAAAACGTGTACGTTTGCACTTCCCCGCCACAGGGAAGCTGCTAGCCGGGAATTCGCTGCCTATTTCTACCCGCTGCTCGGAACGCTACGCAGGGCAAAAGCGATTCTCGTCCTCCGTGCTTGCTTTTTCTCAGAAAGAGCCGTGGTGTGCGTTTTCGCCCGAAAACGTGTTTTCGGCCGAAAACGTGTACGTTTGCACTTCCCCGCCACAGGGAATCTGCTAGCCGGGAATTCTCTGCCTGGTTCTACCCGCTGCCCGGAACGCTACGCAGGGCAAAAGCGGTTCTCGTCCTCCGTGCTTGCTTTTTCTCAGAAAGAGCCGTGGTGTGCGTTTTCGCCGGAAAACGCGTTTTCGGCCGAAAACATGTACGTTTGCACTTCCCCGCCACAGGGAAGATGCTAGCCTGGAATTCTCTGCCTGGTTCTACCCGCTGCCCGGAACGCTACGCAGGGCAAAAGCGATTCTCGTCCTCCGTGCTTGCTTTTTCTCAGAAAGAGCCGTGGTGTGTTTTTTCTCCGGAAAACGAGTTTTCGGCCGGAAACGTGTACGTTTGCACTTCCCGTCCACAGGGAAGCTGCTAGCCGGCTATTCGCTGCCTATTTCTACCCGCTGCTCAGAACGCTACGCAGGGCAAAAGCGATTCTCGTCCTCCGTGCTTGCTTTTTCTCAGAAAGAGCCGTGGTGTGCGTTTTCGCCGGAAAACGCGTTTTCGGCCGAAAACGTGTACGTTTGCACTTCCCGGCCACAGGGAAGCTGCTAGCCGGGAATTTTCTGCCTGGTTCTACCCGCTGCCCGGAACGCTACGCAGGGCAAAAGCGATTCTCGTCCTCCGTGCTTGCTTTTTCTCAGAAAGAGCCGTGGTGTGCGTTTTCGCCGGAAAACGCGTTTTCGGCCGAAAACGTGTACGTTTGCACTTCCCCGCCACAGGGAAGCTGCTAGCCGGGAATTCTCTGCCTGGTTCTACCCGCTGCCCGGAATGCTACGCAGGGCAAAAGCGATTCTCGTCCTCCGTGCTTGCTTTTTCTCAGAAAGAGCCGTGGTGTCCGTTTTCGCCGGAAAACGCGTTTTCGGCCGAAAACGTGTACGTTTGCACTTCCCCGCAACAGCGAAGCTGCTAGCCGGGAATTCTCTCCCTGGTTCTACCCGCTGCCCGGAACGCTACGCAGGGCAAAAGCGATTCTCTTCCTCCGTGCTTGCTTTTTCTCAGAAAGAGCCGTGGTGTGCTTTTTCGCCGGAAAACGCGTTTCCGGCCGAAAACGTGTACGTTTGCACTTCCCCGCCACAGGGAAGCTGCTAGCCGGGAATTCGCTGCCTATTTCTACCCGCTGCTCGGAACGCTACGCAGGGCAAAAGCGATTCTCGTCCTCCGTGCTTGCTTTTTCTCAGAAAGAGCCGTGGTGTGCGTTTTCGCCCGAAAACGTGTTTTCGGCCAAAAACGTGTACGTTTGCACTTCCCGGCCACAGGGAATCTGCTAGCCGGGAATTCTCTGCCTGGTTCTACCCGCTGCTCGGAACGCTACGCAGGGCAAAAGCGATTCTCGTCCTCCGTGCTTGCTTTTTCTCAGAAAGAGCCGTGGTGTGCGTTTTCGCCGCAAAACGCGTTTCCGGCCGAAAACGTGTACGTTTGCACTTCCCCGCCACAGGGAAGCTGCTAGCCGGGAATTCTCTACCTGATTCTACCCGCTGCCCGGAACGCTACGCAGGGCAAAAGCGATTCTCGTCCTCCGTGCTTGCTTTTTCTCAGAAAGAGCCATGGTGTGCTTTTTCGCGGAAAACGCGTTTTCGGCCGAAAACGTGTACGTTTGCACTTCCCCGCCACAGGGAAGATGCTAGCCTGGAATTCTCTGCCTGGTTCTACCCGCTGCCCGGAACGCTACGCAGGGCAAAAGCGATTCTCGTCCTCCGTGCTTGCTTTTTCTCAGAAAGAGCCGTGGTGTGTTTTTTCTCCGGAAAACGAGTTTTCGGCCGGAAACGTGTACGTTTGCACTTCCCGGCCACAGGGAAGCTGCTAGCCGGCTATTCGCTGCCTATTTCTACCCGCTGCTCAGAACGCTACGCAGGGCAAAAGCGATTCTCGTCCTCCGTGCTTGCTTTTTCTCAGAAAGAGCCGTGGTGTGCCTTTTCGCCGGAAAACGCGTTTTCGGCCGAAAACGTGTACGTTTGCACTTCCCGACCACAGGGAAGCTGCTAGCCGGGAATTATCTGCCTGGTTCTACCCGCTGCCCGGAACGCTACGCAGGGCAAAAGCGATTCTCGTCCTCCGTGCTTGCTTTTTCTCAGAAAGAGCCGTGGTGTGCGTTTTCGCCGGAAAACGCGTTTTCGGCCGAAAACTTGTACGTTTGCACTTCTCCGCCAAAGGGAAGCTGCTAGCAGAGAATTCGCTGCCTGGTTCTACCCGCTGCCCGGAACGCTACGCAGGGCAAAAGCGATTCTCGTCCTCCGTGCTTGCTTTTTCTCAGAAAGAGCCGTGGTGTGCGTTTTCGCCGGAAAACGCGTTTTCGGCCGAAAACGTGTACGTTTGCACTTCCCCGCCACAGGGAAGCTGCTAGCCGGGAATTCTCTGCCTGGTTCTACCCGCTGCCCGGAACGCTACGCAGGGCAAAAGCGATTCTCGTCCTCCGTGCTTGCTTTTTCTCAGAAAGAGCCGTGGTGTGCGTTTTCGCCGGAAAACGCGTTTTCGGCCGAAAACGTGTACGTTTGCACTTCCCCGCCACAGGGAAGCTGCTAGCAGGGAATTCGCTGCCTGGTTCTACCCGCTGCCCCGAACGCTACGCAGGGCAAAAGCGATTCTCGTCCTCCGTGCTTGCTTTTTCTCAGAAAGAGCCGTGGTGTGCTTTTTCGCCGGAAAACGCGTTTTCGGCCGAAAACGTGTACGTTTGCACTTCCCCGCCACAGGGAAGCTGCTAGCCGGGAATTCGCTGCCTATTTCTACCCGCTGCTCAGAACGCTACGCAGGGCAAAAGCGATTCTCGTCCTCCGTGCTTGCTTTTTCTCAGAAAGAGCCGTGGTGTGCCTTTTCGCCGGAAAACGCGTTTTCGGCCGAAAACGTGTACGTTTGCACTTCCCCGCCACAGGGAAGCTGCTAGCCGGGAATTCTCTGCCTGGTTCTACCCGCTGCACGGAACGCTACACAGGGCAAAAGCGATTCTCGTCCTCCGTGCTTGCTTTTTCTCAGAAAGAGCCGTGGTGTGCGTTTTCGCCGGAAAACGCGTTTTCGGCCGAAAACGTGTACGTTTGCACTTCCCCGCCACAGCGAAGCTGCTAGCAGGGAATTCTCTGCCTGGTTCTACCCGCTGCCCGGAACGCTACGCAGGGCAAAAGCGATTCTCGTCCTCCGTGCTTGCTTTTTCTCAGAAAGAGCCGTGGTGTGCGTTTTCGCCGGAAAACGCGTTTTCGGCCGAAAACGTGTACGTTTGCACTTCCCGTCCACAGGGAAGCTGCTAGCCGGGAATTCTCTGCCTGGTTCTACCCGCTGCCCGGAACACTACGCAGGGCAAAAGCGAATCTCGTCCTCCGTGCTTGCTTTTTCTCAGAAAGAGCCGTGGTGTGCGTTTTCGCCGAAAACGCGTTTTCACCTGAAAACGTGTACGTTTGCACTTCCCGGCCACAGGGAAGCTGCTAGCCGGGAGTTCTCCGCCTGGTTCTACCCGCTGCCCGGAACGCTACGCGGGGCAAAAGCGATTCTCGTCCTCCGTGCTTGCTTTTTCTCAGAAAGAGCCATGGTGTGCTTTTTCGCCGGAAAACGTGTTTTCGGCCGAAAACGTGTACGTTTGCACTTCCCCGCCACAGGGAAGATGCTAGCCTGGAATACTCTGCCTGGTTCTACCCGCTGCCCGGAACGCTACGCAGGGCAAAAGCGATTCTCGTCCCCCGTGCTTGCTTTTTCTCAGAAAGAGCCGTGGTGTGCGTTTTCGCCGGAAAACGCGTTTTCGGCCGAAAACGTGTACGTTTGCACTTCCCCGCCACAGCGAAGCTGCTAGCAGGGAATTCTCTGCCTGGTTCTACCCGCTGCCCGGAACGCTACGCAGGGCAAAAGCGATTCTCGTCCTCCGTGCTTGCTTTTTCTCAGAAAGAGCCGTGGTGTGCGTTTTCGCCGGAAAACGCGTTTTTGGCCGAAAACTTTACGTTTGCACTTCCCCGCCACAGGGAAGCTGCTAGCCGGGAATTCGCTGCCTATTTCTACCCGCTGCCCGGAACGCTACGCAGGGCAAAAGCGATTCTCGTCCTCCGTGCTTGCTTTTTCTCAGAAAGAGCCGTGGTGTGCGTTTTCGCCGGAAAACGCGTTTTCGGCCGAAAACGTGTACGTTTGCACTTCCCCGCAACAGCGAAGCTGCTAGCCGGGAATTCTCTCCCTGGTTCTACCCGCTGCCCGGAACGCTACGCAGGGCAAAAGCGATTCTCGTCCTCCGTGCTTGCTTTTTCTCAGAAAGAGCCGTGGTGTGCGTTTTCGCCGCAAAACGCGTTTTCGGCCGAAAACGTGTACGTTTGCACTTCCCGGCCACAGGGAAGCTGCTAGCCGGGAATTCTCTGCCTGATTCTACCCGCTGCCCGGAACGCTACGCAGGGCAAAAACGATTCACGTCCTCCGTGCTTGCTTTTTCTCAGAAAGAGCCATGGTGTGCTTTTTCGCGGAAAACGCGTTTTCGGCCGGAAACGTGTACGTTTGCACTTCCCCGCCACAGGGAAGATGCTAGCCTGGAATTCTCTGCCTGATTCTACCCGCTGCCCGGAACGCTACGCAGGGCAAAAGCGATTCTCGTCCTCCGTGCTTGCTTTTTCTCAGAAAGAGCCGTGGTGTGTTTTTTCTCCGGAAAACGAGTTTTCGGCCGGAAACGTGTACGTTTGCACTTCCCGGCCACAGGGAAGCTGCTAGCCGGCAATTCGCTGCCTATTTCTACCCGCTGCTCAGAACGCTACGCAGGGCAAAAGCGATTCTCGTCCTCCGTGCTTGCTTTTTCTCAGAAAGAGCCGTGGTGTGCGTTTTCGCCGGAAAACGCGTTTTCGGCCGAAAACGTGTACGTTTGCACTTCCCGGCCACAGGGAAGCTGCTAGCCGGGAATTCTCTGCCTGGTTCTACCCGCTGCCCGGAACGCTACGCAGGGCAAAAGCGATTCTCGTCCTCCGTGCTTGCTTTTTCTCAGAAAGAGCCGTGGTGTGCGTTTTCGCCGCAAAACGCGTTTCCGGCCGAAAACGTGTACGTTTGCACTTCCCCGCCACAGCGAAGCTGCTAGCAGGGAATTCGCTGCCTGGTTCTACCCGCTGCCCGGAACGCTACGCAGGGCAAAAGCGATTCTCGTCCTCCGTGCTTGCTTTTTCTCAGAAAGCGCCGTGGTGTGCGTTTTCGCCGGAAAACGCGTTTTCGGCCGAAAACGTGTACGTTTGCACTTCCCCGCCACAGGGAAGCTGCTAGCCGGGAATTCTCTGCCTGGTTCTACCCGCTGCCCGGAACGCTACGCAGGGCAAAAGCGATTCTCGTCCTCCGTGCTTGCTTTTTCTCAGAAAGAGCCGTGGTGTCCGTTTTCTCCGGAAAACGCGTTTTCGGCCGAAAACGTGTACGTTTGCACTTCCCCGCCACAGGGAAGCTGCTAGCAGGGAATTCTCTCCCTGGTTCTACCCGCTGCCCGGAACGCTACGCAGGGCAAAAGTGATTCTCGTCCTCCGTGCTTGCTTTTTCTCAGAAAGAGCCGTGGTGTGCTTTTTCGCCGGAAAACGCGTTTCCGGCCGAAAACGTGTACGTTTGCACTTCCCCGCCACAGGGAAGCTGCTAGCCGGGAATTCGCTGCCTATTTCTACCCGCTGCTCGGAACGCTACGCAGGGCAAAAGCGATTCTCGTCCTCCGTGCTTGCTTTTTCTCAGAAAGAGCCGTGGTGTGCGTTTTCGCCCGAAAACGTGTTTTCGGCCGAAAACGTGTACGTTTGCACTTCCCCGCCACAGGGAATCTGCTAGCCGGGAATTCTCTGCCTGGTTCTACCCGCTGCTCGGAACGCTACACAGGGCAAAAGCGATTCTCGTCCTCCGTGCTTGCTTTTTCTCAGAAAGAGCCGTGGTGTGCGTTTTCGCCGCAAAACGCGTTTCCGGCCGAAAACGTGTACGTTTGCACTTCCCCGCCACAGGGAAGCTGCTAGCCGGGAATTCTCTACCTGATTCTACCCGCTGCCCGGAACGCTACGCAGGGCAAAAGCGATTCTCGTCCTCCGTGCTTGCTTTTTCTCAGAAAGAGCCATGGTGTGCTTTTTCGCGGAAAACGCGTTTTCGGCCGAAAACGTGTACGTTTGCACTTCCCGGCCACAGGGAAGCTGCTAGCCGGCAATTCGCTGCCTATTTCTACCCGCTGCTCAGAACGCTACGCAGGGCAAAAGCGATTCTCGTCCTCCGTGCTTGCTTTTTCTCAGAAAGAGCCGTGGTGTGCGTTTTCGCCGGAAAACGCGTTTTCGGCCGAAAACGTGTACGTTTGCACTTCCCGGCCACAGGGAAGCTGCTAGCCGGGAATTATCTGCCTGGTTCTACCCGCTGCCCGGAACGCTACGCAGGGCAAAAGCGATTCTCGTCCTCCGTGCTTGCTTTTTCTCAGAAAGAGCCGTGGTGTGCGTTTTCGCCGGAAAACGCGTTTTCGGCCGAAAACGTGTACGTTTGCACTTCCCGGCCACAGGGAAGCTGCTAGCCGGGAATTTTCTGCCTGGTTCTACCCGCTGCCCGGAACGCTACGCAGGGCAAAAGCGATTCTCGTCCTCCGTGCTTGCTTTTTCTCAGAAAGAGCCGTGGTGTGCGTTTTCGCCGGAAAACGCGTTTTCGGCCGAAAACGTGTACGTTTGCACTTCCCCGCCACAGGGAAGCTGCTAGCCGGGAATTCTCTGCCTGGTTCTACCCGCTGCACGGAACGCTACGCAGGGCAAAAGCGATTCTCGTCCTCCGTGCTTGCTTTTTCTCAGAAAGAGCCGTGGTGTGCGTTTTCGCCGGAAAACGCGTTTTCGGCCGAAAACGTGTACGTTTGCACTTCCCCGCCACAGGGAAGCTGCTAGCAGGGAATTCGCTGCCTGGTTCTACCCGCTGCCCGGAACGCTACGCAGGGCAAAAGCGATTCTCGTCCTCCGTGCTTGCTTTTTCTCAGAAAGAGCCGTGGTGTGCGTTTTCGCCGGAAAACGCGTTTTCGGCCGAAAACGTGTACGTTTGCACTTCCCCGCCACAGGGAAGCTGCAAGCAGGGAATTCGCTGCCTGGTTCTACCCGCTGCCCGGAACGCTACGCAGGGCAAAAGCGATTCTCGTCCTCCGTGCTTGCTTTTTCTCAGAAAGAGCCGTGGTGTGTTTTTTCTCCGGAAAACGAGTTTTCGGCCGGAAACGTGTACGTTTGCACTTCCCGGCCACAGGGAAGCTGCTAGCCGGCAATTCGCTGCCTATTTCTACCCGCTGCTCAGAACGCTACGCAGGGCAAAAGCGATTCTCGTCCTCCGTGCTTGCTTTTTCTCCGAAAGAGCCGTGGTGTGCGTTTTCGCCGGAAAACGCGTTTTCGGCCGAAAACGTGTACGTTTGCACTTCCCGGCCACAGGGAAGCTGCTAGCCGGGAATTCTCTGCCTGGTTCTACCCGCTGCCCGGAACGCTACGCAGGGCAAAAGCGATTCCCGTCCTCCGTGCTTGCTTTTTCTCAGAAAGAGCCGTGGTGTGCGTTTTCGCCGGAAAACGCGTTTTCGGCCGAAAACGTGTACGTTTGCACTTCCCCGCCACAGCGAAGCTGCTAGCAGGGAATTCGCTGCCTGGTTCTACCCGCTGCCCGGAACGCTACGCAGGGCAAAAGCGATTCTCGTCCTCCGTGCTTGCTTTTTCTCAGAAAGAGCCGTGGTGTGCGTTTTCGCCGGAAAACGAGTTTTCGGCCGAAAACGTGTACGTTTGCACTTCCCCGCCACAGGGAAGCTGCTAGCCGGGAATTCTCTGCCTGGTTCTACCCGCTGCCCGGAACGCTACGCAGGGCAAAAGCGATTCTCGTCCTCCGTGCTTGCTTTTTCTCAGAAAGAGCCGTGGTGTCCGTTTTCGCCGGAAAACGCGTTTTCGGCCGAAAACGTGTACGTTTGCACTTCCCCGCAACAGCGAAGCTGCTAGCCGGGAATTCTCTCCCTGGTTCTACCCGCTGCCCGGAACGCTACGCAGGGCAAAAGCGATTCTCGTCCTCCGTGCTTGCTTTTTCTCAGAAAGAGCCGTGGTGTGCGTTTTCGCCCGAAAACGTGTTTTCGGCCGAAAACGTGTACGTTTGCACTTCCCCGCCACAGGGAATCTGCTAGACGGGAATTCTCTGCCTGGTTCTACCCGCTGCTCGGAACGCTACGCAGGGCAAAAGCGATTCTCGTCCTCCGTGCTTGCTTTTTCTCAGAAAGAGCCGTGGTGTGCGTTTTCGCCGCAAAACGCGTTTCCGGCCGAAAACGTGTACGTTTGCACTTCCCCGCCACAGGGAAGCTGCTAGCCGGGAATTCTCTACCTGATTCTACCCGCTGCCCGGAACGCTACGCAGGGCAAAAGCGATTCTCGTCCTCCGTGCTTGCTTTTTCTCAGAAAGAGCCATGGTATGCTTTTTCGCGGAAAACGCGTTTTCGGCCGAAAACGTGTACGTTTGCACTTCCCCGCCACAGGGAAGATGCTAGCCGGGAATTCTCTGCCTGGTTCTACCCGCTGCCCGGAACGCTACGCAGGGCAAAAGAGATTCTCGTCCTCCGTGCTTGCTTTTTCTCAGAAAGAGCCGTGGTGTGTTTTTTCTCCGGAAAACGAGTTTTCGGCCGGAAACGTGTACGTTTGCACTTCCCGGCCACAGGGAAGCTGCTAGCCGGCAATTCGCTGCCTATTTCTACCCGCTGCTCAGAACGCTACGCAGGGCAAAAGCGATTCTCGTCCTCCGTGCTTGCTTTTTCTCAGAAAGAGCCGTGGTGTGCGTTTTCGCCCGAAAACGCGTTTTCGGCCGAAAACGTGTACGTTTGCACTTCCCGGCCACAGGGAAGCTGCTAGCCGGGAATTATCTGCCTGGTTCTACCCGCTGCCCGGAACGCTACGCAGGGCAAAAGCGATTCTCGTCCTCCGTGCTTGCTTTCTCTCAGAAAGAGCCGTGGTGTGCGTTTTCGCCGGAAAACGCGTTTTCGGCCGAAAACGTGTACGTTTGCACTTCCCGGCCACAGGGAAGCTGCTAGCCGGGAATTTTCTGCCTGGTTCTACCCGCTGCCCGGAACGCTACGCAGGGCAAAAGCGATTCTCGTCCTCCGTGCTTGCTTTTTCTCAGAAAGAGCCGTGGTGTGCGTTTTCGCCGGAAAACGCGTTTTCGGCCGAAAACGTGTACGTTTGCACTTCCCCGCCACAGGGAAGCTGCTAGCCGGGAATTCTCTGCCTGGTTCTATCCGCTGCACGGAACGCTACGCAGGGCAAAAGCGATTCTCGTCCTCCGTGCTTGCTTTTTCTCAGAAAGAGCCGTGGTGTGCGTTTTCGCCGGAAAACGCGTTTTCGGCCGAAAACGTGTACGTTTGCACTTCCCCGCCACAGGGAAGCTGCTAGCAGGGAATTCGCTGCCTGGTTCTACCCGCTGCCCGGAACGCTACGCAGGGCAAAAGCGATTCTCGTCCTCCGTGCTTGCTTTTTCTCAGAAAGAGCCGTGGTGTGCGTTTTCGCCGGAAAACGCGTTTTCGGCCGAAAACGTGTACGTTTGCACTTCCCCGCCACAGGGAAGCTGCTAGCCGGCAATTCGCTGCCTGGTTCTACCCGCTGCCCGGAACGCTACGCAGGGCAAAAGCGATTCTCGTCCTCCGTGCTTGCTTTTTCTCAGAAAGAGCCATGGTGTGCTTTTTCGCCGGAAAACGCGTTTTCGGCCGAAAACGTGTACGTTTGCACTTCCCCGCCACAGGGAAGATGCTAGCCTGGAATTCTCTGCCTGGTTCTACCCGCTGCCCGGAACGCTACGCAGGGCAAAAGCGATTCTCGTCCTCCGTGCTTGCTTTTTCTCAGAAAGAGCCGTGGTGTGCGTTTCCGCCGGAAAACGTGTTTTCGGCCGAAAACGTGTACGTTTGCACTTCCCCGCCACAGCGAAGCTGCTAGCAGGGAATTCTCTGCCTGGTTCTACCCGCTGCCCGGAACACTACGCAGGGCAAAAGCGATTCTCGTCCTCCGTGCTTGCTTTTTCTCAGAAAGAGCCGTGGTGTGCGTTTTCGCCGGAAAACGCGTTTTCGGCCGAAAACGTGTACGTTTGCACTTCCCCGCCACAGGGAAGCTGCAAGCAGGGAATTCGCTGCCTGGTTCTACCCGCTGCCCGGAACGCTACGCAGGGCAAAAGCGATTCTCGTCCTCCGTGCTTGCTTTTTCTCAGAAAGAGCCGTGGTGTGTTTTTTCTCCGGAAAACGAGTTTTCGGCCGGAAACGTGTACGTTTGCACTTCCCGGCCACAGGGAAGCTGCTAGCCGGCAATTCGCTGCCTATTTCTACCCGCTGCTCAGAACGCTACGCAGGGCAAAAGCGATTCTCGTCCTCCGTGCTTGCTTTTTCTCCGAAAGAGCCGTGGTGTGC
This sequence comes from Athene noctua, assembly GCF_965140245.1. Classification (NCBI taxonomy): domain Eukaryota; kingdom Metazoa; phylum Chordata; class Aves; order Strigiformes; family Strigidae; genus Athene; species Athene noctua. Next base: position 55,768 of record NW_027437577.1, read on the forward strand.
GTTTTCGCCGGAAAACGCGTTTTCGGCCGAAAACGTGTACGTTTGCACTTCCCGGCCACAGGGAAGCTGCTAGCCGGGAATTCTCTGCCTGGTTCTACCCGCTGCCCGGAACGCTACGCAGGGCAAAAGCGATTCCCGTCCTCCGTGCTTGCTTTTTCTCAGAAAGAGCCGTGGTGTGCGTTTTCGCCGGAAAACGCGTTTTCGGCCGAAAACGTGTACGTTTGCACTTCCCCGCCACAGCGAAGCTGCTAGCAGGGAATTCGCTGCCTGGTTCTACCCGCTGCCCGGAACGCTACGCAGGGCAAAAGCGATTCTCGTCCTCCGTGCTTGCTTTTTCTCAGAAAGAGCCGTGGTGTGCGTTTTCGCCGGAAAACGAGTTTTCGGCCGAAAACGTGTACGTTTGCACTTCCCGGCCACAGGGAAGCTGCTAGCCGGGAATTCTCTGCCTGGTTCTACCCGCTGCCCGGAACGCTACGCAGGGCAAAAGCGATTCTCGTCCTCCGTGCTTGCTTTTTCTCAGAAAGAGCCGTGGTGTCCGTTTTCGCCGGAAAACGCGTTTTCGGCCGAAAACGTGTACGTTTGCACTTCCCCGCAACAGCGAAGCTGCTAGCCGGGAATTCTCTCCCTGGTTCTACCCGCTGCCCGGAACGCTACGCAGGGCAAAAGCGATTCTCGTCCTCCGTGCTTGCTTTTTCTCAGAAAGAGCCGTGGTGTGCGTTTTCGCCCGAAAACGTGTTTTCGGCCGAAAACGTGTACGTTTGCACTTCCCCGCCACAGGGAATCTGCTAGACGGGAATTCTCTGCCTGGTTCTACCCGCTGCTCGGAACGCTACGCAGGGCAAAAGCGATTCTCGTCCTCCGTGCTTGCTTTTTCTCAGAAAGAGCCGTGGTGTGCGTTTTCGCCGCAAAACGCGTTTCCGGCCGAAAACGTGTACGTTTGCACTTCCCCGCCACAGGGAAGCTGCTAGCCGGGAATTCTCTACCTGATTCTACCCGCTGCCCGGAACGCTACGCAGGGCAAAAGCGATTCTCGTCCTCCGTGCTTGCTTTTTCTCAGAAAGAGCCATGGTGTGCTTTTTCGCGGAAAACGCGTTTTCGGCCGAAAACGTGTACGTTTGCACTTCCCCGCCACAGGGAAGATGCTAGCCGGGAATTCTCTGCCTGGTTCTACCCGCTGCCCGGAACGCTACGCAGGGCAAAAGAGATTCTCGTCCTCCGTGCTTGCTTTTTCTCAGAAAGAGCCGTGGTGTGTTTTTTCTCCGGAAAACGAGTTTTCGGCCGGAAACGTGTACGTTTGCACTTCCCGGCCACAGGGAAGCTGCTAGCCGGCAATTCGCTGCCTATTTCTACCCGCTGCTCAGAACGCTACGCTGGGCAAAAGCGATTCTCGTCCTCCGTGCTTGCTTTTTCTCAGAAAGAGCCGTGGTGTGCGTTTTCGCCGGAAAACGCGTTTTCGGCCGAAAACGTGTACGTTTGCACTTCCCGGCCACAGGGAAGCTGCTAGCCGGGAATTATCTGCCTGGTTCTACCCGCTGCCCGGAACGCTACGCAGGGCAAAAGCGATTCTCGTCCTCCGTGCTTGCTTTCTCTCAGAAAGAGCCGTGGTGTGCGTTTTCGCCGGAAAACGCGTTTTCGGCCGAAAACGTGTACGTTTGCACTTCCCGGCCACAGGGAAGCTGCTAGCCGGGAATTTTCTGCCTGGTTCTACCCGCTGCCCGGAACGCTACGCAGGGCAAAAGCGATTCTCGTCCTCCGTGCTTGCTTTTTCTCAGAAAGAGCCGTGGTGTGCGTTTTCGCCGGAAAACGCGTTTTCGGCCGAAAACGTGTACGTTTGCACTTCCCCGCCACAGGGAAGCTGCTAGCCGGGAATTCTCTGCCTGGTTCTATCCGCTGCACGGAACGCTACGCAGGGCAAAAGCGATTCTCGTCCTCCGTGCTTGCTTTTTCTCAGAAAGAGCCGTGGTGTGCGTTTTCGCCGGAAAACGCGTTTTCGGCCGAAAACGTGTACGTTTGCACTTCCCCGCCACAGGGAAGCTGCTAGCAGGGAATTCGCTGCCTGGTTCTACCCGCTGCCCGGAACGCTACGCAGGGCAAAAGCGATTCTCGTCCTCCGTGCTTGCTTTTTCTCAGAAAGAGCCGTGGTGTGCGTTTTCGCCGGAAAACGCGTTTTCGGCCGAAAACGTGTACGTTTGCACTTCCCCGCCACAGGGAAGCTGCTAGCCGGCAATTCGCTGCCTGGTTCTACCCGCTGCCCGGAACGCTACGCAGGGCAAAAGCGATTCTCGTCCTCCGTGCTTGCTTTTTCTCAGAAAGAGCCATGGTGTGCTTTTTCGCCGGAAAACGCGTTTTCGGCCGAAAACGTGTACGTTTGCACTTCCCCGCCACAGGGAAGATGCTAGCCTGGAATTCTCTGCCTGGTTCTACCCGCTGCCCGGAACGCTACGCAGGGCAAAAGCGATTCTCGTCCTCCGTGCTTGCTTTTTCTCAGAAAGAGCCGTGGTGTGCGTTTCCGCCGGAAAACGTGTTTTCGGCCGAAAACGTGTACGTTTGCACTTCCCCGCCACAGCGAAGCTGCTAGCAGGGAATTCTCTGCCTGGTTCTACCCGCTGCCCGGAACACTACGCAGGGCAAAAGCGGTTCTCGTCCTCCGTGCTTGCTTTTTCTCAGAAAGAGCCATGGTGTGCTTTTTCTCCGGAAAACGCGTTTTCGGCCGGAAACGTGTACGTTTGCACTTCCCGGCCACAGGGAAGCTGCTAGCCGGGTATTCGCTGTCTATTTCTACCCGCTGCTCGGAACGCTACGCAGGGCAAAAGCGATTCTCGTCCTCCGTGCTTGCTTTTTTTCAGAAAGAGCCGTGGTGTGCGTTTTCGCCGGAAAACGTGTTTTCGGCCGAAAACGTGTACGTATGCACTTCCCCGCCACAGGGAAGCTGCTAGCCGGGAATTCTCTGCCTGGTTCTACCCGCTGCCCGGAACGCTACGCAGGGCAAAAGCGATTCTCGTCCTCCGTGCTTGCTTTTTCTCAGAAAGAGCCGTGGTGTGCGTTTTCGCCGGAAAACGCGTTTTCGGCCGAAAACGTGTACGTTTGCACTTCCCGGCCACAGGGAAGCTGCTAGCCGGGAATTCTCTGCATATTTCTACCCGCTGCCCGGAACGCTACGCAGGGCAAAAGCGATTCTCGTCCTCCGTGCTTGCTTTTTCTCAGAAAGAGCCGTGGTGTGCGTTTTCGCCGGAAAATGCGTTTTCGGCCGAAAACGTGTACGTTTGCACTTCCCCGCCACAGGGAAGATGCTAGCCTGGAATTCTCTGCCTGGTTCTACCCGCTGCCCGGAACGCTACGCAGGGCAAAAGCGATTCTCGTCCTCCGTGCTTGCTTTTTCTCAGAAAGAGCCGTGGTGTGCGTTTTCGCCGGAAAACGCGTTTTCGGCCGAAAACGTGTACGTTTGCACTTCCCCGCCACAGGGAAGATGCTAGCCTGGAATTCTCTGCCTGGTTCTACCCGCTGCCCGGAACGCTACGCAGGGCAAAAGCGATTCTCGTCCTCCGTGCTTGCTTTTTCTCAGAAAGAGCCGTGGTGTGCGTTTCCGCCGGAAAACGTGTTTTCGGCCGAAAACGTGTACGTTTGCACTTCCCCGCCACAGCGAAGCTGCTAGCAGGGAATTCTCTGCCTGGTTCTACCCGCTGCCCGGAACACTACGCAGGGCAAAAGCGATTCTCGTCCTCCGTGCTTGCTTTTTCTCAGAAAGAGCCATGGTGTGCTTTTACTCCGGAAAACGCGTTTTCGGCCGGAAACGTGTACGTTTGCACTTCCCGGCCACAGGGAAGCTGCTAGCCGGGTATTCGCTGTCTATTTCTACCCGCTGCTCGGAACGCTACGCAGGGCAAAAGCGATTCTCGTCCTCCGTGCTTGCTTTTTTTCAGAAAGAGCCGTGGTGTGCGTTTTCGCCGGAAAACGTGTTTTCGGCCGAAAACGTGTACGTTTGCACTTCCCCGCCACAGGGAAGCTGCTAGCCGGGAATTCTCTGCCTGGTTCTACCCGCTGCCCGGAACGCTACGCAGGGCAAAAGCGATTCTCGTCCTCCGTGCTTGCTTTTTCTCAGAAAGAGCCGTGGTGTGCGTTTTCGCCGGAAAACGCGTTTTCGGCCGAAAACGTGTACGTTTGCACTTCCCGGCCACAGGGAAGCTGCTAGCCGGGAATTCTCTGCATATTTCTACCCGCTGCCCGGAACGCTACGCAGGGCAAAAGCGATTCTCGTCCTCCGTGCTTGCTTTTTCTCAGAAAGAGCCGTGGTGTGCGTTTTCGCCGGAAAACGCGTTTTCGGCCGAAAACGTGTACGTTTGCACTTCCCCGCCACAGGGAAGATGCTAGCCTGGAATTCTCTGCCTGGTTCTACCCGCTGCCCGGAACGCTACGCAGGGCAAAAGCGATTCTCGTCCTCCGTGCTTGCTTTTTCTCAGAAAGAGCCGTGGTGTGCGTTTTCGCCGGAAAACGCGTTTTCGGCCGAAAACGTGTACGTTTGCAATTCCCCGCCACAGGGAAGCTGCTAGCCGGCAATTCGCTGCCTGGTTCTACCCGCTGCCCGGAACGCTACGCAGGGCAAAAGCGATTCTCGTCCTCCGTGCTTGCTTTTTCTCAGAAAGAGCCGTGGTGTGCGTTTTCGCCGGAAAACGCGTTTTCGGCCGAAAACGTGTACGTTTGCACTTCCCGGCCACAGGGAAGCTGCTAGCCGGCAATTCGCTGCCTATTTCTACCCGCTGCTCAGAACGCTACGCAGGGCAAAAGCGATTCTCGTCCTCCGTGCTTGCTTTTTCTCAGAAAGAGCCGTGGTGTGCGTTTTCGCCGTAAAACGCGTTTTCGGCCGAAAACGTGTACGTTTGCAATTCCCGGCCACAGGGAAGCTGCTAGCCGGGAATTCTCTGCCTGGTTCTACCCGCTGCCCGGAACACTACGCAGGGCAAAAGCGATTCTCGTCCTCCGTGCTTGCTTTATCTCAGAAAGAGCCGTGGTGTGCGTTTTCGCCGAAAACGCGTTTTCGGCAGAAAACGTGTACGTTTGCACTTCCCGGCCACAGGGAAGCTGCTAGCCGGGAATTCTCTGCCTGGTTCTACCCGCTGCCCGGAACGCTGCGCAGGGCAAAAGCGATTCTCGTCCTCCGTGCTTGCTTTTTCTCAGAAAGAGCCGTGGTGTGCGTTTTCGCCGCAAAACGCGTTTTCGGCCGAAAACGTGTACGTTTGCACTTCCCCGCAACAGCGAAGCTGCTAGCCGGTAATTCTCTCCCTGGTTCTACCCGCTGCCCGGAACGCTACGCAGGGCAAAAGCGATTCTCGTCCTCCGTGCTTGCTTTTTCTCAGAAAGAGCCGTGGTGTGCTTTTTCGCCGGAAAACGCGTTTCCGGCCGAAAACGTGTACGTTTGCACTTCCCTGCCACAGGGAAGCTGCTAGCCGGGAATTCGCTGCCTATTTCTACCCGCTGCTCGGAACGCTACGCAGGGCAAAAGCGATTCTCGTCCTCCGTGCTTGCTTTTTCTCAGAAAGAGCCGTGGTGTGCGTTTTCGCCCGAAAACGTGTTTTCGGCCGAAAACGTGTACGTTTGCACTTCCCCGCACAGGGAAGCTGCTAGCCGGGAATTCTCTGCCTGGTTCTACCCGCTGCTCGGAACGCTACGCAGGGCAAAAGCGATTATCGTCCTCCGTGCTTGCTTTTTCTCAGAAAGAGCCGTGGTGTGCGTTTTCGCCGCAAAACGCGTTTTCGGCCGAAAACGTGTACGTTTGCACTTCCCCGCCACAGGGAAGCTGCTAGCCGGGAATTCTCTGCCTGATTCTACCCGCTGCCCGGAACGCTACGCAGGGCAAAAACGATTCTCGTCCTCCGTGCTTGCTTTTTCTCAGAAAGAGCCATGGTGTGCTTTTTCGCGGAAAACGCGTTTTCGTCCGGAAACGTGTACGTTTGCACTTCCCCGCCACAGGGAAGATGCTAGCCTGGAATTCTCTGCCTGATTCTACCCGCTGCCCGGAACGCTACGCAGGGCAAAAGCGATTCTCGTCCTCCGTGCTTGCTTTTTCTCAGAAAGAGCCGTGGTGTGTTTTTTCTCCGGAAAACGAGTTTTCGGCCGGAAACGTGTACGTTTGCACTTCCCGGCCACAGGGAAGCTGCTAGCCGGCAATTCGCTGCCTATTTCTACCCGCTGCTCAGAACGCTACGCAGGGCAAAAGCGATTCTCGTCCTCCGTGCTTGCTTTATCTCAGAAAGAGCCGTGGTGTGCGTTTTCGCCGGAAAACGCGTTTTCGGCCGAAAACGTGTACGTTTGCACTTCCCGGCCACAGGGAAGCTGCTAGCCGGGAATTATCTGCCTGGTTCTACCCGCTGCCCGGAACGCTACGCAGGGCAAAAGCGATTCTCGTCCTCCGTGCTTGCTTTTTCTCAGAAAGAGCCGTGGTGTGCGTTTTCGCCGGAAAACGCGTTTTCGGCCGAAAACGTGTACGTTTGCACTTCCCGGCCACAGGGAAGCTGCTAGCCGGGAATTTTCTGCCTGGTTCTACCCGCTGCCCGGAACGCTACGCAGGGCAAAAGCGATTCTCGTCCTCCGTGCTTGCTTTTTCTCAGAAAGAGCCGTGGTGTGCGTTTTCGCCGGAAAACGCGTTTTCGGCCGAAAACGTGTACGTTTGCACTTCCCCGCCACAGGGAAGCTGCTAGCCGGGAATTCTCTGCCTGGTTCTACCCGCTGCCCGGAACGCTACGCAGGGCAAAAGCGATTCTCGTCCTCCGTGCTTGCTTTTTCTCAGAAAGAGCCGTGGTGTCCGTTTTCGCCGGAAAACGCGTTTTCGGCCGAAAACGTGTACGTTTGCACTTCCCCGCAACAGCGAAGCTGCTAGCCGGGAATTCTCTCCCTGGTTCTACCCGCTGCCCGGAACGCTACGCAGGGCAAAAGCGATTCTCGTCCTCCGTGCTTGCTTTTTCTCAGAAAGAGCCATGGTGTGCTTTTTCGCCGGAAAACGCGTTTTCGGCCGAAAACGTGTACGTTTGCACTTCCCCGCCACAGGGAAGCTGCTAGCCGGGAATTCGCTGCCTATTTCTACCCGCTGCTCGGAACGCTACGCAGGGCAAAAGCGATTCTCGTCCTCCGTGCTTGCTTTTTCTCAGAAAGAGCCGTGGTGTGCGTTTTCGCCCGAAAACGTGTTTTCGGCCGAAAACGTGTACGTTTGCACTTCCCCGCCACAGGGAATCTGCTAGCCGGGAATTCTCTGCCTGGTTCTACCCGCTGCTCGGAACGCTACGCAGGGCAAAAGCGATTCTCGTCCTCCGTGCTTGCTTTTTCTCAGAAAGAGCCATGGTGTGCTTTTTCGCAGAAAACGCGTTTTCGGCCGAAAACGTGTACGTTTGCACTTCCCGGCCACAGGGAAGCTGCTAGCCTGGAATTCTCTGCCTGGTTCTACCCGCTGCCCGGAACGCTACGCAGGGCAAAAGCGATTCTCGTCCTCCGTGCTTGCTTTTTCTCAGAAAGAGCCGTGGTGTGTTTTTTCTCCGGAAAACGAGTTTTCGGCCGGAAACGTGTACGTTTGCACTTCCCGGCCACAGGGAAGCTGCTAGCCGGCTATTCGCTGCCTATTTCTACCCGCTGCTCAGAACGCTACGCAGGGCAAAAGCGATTCTCGTCCTCCGTGCTTGCTTTTTCTCAGAAAGAGCCGTGGTGTGCGTTTTCGCCGGAAAACGCGTTTTCGGCCGAAAACGTGTACGTTTGCACTTCCCGACCACAGGGAAGCTGCTAGCCGGGAATTATCTGCCTGGTTCTACCCGCTGCCCGGAACGCTACGCAGGGCAAAAGCGATTCTCGTCCTCCGTGCTTGCTTTTTCTCAGAAAGAGCCGTGGTGTGCGTTTTCGCCGCAAAACGCGTTTTCGGCCGAAAACGTGTACGTTTGCACTTCCCCGCCACAGGGAAGATGCTAGCCGGGAATTCTCTGCCTGGTTCTACCCGCTGCCCGGAACGCTACGCAGGGCAAAAGCGATTCTCGTCCTCCGTGCTTGCTTTTTCTCAGAAAGAGCCGTGGTGTGCGTTTTCGCCGGAAAACGTGTTTTCGGCCGAAAACGTGTACGTTTGAACTTCCCCGCCACAGCGAAGCTGCTAGCCGGGAATTCTCTGCCTGGTTCTACCCGCTGCCCGGAACGCTACGCAGTGCAAAAGCGATTCTCGTCCTCCGTGCTTGCTTTTTCTCAGAAAGAGCCGTGGTGTGCGTTTTCGCCGGAAAACGCGTTTTCGGCCGAAAACGTGTACGTTTGCACTTCCCGGCCACAGGGAAGCTGCTAGCCGGCAATTCGCTGCCTATTTCTACCCGCTGCTCAGAACGCTACGCTGGGCAAAAGCGATTCTCGTCCTCCGTGCTTGCTTTTTCTCAGAAAGAGCCGTGGTGTGCGTTTTCGCCGGAAAACGCGTTTTCGGCCGAAAACGTGTACGTTTGCACTTCCCGGCCACAGGGAAGCTGCTAGCCGGGAATTCTCTCCCTGGTTCTACCCGCTGCCCGGAACACTACGCAGGGCAAAAGCGATTCTCGTCCTCCGTGCTTGCTTTTTCTCAGAAAGAGCCATGGTGTGCTTTTTCTCCGGAAAACGCGTTTTCGGCCGAAAACGTGTACGTTTGCACTTCCCGGCCACAGGGAAGCTGCTAGCCGGGTATTCGCTGTCTATTTCTACCCGCTGCTCGGAACGCTACGCAGGGCAAAAGCGATTCTCGTCCTCCGTGCTTGCTTTTTCTCAGAAAGAGCTGTGGTGTGCGTTTTCGCCGGAAAACGTGTTTTCGGCCGAAAACGTGTACGTTTGCACTTCCCCGCCACAGGGAAGCTGCTAGCCGGGAATTATCTGCCTGGTTCTACCCGCTGCCCGGAACGCTACGCAGGGCAAAAGCGATTCTCGTCCTCCGTGCTTGCTTTTTCTCAGAAAGAGCCGTGGTGTGCGTTTTCGCCGGAAAACGCGTTTTCGGCCGAAAACGTGTACGTTTGCACTTCCCGGCCACAGGGAAGCTGCTAGCCGGGAATTCTCTGCCTATTTCTACCCGCTGCCCGGAACGCTACGCAGGGCAAAAGCGATTCTCGTCCTCCGTGCTTGCTTTTTCTCAGAAAGAGCCGTGGTGTGCGTTTTCGCCGTAAAACGCGTTTTCGGCCGAAAACGTGTACGTTTGCACTTCCCCGCCACAGGGAAGATGCTAGCCTGGAATTCTCTGCCTGGTTCTACCCGCTGCCCGGAACGCTACGCAGGGCAAAAGCGATTCTCGTCCTCCGTGCTTGCTTTTTCTCAGAAAGAGCCGTGGTGTGCGTTTTCGCTGGAAAACGCGTTTTCGGCCGAAAACGTGTACGTTTGCAATTCCCCGCCACAGGGAAGTTGCTAGCCGGGAATTCGCTGCCTATTTCTACCCGCTGCCCGGAACGCTACGCAGGGCAAAACCGATTCTCGTCCTCCGTGCTTGCTTTTTCTCAGAAAGAGCCATGGTGTGCTTTTTCTCCGGAAAACGCGTTTTCGGCCGGAAACGTGTACGTTTGCACTTCCCGGCCACAGGGAAGCTGCTAGCCGGCAATTCGCTGCCTATTTCTACCCGCTGCCCGGAACGCTACGCAGGGCAAAAGCGATTCTCGTCCTCCGTGCTTGCTTTTTCTCAGAAAGAGCCGTGGTGTGCGTTTTCGCCGGAAAACGCGTTTTCGGCCGAAAACGTGTACGTTTGCACTTCCCGGCCACAGGGAAGCTGCTAGCCTGGAATTCTCTGCCTGGTTCTACCCGCTGCCCGGAACGCTACGCAGGGCAAAAGCGGTTCTCGTCCTCCGTGCTTGCTTTTTCTCAGAAAGAGCCGTGGTGTGCCTTTTCGCCGGAAAACGCGTTTTCGGCCGAAAACGTGTACGTTTGCAATTCCCGGCCACAGGGAAGCTGCTAGCCGGGAATTCTCTGCCTGGTTCTACCCGCTGCCCGGAGCGCTACGCAGGGCAAAAGCGATTCTCGTCCTCCGTGCTTGCTTTTTCTCAGAAAGAGCCGTGGTGTGCGTTTTCGCCGTAAAACGCGTTTTCGGCCGAAAACGTGTACGTTTGCACTTCCCGGCCACAGGGAAGCTGCTAGCCGGGAATTCTCTGCCTGGTTCTACCCGCTGCCCGGAACGCTACGCAGGGCAAAAGCGATTCTCGTCCTCCGTGCTTGCTTTTTCTCAGAAAGAGCCGTGGTGTGCGTTTTCGCCGAAAACGCGTTTTCGGCAGAAAACGTGTACGTTTGCACTTCCCGGCCACAGGGAAGCTGCTAGCCGGGAATTCTCTGCCTGGTTCTACCCGCTGCCCGGAACGCTACGCAGGGCAAAAGCGATTCTCGTCCTCCGTGCTTGCTTTATCTCAGAAAGAGCCGTGGTGTGCGTTTTCGCCGCAAAACGCGTTTTCGGCCGAAAACGTGTACGTTTGCACTTCCCCGCAACAGCGAAGCTGCTAGCCGGGAATTCTCTGCCTGGTTCTACCCGCTGCCCGGAGCGCTACGCAGGGCAAAAGCGATTCTCGTCCTCCGTGCTTGCTTTTTCTCAGAAAGAGCCGTGGTGTGCTTTTTCGCCGGAAAACGCGTTTTCGGCCGAAAACGTGTACGTTTGCACTTCCCCGCCACAGGGAAGCTGCTAGCCGGGAATTCGCTGCCTATTTCTACCCGCTGCTCGGAACGCTACGCAGGGCAAAAGCGATTCTCGTCCTCCGTGCTTGTTTTATCTCAGAAAGAGCCGTGGTGTGCGTTTTCGCCGGAAAACGCGTTTTCGGCCGAAAACGTGTACGTTTGCACTTCCCCGCCACAGGGAAGATGCTAGCCTGGAATTCTCTGCCTGGTTCTACCCGCTGCCCGGAACGCTACGCAGGGCAAAAGCGGTTCTCGTCCTCCGTGCTTGCTTTTTCTCAGAAAGAGCCGTGGTGTGCGTTTTCGCCGGAAAATGCGTTTTCGGCCGAAAACGTGTACGTTTGCACTTCCCGGCCACAGGGAAGCTGCTAGCCGGGAATTTTCTGCCTGGTTCTACCCGCTGCCCGGAACGCTACGCAGGGCAAAAGCGATTCTCGTCCTCCGTGCTTGCTTTTTCTCAGAAAGAGCCGTGGTGTGCGTTTTCGCCGCAAAACGCGTTTCCGGCCGAAAACGTGTACGTTTGCACTTCCCCGCCACAGGGAAGCTGGTAGCCGGGAATTCTCTGCCTGGTTCTACCCGCTGCCCGGTACGCTACGCAGGGCAAAAGCGATTCTCGTCCTCCGTGCTTGCTTTTTCTCAGAAAGAGCCGTAGTGTGCGTTTTCGCCGCAAAACGCGTTTTCGGCCGAAAACGTGTACGTTTGCACTTCCCGGCCACAGGGAAGCTGCTAGCCGGGAATTCTCTGCCTGGTTCTACCCGCTGGCCGGAACGCTACGCAGGGCAAAAGCGATTCTCGTCCTCCGTGCTTGCTTTTTCTCAGAAAGAGCCATGGTGTGCTTTTTCGCCGGAAAACGCGTTTTCGGCCGAAAACGTGTACGTTTGCACTTCCCCGCCACAGGGAAAATGCTATCCTGGAACTCTCTGCCTGGTTCTACCCGCTGCCCGGAACGCTACGCAGGGCAAAAGCGATTCTCGTCCTCCGTGCTTGCTTTTTCTCAGAAAGAGCCGTGGTGTGCGTTTTCGCCGGAAAACGCGTTTTCGGCCGAAAACGTGTACGTTTGCACTTCCCCGCCACAGGGAAGCTGGTAGCCGGGAATTCTCTGCCTGGTTCTACCCGCTGCCCGGAACGCTACGCAGGGCAAAAGCGATTCTCGTCCTCCGTGCTTGCTTTTTCTCAGAAAGAGCCGTGGTGTGCGTTTTCGCCGGAAAACGTGTTTTCGGCCGAAAACGTGTACGTTTGCACTTCCCGGCCACAGGGAAGCTGCTAGCCGGCAATTCTCTGCCTGGTTCTACCCGCTGGCCGGAACGCTACGCAGGGCAAAAGCGATTCTCGTCCTCCGTGCTTGCTTTTTCTCAGAAAGAGCCATGGTGTGCTTTTTCGCCGGAAAACGCGTTTTCGGCCGAAAACGTGTACGTTTGCACTTCCCCGCCACAGGGAAGATGCTAGCCTGGAATTCTCTGCCTGGTTCTACCCGCTGCCCGGAACGCTACGCAGGGCAAAAGCGATTCTCGTCCTCCGTGCTTGCTTTTTCTCAGAAAGAGCCGTGGTGTGCGTTTTCGCCGGAAAACGCGTTTTCGGCCGAAAACGTGTACGTTTGCACTTCCCGGCCACAGGGAAGCTGCTAGCCGGGAATTCTCTGCCTGGTTCTACCCGCTGCCCGGAACGCTACGCAGGGCAAAAGAGATTCTCGTCCTCCGTGCTTGCTTTTTCTCAGAAAGAGCCATGGTGTGCTTTTTCTCCAGAAAACGCGTTTTCGGCCGAAAACGTGTACGTTTGCACTTCCCGGCCACAGGGAAGCTGCTAGCCGGCAATTCGCTGCCTGGTTCTACCCGCTGCTCGGAACGCTACGCAGGGCAAAAGCGATTCTCGTCCTCCGTGCTTGCTTTTTCTCAGAAAGAGCCGTGGTGTGCGTTTTCGCCGGAAAACGCGTTTTCGGCCGAAAACGTGTACGTTTGCACTTCCCGGCCAGAGGGAAGCTGCTAGCCGGGAATTCTCTGCCTGGTTCTACCCGCTGCCCGGAACGCTACGCAGGGCAAAAGCGATTCTCGTCCTCCGTGCTTGCTTTTTCTCAGAAAGAGCCGTGGTGTGCGTTTTCGCCGGAAAACGCGTTTTCGGCCGAAAACGTGTACGTTTGCACTTCCCGGCCACAGGGAAGCTGCTAGCCGGCAATTCGCTGCCTATTTCTACCCGCTGCTCTTAACGCTACGCAGGGCAAAACCGATTCTCGTCCTCCGTGCTTGCTTTTTCTCAGAAAGAGCCGTGGTGTGCGTTTTCGCCGGAAAACGCGTTTCCGGCCGAAAACGTGTACGTTTGCACTTCCCCGCCACAGGGAAGCTGGTAGCCGGGAATTCTCTGCCTGGTTCTACCCGCTGCCCGGAACGCTACGCAGGGCAAAAGCGATTCTCGTCCTCCGTGCTTGCTTTTTCTCAGAAAGAGCCGTGGTGTGCGTTTTCGCCGGAAAACGTGTTTTCGGCCGAAAACGTGTACGTTTGCACTTCCCGGCCACAGGGAAGCTGCTAGCCGGCAATTCTCTGCCTGGTTCTACCCGCTGGCCGGAACGCTACGCAGGGCAAAAGCGATTCTCGTCCTCCGTGCTTGCTTTTTCTCAGAAAGAGCCATGGTGTGCTTTTTCGCCGGAAAACGCGTTTTCGGCCGAAAACGTGTACGTTTGCACTTCCCCGCCACAGGGAAGATGCTAGCCTGGAATTCTCTGCCTGGTTCTACCCGCTGCCCGGAACGCTACGCAGGGCAAAAGCGATTCTCGTCCTCCGTGCTTGCTTTTTCTCAGAAAGAGCCATGGTGTGCTTTTTCTCCGGAAAACGCGTTTTCGGCCGGAAACGTGTACGTTTGCACTTCCCGGCCACAGGGAAGCTGCTAGCCGGCAATTCGCTGCCTATTTCTACCCGCTGCCCGGAACGCTACGCAAGGCAAGAGCGATTCTCGTCCTCCGTGCTTGCTTTTTCTCAGAAAGAGCCGTGGTGTGCGTTTTCGCCGGAAAACGCGTTTTCGGCCGAAAACGTGTACGTTTGCACTTCCCCGCCACAGGGAAGCTGCTAGCCGGGAATTCTCTGCCTGGTTCTACCCGCTGCCCGGAACGCTACGCAGGGCAAAAGCGGTTCTCGTCCTCCGTGCTTGCTTTTTCTCAGAAAGAGCCGTGGTGTGCCTTTTCGCCGGAAAACGCGTTTTCGGCCGAAAACGTGTACGTTTGCACTTCCCGGGCACAGGGAAGCTGCTAGACGGGAATTCTCTGCCTGGTTCTACCCGCTGCCCGGAACGCTACACAGGGCAAAAGCGATTCTCGTCCTCCGTGCTTGCTTATTCTCAGAAAGAGCCGTGGTGTGCGTTTTCGCCGCAAAACGTGTTTTCGGCCGAAAACGTGTACGTTTGCACTTCCCGGCCACAGGGAAGCTGCTAGCCGGCAATTCTCTGCCTGGTTCTATCCGCTGCCCGGAACGCTACGCAGGGCAAAAGCGATGCTCGTCCTCCGTGCTTGCTTTTTCTCAGAAAGAGCCGTGGTGTGCGTTTTCGCCGGAAAACGCGTTTTCGGCCGAAAACGTGTACGTTTGCACTTCCCGGCCACAGGGAAGCTGCTAGCCGGGAATTTTCTGCCTGGTTCTACCCGCTGCCCGGAACGCTACGCAGGGCAAAAGCGATTCTCGTCCTCCGTGCTTGCTTTTTCTCAGAAAGAGCCGTGGTGTGCGTTTTCGCCGGAAAACGCGTTTTCGGCCGGAAACGTGTACGTTTGCACTTCTCCGCCACAGGGAAGCTGCTAGCAGGGATTTCACTGCCTGGTTCTACCCGCTGCCCGGAACGCTACGCAGGGCAAAAGCGATTCTCGTCCTCCGTGCTTGCTTTTTCTCAGAAAGAGCCGTGGTGTGCGTTTTCGCCGGTAAAACGCGTTTTCGGCCGAAAACGTGTACGTTTGCACTTCCCGGCCACAGGGAAGCTGCTAGCCGGGAATTTTCTGCCTGGTTCTACCCGCTGCCCGGAACGCTACGCAGGGCAAAAGCGATTCTCGTCCTCCGTGCTTGCTTTTTCTCAGAAAGCGCCGTGGTGTGCGTTTTCGACGGAAAACGCGTTTTCGGCCGAAAACGTGTACGTTTGCACTTCCCCGCCACAGGGAAGCTGCTAGCCGGGAATTCTCTGCCTAGTTCTACCCGCTGCCCGGAACGCTACGCAGGGCAAAAGCGATTCTCGTCCTCCGTGCTTGCTTTTTCTCAGAAAGAGCCGTGGTGTGCGTTTTCGCCGGAAAACGCGTTTTCGGCCGAAAACGTGTACGTTTGCACTTCCCCGCCACAGGGAAGCTGCTAGCAGGGAATTCGCTGCCTATTTCTACCCGCTGCTCGGAACGCTACGCAGGGAAAAGCGATTCTCGTCCTCCGTGCTTGCTTTTTCTCAGAAAGAGCCGTGGTGTGCGTTTTCGCCGGAAAACGCGTTTTCGGCCGAAAACGTGTACGTTTGCACTTCCCCGCCACAGGGAAGCTGCTAGCCGGGAATTCTCTGCCTGGTTCTACCCGCTGCCCGGAACGCTACGCAGGGCAAAAGCGATTCTCGTCCTCCGTGCTTGCTTTTTCTCAGAAAGAGCCGTGGTGTGCGTTTTCGCCGGAAAACGCGTTTTCGGCCGAAAACGTGTACGTTTGCACTTCCCGGGCACAGGGAAGCTGCTAGACGGGAATTCTCTGCCTGGTTCTACCCGCTGCCCGGAACGCTACACAGGGCAAAAGCGATTCTCGTCCTCCGTGCTTGCTTATTCTCAGAAAGAGCCGTGGTGTGCGTTTTCGCCGCAAAACGCGTTTTCGGCCGAAAACGTGTACGTTTGCACTTCCCGGCCACAGGGAAGCTGCTAGCCGGCAATTCTCTGCCTGGCTCTACCCGCTGCCCTGAACGCTACGCAGGGCAAAAGCGATGCTCGTCCTCCGTGCTTGCTTTTTCTCAGAAAGAGCCGTGGTGTGCGTTTTCGCCGGAAAACGCGTTTTCGGCCGAAAACGTGTACGTTTGCACTTCCCGGCCACAGGGAAGCTGCTAGCCTTGAATTTTCTGCCTGGTTCTACCCGCTGCCCGGAACGCTACGCAGGGCAAAAGCGATTCTCGTCCTCCGTGCTTGCTTTTTCTCAGAAAGAGCCGTGGTGTGCGTTTTCGCCGCAAAACACGTTTTCGGCCGAAAACGTGTACGTTTGCACTTCCCCGCCACAGGGAAGCTGCTAGCCGGGAATTCTCTGCCTGGTTCTACCCGCTGCCCGGAACGCTACGCAGGGCAAAAGCGATTCTCGTCTTCCGTGCTTGCTTTTTCTCAGAAAGAGCCGTGGTGTGCGTTTTCGCCGGAAAACGCGTTTTCGGCCGAAAACGTGTACGTTTGCACTTCCCCGCCACAGGGAAGCTGCTAGCCGGGAATTCGCTGCCTGGTTCTACCCGCTGCCCGGAACGCTACGCAGGGCAAAAGCGATTCTCGTCCTCCGTGCTTGCTTTTTCTCAGAAAGAGCCGTGGTGTGCTTTTTCGCCGGAAAACGCGTTTTCGGCCGAAAACGTGTACGTTTGCACTTCCCCGCCACAGGGAAGCTGCTAGCCGGGAATTCGCTGCCTATTTCTACCCGCTGCTCAGAACGCTACGCAGGGCAAAAGCGATTCTCGTCCTCCGTGCTTGCTTTTTCTCAGAAAGAGCCGTGGTGTGCGTTTTCGCCGGAAAACGCGTTTTCGGCCGAAAACGTGTACGTTTGCACTTCCCGGCCACAGGGAAGCTGCTAGCCGGGAATTCTCTGCCTGGTTCTACCCGCTGCCCGGAACGCTACGCAGGGCAAAAGCGGTTCTCGTCCTCCGTGCTTGCTTTTTCTCAGAAAGAGCCGTGGTGTGCGTTTTCGCCGGAAAACGCGTTTTCGGACGAAAACGTGTACGTTTGCACTTCCCGGCCACAGGGAAGCTGCTAGCCGGGAATTTTCTGCCTGGTTCTACCCGCTGCCCGGAACGCTACACAGGGCAAAAGCGATTCTCGTCCTCCGTGCTTGCTTTTTCTCAGAAAGAGCCGTGGTGTGCGTTTTCGCCGGAAAACGCGTTTTCGGCCGAAAACGTGTACGTTTGCACTTCCCCGCCACAGGGAAGCTGCTAGCCGGGAATTCTCTGCCTGGTTCTACCCGCTGCCCGGAACGCTACGCAGGGCAAAAGCGATTCTCGTCCTCCGTGCTTGCTTTTTCTCAGAAAGAGCCGTGGTGTGCGTTTTCGCCGGAAAACGCGTTTTCGGCCGAAAACGTGTACGTTTGCACTTCCCCGCCACAGGGAAGCTGCTAGCAGGGAATTCGCTGCCTGATTCTACCCGCTGCCCGGAACGCTACGCAGGGCAAAAGCGATTCTCGTCCTCCGTGCTTGCTTTTTCTCAGAAAGAGCCGTGGTGTGCTTTTTCGCCGGAAAACGCGTTTTCGGCCGAAAACGTGTACGTTTGCACTTCCCGGCCACAGGGAAGCTGCTAGCAGGGAATTCGCTGCCTGGTTCTACCCGCTGCCCCGAACGCTACGCAGGGCAAAAGCGATTCTCGTCCTCCGTGCTTGCTTTTTCTCAGAAAGAGCCGTGGTGTGCTTTTTCACCGGAAAACGCGTTTTCGGCCGAAAACGTGTACGTTTGCACTTCCCCGCCACAGGGAAGCTGCTAGCCGGGAATTCGCTGCCTATTTCTACCCGCTGCTCAGAACGCTACGCAGGGCAAAAGCGATTCTCGTCCTCCGTGCTTGCTTTTTCTCAGAAAGAGCCGTGGTGTGCGTTTTCGCCGGAAAACGCGTTTTCGGCCGAAAACGTGTACGTTTGCACTTCCCGGCCACAGGGAAGCTGCTAGCCGGCAATTCTCTGCCTGGTTCTACCCGCTGCCCGGAACGCTACGCAGGGCAAAAGCGATTCTCGTCCTCCGTGCTTGCTTTTTCTCAGAAAGAGCCGTGGTGTGCGTTTTCGCCGGTAAAACGCGTTTTCGGCCGAAAACGTGTACGTTTGCACTTCCCGAGCACAGGGAAGCTGCTAGACGGGAATTCTCTGCCTGGTTCTACCCGCTGCCCGGAACGCTACGCAGGGCAAAAGCGATTCTCGTCCTCCGTGCTTGCTTTTTCTCAGAAAGAGCCGTGGTGTGCGTTTTCGCCGGAAAACGCGTTTTCGGCCGAAAACGTGTACGTTTGCACTTCCCCGCCACAGGGAAGCTGCTAGCCGGGAATTCTCTGCCTGGTTCTACCCGCTGCCCGGAACGCTACGCAGGGCAAAAGCGATTCTCGTCCTCCGTGCTTGCTTTTTCTCAGAAAGAGCCGTGGTGTGCGTTTTCGCCGGAAAACGCGTTTTCGGCCGAAAACGTGTACGTTTGCACTTCCCCGCCACAGGGAAGCTGCTAGCCGGGAATTCTCTGCCTGGTTCTACCCGCTGCCCGGAACGCTACGCAGGGCAAAAGCGATTCTCGTCCTCCGTGCTTGCTTTTTCTCAGAAAGAGCCGTGGTGTGCGTTTTCGCTGGAAAACGCTTTTTCGGCCGAAAACTTGTACGTTTGCACTTCTCCGCCAAAGGGAAGCTGCTAGCAGAGAATTCGCTGCCTGGTTCTACCCGCTGCCCGGAACGCTACGCAGGGCAAAAGCGATTCTCGTCCTCCGTGCTTGCTTTTTCTCAGAAAGAGCCGTGGTGTGCGTTTTCGCCGGAAAACGCGTTTTCGGTCGAAAACGTGTACGTTTGCACTTCCCCGCCACAGGGAAGCTGCTAGCCGGGAATTCTCTGCCTGGTTCTACCCGCTGCCCGGAACGCTACGCAGGGCAAAAGCGATTCTCGTCCTCCGTGCTTGCTTTTTCTCAGAAAGAGCCGTGGTGTGCGTTTTCGCCGGAAAACGCGTTTTCGGCCGAAAACGTGTACGTTTGCACTTCCCCGCCACAGGGAAGCTGCTAGCAGGGAATTCGCTGCCTGGTTCTACCCGCTGCCCCGAACGCTACGCAGGGCAAAAGCGATTCTCGTCCTCCGTGCTTGCTTTTTCTCAGAAAGAGCCGTGGTGTGCTTTTTCGCCGGAAAACGCGTTTTCGGCCGAAAACGTGTACGTTTGCACTTCCCCGCCACAGGGAAGCTGCTAGCCGGGAATTCGCTGCCTATTTCTACCCGCTGCTCAGAACGCTACGCAGGGCAAAAGCGATTCTCGTCCTCCGTGCTTGCTTTTTCTCAGAAAGAGCCGTGGTGTGCCTTTTCGCCGGAAAACGCGTTTTCGGCCGAAAACGTGTACGTTTGCACTTCCCCGCCACAGGGAAGCTGCTAGCCGGGAATTCTCTGCCTGGTTCTACCCGCTGCCCGGAACGCTACACAGGGCAAAAGCGATTCTCGTCCTCCGTGCTTGCTTTTTCTCAGAAAGAGCCGTGGTGTGCGTTTTCGCCGGAAAACGCGTTTTCGGCCGAAAACGTGTACGTTTGCACTTCCCCGCCACAGCGAAGCTGCTAGCAGGGAATTCTCTGCCTGGTTCTACCCGCTGCCCGGAACGCTACGCAGGGCAAAAGCGATTCTCGTCCTCCGTGCTTGCTTTTTCTCAGAAAGAGCCGTGGTGTGCGTTTTCGCCGCAAAACGCGTTTTCGGCCGAAAACGTGTACGTTTGCACTTCCCCGCAACAGCGAAGCTGCTAGCCGGGAATTCTCTGCCTGGTTCTACCCGCTGCCCGGAACGCTACGCAGGGCAAAAGCGATTCTCGTCCTCCGTGCTTGCTTTTTCTCAGAAAGAGCCGTGGTGTGCGTTTTCGCCGCAAAACACGTTTTCGGCCGAAAACGTGTACGTTTGCACTTCCCGGCCACAGGGAAGCTGCTAGCCGGGAATTCTCTGCCTGGTTCTACCCGCTGCCCGGAACACTACGCAGGGCAAAAGCGAATCTCGTCCTCCGTGCTTGCTTTTTCTCAGAAAGAGCCGTGGTGTGCGTTTTCGCCGAAAACGCGTTTTCACCTGAAAACGTGTACGTTTGCACTTCCCGGCCACAGGGAAGCTGCTAGCCGGGAGTTCTCCGCCTGGTTCTACCCGCTGCCCGGAACGCTACGCGGGGCAAAAGCGATTCTCGTCCTCCGTGCTTGCTTTTTCTCAGAAAGAGCCATGGTGTGCTTTTTCGCCGGAAAACGTGTTTTCGGCCGAAAACGTGTACGTTTGCACTTCCCCGCCACAGGGAAGATGCTAGCCTGGAATTCTCTGCCTGGTTCTACCCGCTGCCCGGAACGCTACGCAGGGCAAAAGCGATTCTCGTCCTCCGTGCTTGCTTTTTCTCAGAAAGAGCCGTGGTGTGCGTTTTCGCCGGAAAACGCGTTTTCGGCCGAAAACGTGTACGTTTGCACTTCCCCGCCACAGGGAAGCTGCTAGCAGGGAATTCGCTGCCTGGTTCTACCCGCTGCCCGGAACGCTACGCAGGGCAAAAGCGATTCTCGTCCTCCGTGCTTGCTTTTTCTCAGAAAGAGCCGTGGTGTGCGTTTCCGCCGGAAAACGCGTTTTCGGCTGAAAACGTGTACGTTTGCACTTCCCCGCAACAGCGAAGCTGCTAGCCGGGAATTCTCTCCCTGGTTCTACCCGCTGCCCGGAACGCTACGCAGGGCAAAAGCGATTCTCGTCCTCCGTGCTTGCTTTTTCTCAGAAAGAGCCGTGGTGTGCTTTTTCGCCGGAAAACGCGTTTCCGGCCGAAAACGTGTACGTTTGCACTTCCCCGCCACAGGGAAGCTGCTAGCCGGGAATTCGCTGCCTATTTCTACCCGCTGCTCGGAACGCTACGCAGGGCAAAAGCGATTCTCGTCCTCCGTGCTTGCTTTTTCTCAGAAAGAGCCGTGGTGTGCGTTTTCGCCCGAAAACGTGTTTTCGGCCGAAAACGTGTACGTTTGCACTTCCCCGCCACAGGGAAGCTGCTAGCCGGGAATTCTCTGCCTGGTTCTACCCGCTGCTCGGAACGCTACGCAGGGAAAAGCGATTCTCGTCCTCCGTGCTTGCTTTATCTCAGAAAGAGCCGTGGTGTGCGTTTTCGCCGCAAAACGCGTTTTCGGCCGAAAACGTGTACGTTTGCACTTCCCGGCCACAGGGAAGCTGCTAGCCGGGAATTCTCTGCCTGATTCTACCCGCTGCCCGGAACGCTACGCAGGGCAAAAACGATTCACGTCCTCCGTGCTTGCTTTTTCTCAGAAAGAGCCATGGTGTGCTTTTTCGCGGAAAACGCGTTTTCGGCCGGAAACGTGTACGTTTGCACTTCCCCGCCACAGGGAAGATGCTAGCCTGGAATTCTCTGCCTGATTCTACCCGCTGCCCGGAACGCTACGCAGGGCAAAAGCGATTCTCGTCCTCCGTGCTTGCTTTTTCTCAGAAAGAGCCGTGGTGTGTTTTTTCTCCGGAAAACGAGTTTTCGGCCGGAAACGTGTACGTTTGCACTTCCCGGCCACAGGGAAGCTGCTAGCCGGCAATTCGCTGCCTATTTCTACCCGCTGCTCAGAACGCTACGCAGGGCAAAAGCGACTCTCGTCCTCCGTGCTTGCTTTTTCTCAGAAAGAGCCGTGGTGTGCGTTTTCGCCGGAAAACGCGTTTTCGGCCGAAAACGTGTACGTTTGCACTTCCCGGCCACAGGGAAGCTGCTAGCCGGGAATTCTCTGCCTGGTTCTACCCGCTGCCCGGAACGCTACGCAGGGCAAAAGCGATTCTCGTCCTCCGTGCTTGCTTTTTCTCAGAAAGAGCCGTGGTGTGCGTTTTCGCCGGAAAACGCGTTTTCGGCCGAAAACGTGTACGTTTGCACTTCCCCGCCACAGGGAAGCTGCTAGCAGGGAATTCGCTGCCTGGTTCTACCCGCTGCCCGGAACGCTACGCAGGGCAAAAGCGATTCTCGTCCTCCGTGCTTGCTTTTTCTCAGAAAGAGCCGTGGTGTGCGTTTTCGCCGGAAAACGCGTTTTCGGCCGAAAACGTGTACGTTTGCACTTCCCCGCCACAGGGAAGCTGCTAGCCGGGAATTCTCTGCCTGGTTCTACCCGCTGCCCGGAACGCTACGCAGGGCAAAAGCGATTCTCGTCCTCCGTGCTTGCTTTTTCTCAGAAAGAGCCGTGGTGTCCGTTTTCGCCGGAAAACGCGTTTTCGGCCGAAAACGTGTACGTTTGCACTTCCCCGCAACAGCGAAGCTGCTAGCCGGGAATTCTCTCCCTGGTTCTACCCGCTGCCCGGAACGCTACGCAGGGCAAAAGTGATTCTCGTCCTCCGTGCTTGCTTTTTCTCAGAAAGAGCCGTGGTGTGCTTTTTCGCCGGAAAACGCGTTTCCGGCCGAAAACGTGTACGTTTGCACTTCCCCGCCACAGGGAAGCTGCTAGCCGGGAATTCGCTGCCTATTTCTACCCGCTGCTCGGAACGCTACGCAGGGCAAAAGCGATTCTCGTCCTCCGTGCTTGCTTTTTCTCAGAAAGAGCCGTGGTGTGCGTTTTCGCCCGAAAACGTGTTTTCGGCCGAAAACGTGTACGTTTGCACTTCCCCGCCACAGGGAATCTGCTAGCCGGGAATTCTCTGCCTGTTTCTACCCGCTGCTCGGAACGCTACGCAGGGCAAAAGCGATTCTCGTCCTCCGTGCTTGCTTTTTCTCAGAAAGAGCCGTGGTGTGCGTTTTCGCCGCAAAACGCGTTTCCGGCCGATAACGTGTACGTTTGCACTTCCCCGCCACAGGGAAGCTGCTAGCCGGGAATTCTCTACCTGATTCTACCCGCTGCCCGGAACGCTACGCAGGGCAAAAGCGATTCTCGTCCTCCGTGCTTGCTTTTTCTCAGAAAGAGCCATGGTGTGCTTTTTCGCCGAAAACGCGTTTTCGGCCGAAAACGTGTACGTTTGCACTTCCCCGCCACAGGGAAGATGCTAGCCGGGAATTCTCTGCCTGGTTCTACCCGCTGCCCGGAACGCTACGCAGGGCAAAAGCGATTCTCGTCCTCCGTGCTTGCTTTTTCTCAGAAAGAGCCGTGGTGTGTTTTTTCTCCGGAAAACGAGTTTTCGGCCGGAAACTTGTACGTTTGCACTTCCCGGCCACTGTGAAGCTGCTAGCCGGCAATTCGCTGCCTATTTCTACCCGCTGCTCAGAACGCTACGCAGGGCAAAAGCGATTCTCGTCCTCCGTGCTTGCTTTTTCTCAGAAAGAGCCGTGGTGTGCGTTTTCGCCGGAAAACGCGTTTTCGGCCGAAAACGTGTACGTTTGCACTTCCCGGCCACAGGGAAGCTGCTAGCCGGGAATTCTCTGCCTGGTTCTACCCGCTGCCCGGAACGCTACGCAGGGCAAAAGCGATTCTCGTCCTCCGTGCTTGCTTTTTCTCAGAAAGAGCCGTGGTGTGCGTTTTCGCCGGAAAACGCGTTTCCGGCCGAAAACGTGTACGTTTGCACTTCCCCGCCACAGGGAAGCTGCTAGCCGGGAATTCGCTGCCTATTTCTACCCGCTGCTCGGAACGCTACGCAGGGCAAAAGCGATTCTCGTCCTCCGTGCTTGCTTTTTCTCAGAAAGAGCCGTGGTGTGCGTTTTCGCCCGAAAACGTGTTTTCGGCCGAAAACGTGTACGTTTGCACTTCCCCGCCACAGGGAATCTGCTAGCCGGGAATTCTCTGCCTGGTTCTACCCGCTGCTCGGAACGCTACGCAGGGCAAAAGCGATTCTCGTCCTCCGTGCTTGCTTTTTCTCAGAAAGAGCCGTGGTGTGCGTTTTCGCCGCAAAACGCGTTTCCGGCCGATAACGTGTACGTTTGCACTTCCCCGCCACAGGGAAGCTGCTAGCCGGGAATTCTCTACCTGATTCTACCCGCTGCCCGGAACGCTACGCAGGGCAAAAGCGATTCTCGTCCTCCGTGCTTGCTTTTTCTCAGAAAGAGCCATGGTGTGCTTTTTCGCCGAAAACGCGTTTTCGGCCGAAAACGTGTACGTTTGCACTTCCCCGCCACAGGGAAGATGCTAGCCGGGAATTCTCTGCCTGGTTCTACCCGCTGCCCGGAACGCTACGCAGGGCAAAAGCGATTCTCGTCCTCCGTGCTTGCTTTTTCTCAGAAAGAGCCGTGGTGTGTTTTTTCTCCGGAAAACGAGTTTTCGGCCGGAAACTTGTACGTTTGCACTTCCCGGCCACTGTGAAGCTGCTAGCCGGCAATTCGCTGCCTATTTCTACCCGCTGCTCAGAACGCTACGCAGGGCAAAAGCGATTCTCGTCCTCCGTGCTTGCTTTTTCTCAGAAAGAGCCGTGGTGTGCGTTTTCGCCGGAAAACGCGTTTTCGGCCGAAAACCTGTACGTTTGCACTTCCCCGCCACAGGGAAGCTGCAAGCAGGGAATTCGCTGCCTGGTTCTACCCGCTGCCCGGAACGCTACGCAGGGCAAAAGCGATTCTCGTCCTCCGTGCTTGCTTTTTCTCAGAAAGAGCCGTGGTGTGTTTTTTCTCCGGAAAACGAGTTTTCGGCCGGAAACGTGTACGTTTGCACTTCCCGGCCAGAGGGAAGCTGCTAGCCGGCAATTCGCTGCCTATTTCTACCCGCTGCTCAGAACGCTACGCAGGGCAAAAGCGATTCTCGTCCTCCGTGCTTGCTTTTTCTCAGAAAGAGCCGTGGTGTGCGTTTTCGCCGGAAAACGCGTTTTCGGCCGAAAACGTGTACGTTTGCACTTCCCGGCCACAGGGAAGCTGCTAGCCGGGAATTCTCTGCCTGGTTCTACCCGCTGCCCGGAACGCTACGCAGGGCAAAAGCGATTCTCGTCCTCCGTGCTTGCTTTTTCTCAGAAAGAGCCGTGGTGTGCGTTTTCGCCGGAAAACGCGTTTTCGGCCGAAAACGTGTACGTTTGCACTTCCCCGCCACAGCGAAGCTGCTAGCAGGGAATTCGCTGCCTGGTTCTACCCGCTGCCCGGAACGCTACGCAGGGCAAAAGCGATTCTCGTCCTCCGTGCTTGCTTTTTCTCAGAAAGAGCCGTGGTGTGCGTTTTCGCCGGAAAACGCGTTTTCGGCCGAAAACGTGTACGTTTGCACTTCCCCGCCACAGGGAAGCTGCTAGCCGGGAATTCTCTGCCTGGTTCTACCCGCTGCCCGGAACGCTACGCAGGGCAAAAGCGATTCTCGTCCTCCGTGCTTGCTTTTTCTCAGAAAGAGCCGTGGTGTCCGTTTTCGCCGGAAAACGCGTTTTCGGCCGAAAACGTGTACGTTTGCACTTCCCCGCAACAGCGAAGCTGCTAGCCGGGAATTCTCTCCCTGGTTCTACCCGCTGCCCGGAACGCTACGCAGGGCAAAAGCGATTCTCGTCCTCCGTGCTTGCTTTTTCTCAGAAAGAGCCGTGGTGTGCTTTTTCGCCGGAAAACGCGTTTCCGGCCGAAAACGTGTACGTTTGCACTTCCCCGCCACAGGGAAGCTGCTAGCCGGGAATTCGCTGCCTATTTCTACCCGCTGCTCGGAACGCTACGCAGGGCAAAAGCGATTCTCGTCCTCCGTGCTTGCTTTTTCTCAGAAAGAGCCGTGGTGTGCGTTTTCGCCCGAAAACGTGTTTTCGGCCGAAAACGTGTACGTTTGCACTTCCCCGCCACAGGGAATCTGCTAGCCTGGAAATCTCTGCCTGGTTCTACCCGCTGCTCGGAACGCTACGCAGGGCAAAAGCGATTCTCGTCCTCCGTGCTTGCTTTTTCTCAGAAAGAGCCGTGGTGTGCGTTTTCGCCGCAAAACGCGTTTCCGGCCGAAAACGTGTACGTTTGCACTTCCCCGCCACAGGGAAGCTGCTAGCCGGGAATTCTCTACCTGATTCTACCCGCTGCCCGGAACGCTACGCAGGGCAAAAGCGGTTCTCGTTCTCCGTGCTTGCTTTTTCTCAGAAAGAGCCATGGTGTGCTTTTTCGCGGAAAACGCGTTTTCGGCCGAAAACGTGTACGTTTGCACTTCCCCGCCACAGGGAAGATGCTAGCCGGGAATTCTCTGCCTGGTTCTACCCGCTGCCCGGAACGCTACGCAGGGCAAAAGCGATTCTCGTCCTCCGTGCTTGCTTTTTCTCAGAAAGAGCCGTGGTGTGTTTTTTCTCCGGAAAACGAGTTTTCGGCCGGAAACGTGTACGTTTGCACTTCCCGGCCACAGGGAAGCTGCTAGCCGGCAATTCGCTGCCTATTTCTACCCGCTGCTCAGAACGCTACGCAGGGCAAAAGCGATTCTCGTCCTCCGTGCTTGCTTTTTCTCAGAAAGAGCCGTGGTGTGCGTTTTTGCCGGAAAACGAGTTTTCGGCCGAAAACGTGTACGTTTGCACTTCCCGGCCACAGGGAAGCTGCTAGCCGGGAATTATCTGCCTGGTTCTACCCGCTGCCCGGAACGCTACGCAGGGCAAAAGCGATTCTCGTCCTCCGTGCTTGCTTTTTCTCAGAAAGAGCCGTGGTGTGCGTTTTCGCCGGAAAACGTGTTTTCGGCCGAAAACGTGTACGTTTGCACTTCCCGGCCACAGGGAAGCTGCTAGCCGGGAATTTTCTGCCTGGTTCTACCCGCTGCCCGGAACGCTACGCAGGGCAAAAGCGATTCTCGTCCTCCGTGCTTGCTTTTTCTCAGAAAGAGCCGTGGTGTGCGTTTTCGCCGGAAAACGCGTTTTCGGCCGAAAACGTGTACGTTTGCACTTCCCCGCCACAGGGAAGCTGCTAGCCGGGAATTCTCTGCCTGGTTCTACCCGCTGCACGGAACGCTACGCAGGGCAAAAGCGATTCTCGTCCTCCGTGCTTGCTTTTTCTCAGAAAGAGCCGTGGTGTGCGTTTTCGCCGGAAAACGCGTTTTCGGCCGAAAACGTGTACGTTTGCACTTCCCCGCCACAGGGAAGCTGCTAGCAGGGAATTCGCTGCCTGGTTCTACCCGCTGCCCGGAACGCTACGCAGGGCAAAAGCGATTCTCGTCCTCCGTGCTTGCTTTTTCTCAGAAAGAGCCGTGGTGTGCGTTTTCGCCGGAAAACGCGTTTTCGGCCGAAAACGTGTACGTTTGCACTTCCCGGCCACAGGGAAGCTGCAAGCAGGGAATTCGCTGCCTGGTTCTACCCGCTGCCCGGAACGCTACGCAGGGCAAAAGCGATTCTCGTCCTCCGTGCTTGCTTTTTCTCAGAAAGAGCCATAGTGTGCTTTTTCTCCGGAAAACGCGTTTTCGGCCGAAAACGTGTACGTTTGCACTTCCCGGCCACAGGGAAGCTGCTAGCCGGCAATTCTCTGCCTGGTTCTACCCGCTGCTCGGAACGCTACGCAGGGCAAAAGCGATTCTCGTCCTCCGTGCTTGCTTTTTCTCAGAAAGAGCCGTGGTGTGCGTTTTCGCCGCAAAACGCGTTTCCGGCCGAAAACGTGTACGTTTGCACTTCCCCGCCACAGGGAAGCTGCTAGCCGGCAATTCGCTGCCTGGTTCTACCCGCTGCCCGGAACGCTACGCAGGGCAAAAGCGATTCTCGTCCTCCGTGCTTGCTTTTTCTCAGAAAGAGCCATGGTGTGCTTTTTCGCCGGAAAACGCGTTTTCGGCCGAAAACGTGTACGTTTGCACTTCCCCGCCACAGGGAAGATGCTAGTCTGGAATTCTCTGCCTGGTTCTACCCGCTGCCCGGAACGCTACGCAGGGCAAAAGCGATTCTCGTCCTCCGTGCTTGCTTTTTCTCAGAAAGAGCCGTGGTGTGCGTTTCCGCCAGAAAACGTGTTTTCGGCCGAAAACGTGTACGTTTGCACTTCCCCGCCACAGCGAAGGTGCTAGCAGGGAATTCTCTGCCTGGTTCTACCCGCTGCCCGGAACACTACGCAGGGCAAAAGCGATTCTCGTCCTCCGTGCTTGCTTTTTCTCAGAAAGAGCCATGGTGTGCTTTTTCTCCGGAAAACGCGTTTTCGGCCGGAAACGTGTACGTTTGCACTTCCCGGCCACAGGGAAGCTGCTAGCCGGGTATTCGCTGTCTATTTCTACCCGCTGCTCGGAACGCTACGCAGGGCAAAAGCGATTCTCGTCCTCCGTGCTTGCTTTTTTTCAGAAAGAGCCGTGGTGTGCGTTTTCGCCGGAAAACGTGTTTTCGGCCGAAAACGTGTACGTTTGCACTTCCCCGCCACAGGGAAGCTGCTAGCCGGGAATTCTCTGCCTGGTTCTACCCGCTGCCCGGAACGCTACGCAGGGCAAAAGCGATTCTCGTCCTCCGTGCTTGCTTTTTCTCAGAAAGAGCCGTGGTGTGCGTTTTCGCCGGAAAACGCGTTTTCGGCCGAAAACGTGTACGTTTGCACTTCCCGGCCACAGGGAAGCTGCTAGCCGGGAATTCTCTGCATATTTCTACCCGCTGCCCGGAACGCTACGCAGGGCAAAAGCGATTCTCGTCCTCCGTGCTTGCTTTTTCTCAGAAAGAGCCGTGGTGTGCGTTTTCGCCGGAAAACGCGTTTTCGGCCGAAAACGTGTACGTTTGCACTTCCCCGCCACAGGGAAGATGCTAGCCTGGAATTCTCTGCCTGGTTCTACCCGCTGCCCGGAACGCTACGCAGGGCAAAAGCGATTCTCGTCCTCCGTGCTTGCTTTTTCTCAGAAAGAGCCGTGGTGTGCGTTTTCGCCGGAAAACGCGTTTTCGGCCGAAAACGTGTACGTTTGCAATTCCCCGCCACAGGGAAGTTGCTAGCCGGGAATTCTCTGCCTGGTTCTACCCGCTGCCCGGAACGCTACGCAGGGCAAAAGCGATTCTCGTCCTCCGTGCTTGCTTTTTCTCAGAAAGAGCCGTGGTGTGCGTTTTCGCCGGAAAACGCGTTTTCGGCCGAAAACGTGTACGTTTGCACTTCCCGGCCACAGGGAAGCTGCTAGCCGGCAATTCGCTGCCTATTTCTACCCGCTGCTCAGAACGCTACGCAGGGCAAAAGCGATTCTCGTCCTCCGTGCTTGCTTTTTCTCAGAAAGAGCCGTGGTGTGCGTTTTCGCCGGAAAACGCGTTTTCGGCCGAAAACGTGTACGTTTGCAATTCCCGGCCACAGGGAAGCTGCTAGCCGGGAATTCTCTGCCTGGTTCTACCCGCTGCCCGGAACACTACGCAGGGCAAAAGCGATTCTCGTCGTCCGTGCATGCTTTATCTCAGAAAGAGCCGTGGTGTGCGTTTTCGCCAAAAACGCGTTTTCGGCAGAAAACGTGTACGTTTGCACTTCCCGGCCACAGGGAAGCTGCTAGCCGGGAATTCTCTGCCTGGTTCTACCCGCTGCCCGGAACGCTGCGCAGGGCAAAAGCGATTCTCGTCCTCCGTGCTTGCTTTTTCTCAGAAAGAGCCGTGGTGTGCGTTTTCGCCGCAAAACGCGTTTTCGGCCGAAAACGTGTACGTTTGCACTTCCCCGCAACAGCGAAGCTGCTAGCCGGTAATTCTCTCCCTGGTTCTACCCGCTGCCCGGAACGCTACGCAGGGCAAAAGCGATTCTCGTCCTCCGTGCTTGCTTTTTCTCAGAAAGAGCCGTGGTGTGCTTTTTCGCCGGAAAACGCGTTTCCGGCCGAAAACGTGTACGTTTGCACTTCCCTGCCACAGGGAAGCTGCTAGCCGGGAATTCGCTGCCTATTTCTACCCGCTGCTCGGAACGCTACGCAGGGCAAAAGCGATTCTCGTCCTCCGTGCTTGCTTTTTCTCAGAAAGAGCCGTGGTGTGCGTTTTCGCCCGAAAACGTGTTTTCGGCCGAAAACGTGTACGTTTGCACTTCCCCGCACAGGGAAGCTGCTAGCCGGGAATTCTCTGCCTGGTTCTACCCGCTGCTCGGAACGCTACGCAGGGCAAAAGCGATTCTCGTCCTCCGTGCTTGCTTTTTCTCAGAAAGAGCCGTGGTGTGCGTTTTCGCCGCAAAACGCGTTTTCGGCCGAAAACGTGTACGTTTGCACTTCCCCGCCACAGGGAAGCTGCTAGCCGGGAATTCTCTGCCTGATTCTACCCGCTGCCCGGAACGCTACGCAGGGCAAAAACGATTCTCGTCCTCCGTGCTTGCTTTTTCTCAGAAAGAGCCATGGTGTGCTTTTTCGCGGAAAACGCGTTTTCGTCCGGAAACGTGTACGTTTGCACTTCCCCGCCACAGGGAAGATGCTAGCCTGGAATTCTCTGCCTGATTCTACCCGCTGCCCGGAACGCTACGCAGGGCAAAAGCGATTCTCGTCCTCCGTGCTTGCTTTTTCTCAGAAAGAGCCGTGGTGTGTTTTTTCTCCGGAAAACGAGTTTTCGGCCGGAAACGTGTACGTTTGCACTTCCCGGCCACAGGGAAGCTGCTAGCCGGCAATTCGCTGCCTATTTCTACCCGCTGCTCAGAACGCTACGCAGGGCAAAAGCGATTCTCGTCCTCCGTGCTTGCTTTTTCTCAGAAAGAGCCGTGGTGTGCGTTTTCGCCGGAAAACGCGTTTTCGGCCGAAAACGTGTACGTTTGCACTTCCCGGCCACAGGGAAGCTGCTAGCCGGGAATTCTCTGCCTGGTTCTACCCGCTGCCCGGAACGCTACGCAGGGCAAAAGCGATTCTCGTCCTCCGTGCTTGCTTTTTCTCAGAAAGAGCCGTGGTGTGCGTTTTCGCCGGAAAACGCGTTTTCAGCCGAAAACGTGTACGTTTGCACTTCCCGGCCACAGGGAAGCTGCTAGCCGGGAATTTTCTGCCTGGTTCTACCCGCTGCCCGGAACGCTACGCAGGGCAAAAGCGATTCTCGTCCTCCGTGCTTGCTTTTTCTCAGAAAGAGCCGTGGTGTGCGTTTTCGCCGCAAAACGCGTTTTCGGCCGAAAACGTGTACGTTTGCACTTCCCCGCCACAGGGAAGCTGCTAGCCGGGAATTCTCTGCCTGGTTCTACCCGCTGCCCGGAATGCTACGCAGGGCAAAAGCGATTCTCGTCCTCCGTGCTTGCTTTTTCTCAGAAAGAGCCGTGGTGTCCGTTTTCGCCGGAAAACGTGTTTTCGGCCGAAAACGTGTACGTTTGCACTTCCCCGCAACAGCGAAGCTGCTAGCCGGGAATTCTCTCCCTGGTTCTACCCGCTGCCCGGAACGCTACGCAGGGCAAAAGCGATTCTGTTCCTCCGTGCTTGCTTTTTCTCAGAAAGAGCCGTGGTGTGCTCTTTCGCCGGAAAACGCGTTTCCGGCCGAAAACGTGTACGTTTGCACTTCCCCGCCACAGGGAAGCTGCTAGCCGGGAATTCGCTGCCTATTTCTACCCGCTGCTCGGAACGCTACGCAGGGCAAAAGCGATTCTCGTCCTCCGTGCTTGCTTTTTCTCAGAAAGAGCCGTGGTGTGCGTTTTCGCCCGAAAACGTGTTTTCGGCCGAAAACGTGTACGTTTGCACTTCCCCGCCACAGGGAATCTGCTAGCCGGGAATTCTCTGCCTGGTTCTACCCGCTGCCCGGAACGCTACGCAGGGCAAAAGCGGTTCTCGTCCTCCGTGCTTGCTTTTTCTCAGAAAGAGCCGTGGTGTGCGTTTTCGCCGGAAAACGCGTTTTCGGCCGAAAACATGTACGTTTGCACTTCCCCGCCACAGGGAAGATGCTAGCCTGGAATTCTCTGCCTGGTTCTACCCGCTGCCCGGAACGCTACGCAGGGCAAAAGCGATTCTCGTCCTCCGTGCTTGCTTTTTCTCAGAAAGAGCCGTGGTGTGTTTTTTCTCCGGAAAACGAGTTTTCGGCCGGAAACGTGTACGTTTGCACTTCCCGTCCACAGGGAAGCTGCTAGCCGGCTATTCGCTGCCTATTTCTACCCGCTGCTCAGAACGCTACGCAGGGCAAAAGCGATTCTCGTCCTCCGTGCTTGCTTTTTCTCAGAAAGAGCCGTGGTGTGCGTTTTCGCCGGAAAACGCGTTTTCGGCCGAAAACGTGTACGTTTGCACTTCCCGGCCACAGGGAAGCTGCTAGCCGGGAATTTTCTGCCTGGTTCTACCCGCTGCCCGGAACGCTACGCAGGGCAAAAGCGATTCTCGTCCTCCGTGCTTGCTTTTTCTCAGAAAGAGCCGTGGTGTGCGTTTTCGCCGGAAAACGCGTTTTCGGCCGAAAACGTGTACGTTTGCACTTCCCCGCCACAGGGAAGCTGCTAGCCGGGAATTCTCTGCCTGGTTCTACCCGCTGCCCGGAATGCTACGCAGGGCAAAAGCGATTCTCGTCCTCCGTGCTTGCTTTTTCTCAGAAAGAGCCGTGGTGTCCGTTTTCGCCGGAAAACGCGTTTTCGGCCGAAAACGTGTACGTTTGCACTTCCCCGCAACAGCGAAGCTGCTAGCCGGGAATTCTCTCCCTGGTTCTACCCGCTGCCCGGAACGCTACGCAGGGCAAAAGCGATTCTCTTCCTCCGTGCTTGCTTTTTCTCAGAAAGAGCCGTGGTGTGCTTTTTCGCCGGAAAACGCGTTTCCGGCCGAAAACGTGTACGTTTGCACTTCCCCGCCACAGGGAAGCTGCTAGCCGGGAATTCGCTGCCTATTTCTACCCGCTGCTCGGAACGCTACGCAGGGCAAAAGCGATTCTCGTCCTCCGTGCTTGCTTTTTCTCAGAAAGAGCCGTGGTGTGCGTTTTCGCCCGAAAACGTGTTTTCGGCCGAAAACGTGTACGTTTGCACTTCCCCGCCACAGGGAATCTGCTAGCCGGGAATTCTCTGCCTGGTTCTACCCGCTGCTCGGAACGCTACGCAGGGCAAAAGCGATTCTCGTCCTCCGTGCTTGCTTTTTCTCAGAAAGAGCCGTGGTGTGCGTTTTCGCCGCAAAACGCGTTTCCGGCCGAAAACGTGTACGTTTGCACTTCCCTGCCACAGGGAAGCTGCTAGCCGGGAATTCTCTACCTGATTCTACCCGCTGCCCGGAACGCTACGCAGGGCAAAAGCGATTCTCGTCCTCCGTGCTTGCTTTTTCTCAGAAAGAGCCATGGTGTGCTTTTTCGCGGAAAACGCGTTTTCGGCCGAAAACGTGTACGTTTGCACTTCCCCGCCACAGGGAAGATGCTAGCCTGGAATTCTCTGCCTGGTTCTACCCGCTGCCCGGAACGCTACGCAGGGCAAAAGCGATTCTCGTCCTCCGTGCTTGCTTTTTCTCAGAAAGAGCCGTGGTGTGTTTTTTCTCCGGAAAACGAGTTTTCGGCCGGAAACGTGTACGTTTGCACTTCCCGGCCACAGGGAAGCTGCTAGCCGGCTATTCGCTGCCTATTTCTACCCGCTGCTCAGAACGCTACGCAGGGCAAAAGCGATTCTCGTCCTCCGTGCTTGCTTTTTCTCAGAAAGAGCCGTGGTGTGCCTTTTCGCCGGAAAACGCGTTTTCGGCCGAAAACGTGTACGTTTGCACTTCCCGACCACAGGGAAGCTGCTAGCCGGGAATTATCTGCCTGGTTCTACCCGCTGCCCGGAACGCTACGCAGGGCAAAAGCGATTCTCGTCCTCCGTGCTTGCTTTTTCTCAGAAAGAGCCGTGGTGTGCGTTTTCGCCGGAAAACGCGTTTTCGGCCGAAAACTTGTACGTTTGCACTTCTCCGCCAAAGGGAAGCTGCTAGCAGAGAATTCGCTGCCTGGTTCTACCCGCTGCCCGGAACGCTACGCAGGGCAAAAGCGATTCTCGTCCTCCGTGCTTGCTTTTTCTCAGAAAGAGCCGTGGTGTGCGTTTTCGCCGGAAAACGCGTTTTCGGCCGAAAACGTGTACGTTTGCACTTCCCCGCCACAGGGAAGCTGCTAGCCGGGAATTCTCTGCCTGGTTCTACCCGCTGCCCGGAACGCTACGCAGGGCAAAAGCGATTCTCGTCCTCCGTGCTTGCTTTTTCTCAGAAAGAGCCGTGGTGTGCGTTTTCGCCGGAAAACGCGTTTTCGGCCGAAAACGTGTACGTTTGCACTTCCCCGCCACAGGGAAGCTGCTAGCAGGGAATTCGCTGCCTGGTTCTACCCGCTGCCCCGAACGCTACGCAGGGCAAAAGCGATTCTCGTCCTCCGTGCTTGCTTTTTCTCAGAAAGAGCCGTGGTGTGCTTTTTCGCCGGAAAACGCGTTTTCGGCCGAAAACGTGTACGTTTGCACTTCCCCGCCACAGGGAAGCTGCTAGCCGGGAATTCGCTGCCTATTTCTACCCGCTGCTCAGAACGCTACGCAGGGCAAAAGCGATTCTCGTCCTCCGTGCTTGCTTTTTCTCAGAAAGAGCCGTGGTGTGCCTTTTCGCCGGAAAACGCGTTTTCGGCCGAAAACGTGTACGTTTGCACTTCCCCGCCACAGGGAAGCTGCTAGCCGGGAATTCTCTGCCTGGTTCTACCCGCTGCACGGAACGCTACACAGGGCAAAAGCGATTCTCGTCCTCCGTGCTTGCTTTTTCTCAGAAAGAGCCGTGGTGTGCGTTTTCGCCGGAAAACGCGTTTTCGGCCGAAAACGTGTACGTTTGCACTTCCCCGCCACAGCGAAGCTGCTAGCAGGGAATTCTCTGCCTGGTTCTACCCGCTGCCCGGAACGCTACGCAGGGCAAAAGCGATTCTCGTCCTCCGTGCTTGCTTTTTCTCAGAAAGAGCCGTGGTGTGCGTTTTCGCCGGAAAACGCGTTTTCGGCCGAAAACGTGTACGTTTGCACTTCCCGTCCACAGGGAAGCTGCTAGCCGGGAATTCTCTGCCTGGTTCTACCCGCTGCCCGGAACACTACGCAGGGCAAAAGCGAATCTCGTCCTCCGTGCTTGCTTTTTCTCAGAAAGAGCCATGGTGTGCTTTTTCGCCGGAAAACGTGTTTTCGGCCGAAAACGTGTACGTTTGCACTTCCCCGCCACAGGGAAGATGCTAGCCTGGAATACTCTGCCTGGTTCTACCCGCTGCCCGGAACGCTACGCAGGGCAAAAGCGATTCTCGTCCCCCGTGCTTGCTTTTTCTCAGAAAGAGCCGTGGTGTGCGTTTTCGCCGGAAAACGCGTTTTCGGCCGAAAACGTGTACGTTTGCACTTCCCCGCCACAGCGAAGCTGCTAGCAGGGAATTCTCTGCCTGGTTCTACCCGCTGCCCGGAACGCTACGCAGGGCAAAAGCGATTCTCGTCCTCCGTGCTTGCTTTTTCTCAGAAAGAGCCGTGGTGTGCGTTTTCGCCGGAAAACGCGTTTTTGGCCGAAAACTTTACGTTTGCACTTCCCCGCCACAGGGAAGCTGCTAGCCGGGAATTCGCTGCCTATTTCTACCCGCTGCCCGGAACGCTACGCAGGGCAAAAGCGATTCTCGTCCTCCGTGCTTGCTTTTTCTCAGAAAGAGCCGTGGTGTGCGTTTTCGCCGGAAAACGCGTTTTCGGCCGAAAACGTGTACGTTTGCACTTCCCCGCAACAGCGAAGCTGCTAGCCGGGAATTCTCTCCCTGGTTCTACCCGCTGCCCGGAACGCTACGCAGGGCAAAAGCGATTCTCGTCCTCCGTGCTTGCTTTTTCTCAGAAAGAGCCGTGGTGTGCGTTTTCGCCGCAAAACGCGTTTTCGGCCGAAAACGTGTACGTTTGCACTTCCCGGCCACAGGGAAGCTGCTAGCCGGGAATTCTCTGCCTGATTCTACCCGCTGCCCGGAACGCTACGCAGGGCAAAAACGATTCACGTCCTCCGTGCTTGCTTTTTCTCAGAAAGAGCCATGGTGTGCTTTTTCGCGGAAAACGCGTTTTCGGCCGGAAACGTGTACGTTTGCACTTCCCCGCCACAGGGAAGATGCTAGCCTGGAATTCTCTGCCTGATTCTACCCGCTGCCCGGAACGCTACGCAGGGCAAAAGCGATTCTCGTCCTCCGTGCTTGCTTTTTCTCAGAAAGAGCCGTGGTGTGTTTTTTCTCCGGAAAACGAGTTTTCGGCCGGAAACGTGTACGTTTGCACTTCCCGGCCACAGGGAAGCTGCTAGCCGGCAATTCGCTGCCTATTTCTACCCGCTGCTCAGAACGCTACGCAGGGCAAAAGCGATTCTCGTCCTCCGTGCTTGCTTTTTCTCAGAAAGAGCCGTGGTGTGCGTTTTCGCCGGAAAACGCGTTTTCGGCCGAAAACGTGTACGTTTGCACTTCCCGGCCACAGGGAAGCTGCTAGCCGGGAATTCTCTGCCTGGTTCTACCCGCTGCCCGGAACGCTACGCAGGGCAAAAGCGATTCTCGTCCTCCGTGCTTGCTTTTTCTCAGAAAGAGCCGTGGTGTGCGTTTTCGCCGCAAAACGCGTTTCCGGCCGAAAACGTGTACGTTTGCACTTCCCCGCCACAGCGAAGCTGCTAGCAGGGAATTCGCTGCCTGGTTCTACCCGCTGCCCGGAACGCTACGCAGGGCAAAAGCGATTCTCGTCCTCCGTGCTTGCTTTTTCTCAGAAAGCGCCGTGGTGTGCGTTTTCGCCGGAAAACGCGTTTTCGGCCGAAAACGTGTACGTTTGCACTTCCCCGCCACAGGGAAGCTGCTAGCCGGGAATTCTCTGCCTGGTTCTACCCGCTGCCCGGAACGCTACGCAGGGCAAAAGCGATTCTCGTCCTCCGTGCTTGCTTTTTCTCAGAAAGAGCCGTGGTGTCCGTTTTCTCCGGAAAACGCGTTTTCGGCCGAAAACGTGTACGTTTGCACTTCCCCGCCACAGGGAAGCTGCTAGCAGGGAATTCTCTCCCTGGTTCTACCCGCTGCCCGGAACGCTACGCAGGGCAAAAGTGATTCTCGTCCTCCGTGCTTGCTTTTTCTCAGAAAGAGCCGTGGTGTGCTTTTTCGCCGGAAAACGCGTTTCCGGCCGAAAACGTGTACGTTTGCACTTCCCCGCCACAGGGAAGCTGCTAGCCGGGAATTCGCTGCCTATTTCTACCCGCTGCTCGGAACGCTACGCAGGGCAAAAGCGATTCTCGTCCTCCGTGCTTGCTTTTTCTCAGAAAGAGCCGTGGTGTGCGTTTTCGCCCGAAAACGTGTTTTCGGCCGAAAACGTGTACGTTTGCACTTCCCCGCCACAGGGAATCTGCTAGCCGGGAATTCTCTGCCTGGTTCTACCCGCTGCTCGGAACGCTACACAGGGCAAAAGCGATTCTCGTCCTCCGTGCTTGCTTTTTCTCAGAAAGAGCCGTGGTGTGCGTTTTCGCCGCAAAACGCGTTTCCGGCCGAAAACGTGTACGTTTGCACTTCCCCGCCACAGGGAAGCTGCTAGCCGGGAATTCTCTACCTGATTCTACCCGCTGCCCGGAACGCTACGCAGGGCAAAAGCGATTCTCGTCCTCCGTGCTTGCTTTTTCTCAGAAAGAGCCATGGTGTGCTTTTTCGCGGAAAACGCGTTTTCGGCCGAAAACGTGTACGTTTGCACTTCCCGGCCACAGGGAAGCTGCTAGCCGGCAATTCGCTGCCTATTTCTACCCGCTGCTCAGAACGCTACGCAGGGCAAAAGCGATTCTCGTCCTCCGTGCTTGCTTTTTCTCAGAAAGAGCCGTGGTGTGCGTTTTCGCCGGAAAACGCGTTTTCGGCCGAAAACGTGTACGTTTGCACTTCCCGGCCACAGGGAAGCTGCTAGCCGGGAATTATCTGCCTGGTTCTACCCGCTGCCCGGAACGCTACGCAGGGCAAAAGCGATTCTCGTCCTCCGTGCTTGCTTTTTCTCAGAAAGAGCCGTGGTGTGCGTTTTCGCCGGAAAACGCGTTTTCGGCCGAAAACGTGTACGTTTGCACTTCCCGGCCACAGGGAAGCTGCTAGCCGGGAATTTTCTGCCTGGTTCTACCCGCTGCCCGGAACGCTACGCAGGGCAAAAGCGATTCTCGTCCTCCGTGCTTGCTTTTTCTCAGAAAGAGCCGTGGTGTGCGTTTTCGCCGGAAAACGCGTTTTCGGCCGAAAACGTGTACGTTTGCACTTCCCCGCCACAGGGAAGCTGCTAGCCGGGAATTCTCTGCCTGGTTCTACCCGCTGCACGGAACGCTACGCAGGGCAAAAGCGATTCTCGTCCTCCGTGCTTGCTTTTTCTCAGAAAGAGCCGTGGTGTGCGTTTTCGCCGGAAAACGCGTTTTCGGCCGAAAACGTGTACGTTTGCACTTCCCCGCCACAGGGAAGCTGCTAGCAGGGAATTCGCTGCCTGGTTCTACCCGCTGCCCGGAACGCTACGCAGGGCAAAAGCGATTCTCGTCCTCCGTGCTTGCTTTTTCTCAGAAAGAGCCGTGGTGTGCGTTTTCGCCGGAAAACGCGTTTTCGGCCGAAAACGTGTACGTTTGCACTTCCCCGCCACAGGGAAGCTGCAAGCAGGGAATTCGCTGCCTGGTTCTACCCGCTGCCCGGAACGCTACGCAGGGCAAAAGCGATTCTCGTCCTCCGTGCTTGCTTTTTCTCAGAAAGAGCCGTGGTGTGTTTTTTCTCCGGAAAACGAGTTTTCGGCCGGAAACGTGTACGTTTGCACTTCCCGGCCACAGGGAAGCTGCTAGCCGGCAATTCGCTGCCTATTTCTACCCGCTGCTCAGAACGCTACGCAGGGCAAAAGCGATTCTCGTCCTCCGTGCTTGCTTTTTCTCCGAAAGAGCCGTGGTGTGCGTTTTCGCCGGAAAACGCGTTTTCGGCCGAAAACGTGTACGTTTGCACTTCCCGGCCACAGGGAAGCTGCTAGCCGGGAATTCTCTGCCTGGTTCTACCCGCTGCCCGGAACGCTACGCAGGGCAAAAGCGATTCCCGTCCTCCGTGCTTGCTTTTTCTCAGAAAGAGCCGTGGTGTGCGTTTTCGCCGGAAAACGCGTTTTCGGCCGAAAACGTGTACGTTTGCACTTCCCCGCCACAGCGAAGCTGCTAGCAGGGAATTCGCTGCCTGGTTCTACCCGCTGCCCGGAACGCTACGCAGGGCAAAAGCGATTCTCGTCCTCCGTGCTTGCTTTTTCTCAGAAAGAGCCGTGGTGTGCGTTTTCGCCGGAAAACGAGTTTTCG
The DNA here is from genome assembly GCF_965140245.1 of Athene noctua. Classification (NCBI taxonomy): domain Eukaryota; kingdom Metazoa; phylum Chordata; class Aves; order Strigiformes; family Strigidae; genus Athene; species Athene noctua. The sequence goes on from NW_027437577.1 coordinate 94,081, forward strand.
GCCGAAAACGTGTACGTTTGCACTTCCCCGCCACAGGGAAGCTGCTAGCCGGGAATTCTCTGCCTGGTTCTACCCGCTGCCCGGAACGCTACGCAGGGCAAAAGCGATTCTCGTCCTCCGTGCTTGCTTTTTCTCAGAAAGAGCCGTGGTGTCCGTTTTCGCCGGAAAACGCGTTTTCGGCCGAAAACGTGTACGTTTGCACTTCCCCGCAACAGCGAAGCTGCTAGCCGGGAATTCTCTCCCTGGTTCTACCCGCTGCCCGGAACGCTACGCAGGGCAAAAGCGATTCTCGTCCTCCGTGCTTGCTTTTTCTCAGAAAGAGCCGTGGTGTGCGTTTTCGCCCGAAAACGTGTTTTCGGCCGAAAACGTGTACGTTTGCACTTCCCCGCCACAGGGAATCTGCTAGACGGGAATTCTCTGCCTGGTTCTACCCGCTGCTCGGAACGCTACGCAGGGCAAAAGCGATTCTCGTCCTCCGTGCTTGCTTTTTCTCAGAAAGAGCCGTGGTGTGCGTTTTCGCCGCAAAACGCGTTTCCGGCCGAAAACGTGTACGTTTGCACTTCCCCGCCACAGGGAAGCTGCTAGCCGGGAATTCTCTACCTGATTCTACCCGCTGCCCGGAACGCTACGCAGGGCAAAAGCGATTCTCGTCCTCCGTGCTTGCTTTTTCTCAGAAAGAGCCATGGTATGCTTTTTCGCGGAAAACGCGTTTTCGGCCGAAAACGTGTACGTTTGCACTTCCCCGCCACAGGGAAGATGCTAGCCGGGAATTCTCTGCCTGGTTCTACCCGCTGCCCGGAACGCTACGCAGGGCAAAAGAGATTCTCGTCCTCCGTGCTTGCTTTTTCTCAGAAAGAGCCGTGGTGTGTTTTTTCTCCGGAAAACGAGTTTTCGGCCGGAAACGTGTACGTTTGCACTTCCCGGCCACAGGGAAGCTGCTAGCCGGCAATTCGCTGCCTATTTCTACCCGCTGCTCAGAACGCTACGCAGGGCAAAAGCGATTCTCGTCCTCCGTGCTTGCTTTTTCTCAGAAAGAGCCGTGGTGTGCGTTTTCGCCCGAAAACGCGTTTTCGGCCGAAAACGTGTACGTTTGCACTTCCCGGCCACAGGGAAGCTGCTAGCCGGGAATTATCTGCCTGGTTCTACCCGCTGCCCGGAACGCTACGCAGGGCAAAAGCGATTCTCGTCCTCCGTGCTTGCTTTCTCTCAGAAAGAGCCGTGGTGTGCGTTTTCGCCGGAAAACGCGTTTTCGGCCGAAAACGTGTACGTTTGCACTTCCCGGCCACAGGGAAGCTGCTAGCCGGGAATTTTCTGCCTGGTTCTACCCGCTGCCCGGAACGCTACGCAGGGCAAAAGCGATTCTCGTCCTCCGTGCTTGCTTTTTCTCAGAAAGAGCCGTGGTGTGCGTTTTCGCCGGAAAACGCGTTTTCGGCCGAAAACGTGTACGTTTGCACTTCCCCGCCACAGGGAAGCTGCTAGCCGGGAATTCTCTGCCTGGTTCTATCCGCTGCACGGAACGCTACGCAGGGCAAAAGCGATTCTCGTCCTCCGTGCTTGCTTTTTCTCAGAAAGAGCCGTGGTGTGCGTTTTCGCCGGAAAACGCGTTTTCGGCCGAAAACGTGTACGTTTGCACTTCCCCGCCACAGGGAAGCTGCTAGCAGGGAATTCGCTGCCTGGTTCTACCCGCTGCCCGGAACGCTACGCAGGGCAAAAGCGATTCTCGTCCTCCGTGCTTGCTTTTTCTCAGAAAGAGCCGTGGTGTGCGTTTTCGCCGGAAAACGCGTTTTCGGCCGAAAACGTGTACGTTTGCACTTCCCCGCCACAGGGAAGCTGCTAGCCGGCAATTCGCTGCCTGGTTCTACCCGCTGCCCGGAACGCTACGCAGGGCAAAAGCGATTCTCGTCCTCCGTGCTTGCTTTTTCTCAGAAAGAGCCATGGTGTGCTTTTTCGCCGGAAAACGCGTTTTCGGCCGAAAACGTGTACGTTTGCACTTCCCCGCCACAGGGAAGATGCTAGCCTGGAATTCTCTGCCTGGTTCTACCCGCTGCCCGGAACGCTACGCAGGGCAAAAGCGATTCTCGTCCTCCGTGCTTGCTTTTTCTCAGAAAGAGCCGTGGTGTGCGTTTCCGCCGGAAAACGTGTTTTCGGCCGAAAACGTGTACGTTTGCACTTCCCCGCCACAGCGAAGCTGCTAGCAGGGAATTCTCTGCCTGGTTCTACCCGCTGCCCGGAACACTACGCAGGGCAAAAGCGATTCTCGTCCTCCGTGCTTGCTTTTTCTCAGAAAGAGCCGTGGTGTGCGTTTTCGCCGGAAAACGCGTTTTCGGCCGAAAACGTGTACGTTTGCACTTCCCCGCCACAGGGAAGCTGCAAGCAGGGAATTCGCTGCCTGGTTCTACCCGCTGCCCGGAACGCTACGCAGGGCAAAAGCGATTCTCGTCCTCCGTGCTTGCTTTTTCTCAGAAAGAGCCGTGGTGTGTTTTTTCTCCGGAAAACGAGTTTTCGGCCGGAAACGTGTACGTTTGCACTTCCCGGCCACAGGGAAGCTGCTAGCCGGCAATTCGCTGCCTATTTCTACCCGCTGCTCAGAACGCTACGCAGGGCAAAAGCGATTCTCGTCCTCCGTGCTTGCTTTTTCTCCGAAAGAGCCGTGGTGTGCGTTTTCGCCGGAAAACGCGTTTTCGGCCGAAAACGTGTACGTTTGCACTTCCCGGCCACAGGGAAGCTGCTAGCCGGGAATTCTCTGCCTGGTTCTACCCGCTGCCCGGAACGCTACGCAGGGCAAAAGCGATTCCCGTCCTCCGTGCTTGCTTTTTCTCAGAAAGAGCCGTGGTGTGCGTTTTCGCCGGAAAACGCGTTTTCGGCCGAAAACGTGTACGTTTGCACTTCCCCGCCACAGCGAAGCTGCTAGCAGGGAATTCGCTGCCTGGTTCTACCCGCTGCCCGGAACGCTACGCAGGGCAAAAGCGATTCTCGTCCTCCGTGCTTGCTTTTTCTCAGAAAGAGCCGTGGTGTGCGTTTTCGCCGGAAAACGAGTTTTCGGCCGAAAACGTGTACGTTTGCACTTCCCGGCCACAGGGAAGCTGCTAGCCGGGAATTCTCTGCCTGGTTCTACCCGCTGCCCGGAACGCTACGCAGGGCAAAAGCGATTCTCGTCCTCCGTGCTTGCTTTTTCTCAGAAAGAGCCGTGGTGTCCGTTTTCGCCGGAAAACGCGTTTTCGGCCGAAAACGTGTACGTTTGCACTTCCCCGCAACAGCGAAGCTGCTAGCCGGGAATTCTCTCCCTGGTTCTACCCGCTGCCCGGAACGCTACGCAGGGCAAAAGCGATTCTCGTCCTCCGTGCTTGCTTTTTCTCAGAAAGAGCCGTGGTGTGCGTTTTCGCCCGAAAACGTGTTTTCGGTCGAAAACGTGTACGTTTGCACTTCCCCGCCACAGGGAATCTGCTAGACGGGAATTCTCTGCCTGGTTCTACCCGCTGCTCGGAACGCTACGCAGGGCAAAAGCGATTCTCGTCCTCCGTGCTTGCTTTTTCTCAGAAAGAGCCGTGGTGTGCGTTTTCGCCGCAAAACGCGTTTCCGGCCGAAAACGTGTACGTTTGCACTTCCCCGCCACAGGGAAGCTGCTAGCCGGGAATTCTCTACCTGATTCTACCCGCTGCCCGGAACGCTACGCAGGGCAAAAGCGATTCTCGTCCTCCGTGCTTGCTTTTTCTCAGAAAGAGCCATGGTGTGCTTTTTCGCGGAAAACGCGTTTTCGGCCGAAAACGTGTACGTTTGCACTTCCCCGCCACAGGGAAGATGCTAGCCGGGAATTCTCTGCCTGGTTCTACCCGCTGCCCGGAACGCTACGCAGGGCAAAAGAGATTCTCGTCCTCCGTGCTTGCTTTTTCTCAGAAAGAGCCGTGGTGTGTTTTTTCTCCGGAAAACGAGTTTTCGGCCGGAAACGTGTACGTTTGCACTTCCCGGCCACAGGGAAGCTGCTAGCCGGCAATTCGCTGCCTATTTCTACCCGCTGCTCAGAACGCTACGCTGGGCAAAAGCGATTCTCGTCCTCCGTGCTTGCTTTTTCTCAGAAAGAGCCGTGGTGTGCGTTTTCGCCGGAAAACGCGTTTTCGGCCGAAAACGTGTACGTTTGCACTTCCCGGCCACAGGGAAGCTGCTAGCCGGGAATTATCTGCCTGGTTCTACCCGCTGCCCGGAACGCTACGCAGGGCAAAAGCGATTCTCGTCCTCCGTGCTTGCTTTCTCTCAGAAAGAGCCGTGGTGTGCGTTTTCGCCGGAAAACGCGTTTTCGGCCGAAAACGTGTACGTTTGCACTTCCCGGCCACAGGGAAGCTGCTAGCCGGGAATTTTCTGCCTGGTTCTACCCGCTGCCCGGAACGCTACGCAGGGCAAAAGCGATTCTCGTCCTCCGTGCTTGCTTTTTCTCAGAAAGAGCCGTGGTGTGCGTTTTCGCCGGAAAACGCGTTTTCGGCCGAAAACGTGTACGTTTGCACTTCCCCGCCACAGGGAAGCTGCTAGCCGGGAATTCTCTGCCTGGTTCTATCCGCTGCACGGAACGCTACGCAGGGCAAAAGCGATTCTCGTCCTCCGTGCTTGCTTTTTCTCAGAAAGAGCCGTGGTGTGCGTTTTCGCCGGAAAACGCGTTTTCGGCCGAAAACGTGTACGTTTGCACTTCCCCGCCACAGGGAAGCTGCTAGCAGGGAATTCGCTGCCTGGTTCTACCCGCTGCCCGGAACGCTACGCAGGGCAAAAGCGATTCTCGTCCTCCGTGCTTGCTTTTTCTCAGAAAGAGCCGTGGTGTGCGTTTTCGCCGGAAAACGCGTTTTCGGCCGAAAACGTGTACGTTTGCACTTCCCCGCCACAGGGAAGCTGCTAGCCGGCAATTCGCTGCCTGGTTCTACCCGCTGCCCGGAACGCTACGCAGGGCAAAAGCGATTCTCGTCCTCCGTGCTTGCTTTTTCTCAGAAAGAGCCATGGTGTGCTTTTTCGCCGGAAAACGCGTTTTCGGCCGAAAACGTGTACGTTTGCACTTCCCCGCCACAGGGAAGATGCTAGCCTGGAATTCTCTGCCTGGTTCTACCCGCTGCCCGGAACGCTACGCAGGGCAAAAGCGATTCTCGTCCTCCGTGCTTGCTTTTTCTCAGAAAGAGCCGTGGTGTGCGTTTCCGCCGGAAAACGTGTTTTCGGCCGAAAACGTGTACGTTTGCACTTCCCCGCCACAGCGAAGCTGCTAGCAGGGAATTCTCTGCCTGGTTCTACCCGCTGCCCGGAACACTACGCAGGGCAAAAGCGGTTCTCGTCCTCCGTGCTTGCTTTTTCTCAGAAAGAGCCATGGTGTGCTTTTTCTCCGGAAAACGCGTTTTCGGCCGGAAACGTGTACGTTTGCACTTCCCGGCCACAGGGAAGCTGCTAGCCGGGTATTCGCTGTCTATTTCTACCCGCTGCTCGGAACGCTACGCAGGGCAAAAGCGATTCTCGTCCTCCGTGCTTGCTTTTTTTCAGAAAGAGCCGTGGTGTGCGTTTTCGCCGGAAAACGTGTTTTCGGCCGAAAACGTGTACGTATGCACTTCCCCGCCACAGGGAAGCTGCTAGCCGGGAATTCTCTGCCTGGTTCTACCCGCTGCCCGGAACGCTACGCAGGGCAAAAGCGATTCTCGTCCTCCGTGCTTGCTTTTTCTCAGAAAGAGCCGTGGTGTGCGTTTTCGCCGGAAAACGCGTTTTCGGCCGAAAACGTGTACGTTTGCACTTCCCGGCCACAGGGAAGCTGCTAGCCGGGAATTCTCTGCATATTTCTACCCGCTGCCCGGAACGCTACGCAGGGCAAAAGCGATTCTCGTCCTCCGTGCTTGCTTTTTCTCAGAAAGAGCCGTGGTGTGCGTTTTCGCCGGAAAATGCGTTTTCGGCCGAAAACGTGTACGTTTGCACTTCCCCGCCACAGGGAAGATGCTAGCCTGGAATTCTCTGCCTGGTTCTACCCGCTGCCCGGAACGCTACGCAGGGCAAAAGCGATTCTCGTCCTCCGTGCTTGCTTTTTCTCAGAAAGAGCCGTGGTGTGCGTTTTCGCCGGAAAACGCGTTTTCGGCCGAAAACGTGTACGTTTGCACTTCCCCGCCACAGGGAAGATGCTAGCCTGGAATTCTCTGCCTGGTTCTACCCGCTGCCCGGAACGCTACGCAGGGCAAAAGCGATTCTCGTCCTCCGTGCTTGCTTTTTCTCAGAAAGAGCCGTGGTGTGCGTTTCCGCCGGAAAACGTGTTTTCGGCCGAAAACGTGTACGTTTGCACTTCCCCGCCACAGCGAAGCTGCTAGCAGGGAATTCTCTGCCTGGTTCTACCCGCTGCCCGGAACACTACGCAGGGCAAAAGCGATTCTCGTCCTCCGTGCTTGCTTTTTCTCAGAAAGAGCCATGGTGTGCTTTTTCTCCGGAAAACGCGTTTTCGGCCGGAAACGTGTACGTTTGCACTTCCCGGCCACAGGGAAGCTGCTAGCCGGGTATTCGCTGTCTATTTCTACCCGCTGCTCGGAACGCTACGCAGGGCAAAAGCGATTCTCGTCCTCCGTGCTTGCTTTTTTTCAGAAAGAGCCGTGGTGTGCGTTTTCGCCGGAAAACGTGTTTTCGGCCGAAAACGTGTACGTTTGCACTTCCCCGCCACAGGGAAGCTGCTAGCCGGGAATTCTCTGCCTGGTTCTACCCGCTGCCCGGAACGCTACGCAGGGCAAAAGCGATTCTCGTCCTCCGTGCTTGCTTTTTCTCAGAAAGAGCCGTGGTGTGCGTTTTCGCCGGAAAACGCGTTTTCGGCCGAAAACGTGTACGTTTGCACTTCCCGGCCACAGGGAAGCTGCTAGCCGGGAATTCTCTGCCTATTTCTACCCGCTGCCCGGAACGCTACGCAGGGCAAAAGCGATTCTCGTCCTCCGTGCTTGCTTTTTCTCAGAAAGAGCCGTGGTGTGCGTTTTCGCCGGAAAACGCGTTTTCGGCCGAAAACGTGTACGTTTGCACTTCCCCGCCACAGGGAAGATGCTAGCCTGGAATTCTCTGCCTGGTTCTACCCGCTGCCCGGAACGCTACGCAGGGCAAAAGCGATTCTCGTCCTCCGTGCTTGCTTTTTCTCAGAAAGAGCCGTGGTGTGCGTTTTCGCCGGAAAACGCGTTTTCGGCCGAAAACGTGTACGTTTGCAATTCCCCGCCACAGGGAAGCTGCTAGCCGGCAATTCGCTGCCTGGTTCTACCCGCTGCCCGGAACGCTACGCAGGGCAAAAGCGATTCTCGTCCTCCGTGCTTGCTTTTTCTCAGAAAGAGCCGTGGTGTGCGTTTTCGCCGGAAAACGCGTTTTCGGCCGAAAACGTGTACGTTTGCACTTCCCGGCCACAGGGAAGCTGCTAGCCGGCAATTCGCTGCCTATTTCTACCCGCTGCTCAGAACGCTACGCAGGGCAAAAGCGATTCTCGTCCTCCGTGCTTGCTTTTTCTCAGAAAGAGCCGTGGTGTGCGTTTTCGCCGTAAAACGCGTTTTCGGCCGAAAACGTGTACGTTTGCAATTCCCGGCCACAGGGAAGCTGCTAGCCGGGAATTCTCTGCCTGGTTCTACCCGCTGCCCGGAACACTACGCAGGGCAAAAGCGATTCTCGTCCTCCGTGCTTGCTTTATCTCAGAAAGAGCCGTGGTGTGCGTTTTCGCCGAAAACGCGTTTTCGGCAGAAAACGTGTACGTTTGCACTTCCCGGCCACAGGGAAGCTGCTAGCCGGGAATTCTCTGCCTGGTTCTACCCGCTGCCCGGAACGCTGCGCAGGGCAAAAGCGATTCTCGTCCTCCGTGCTTGCTTTTTCTCAGAAAGAGCCGTGGTGTGCGTTTTCGCCGCAAAACGCGTTTTCGGCCGAAAACGTGTACGTTTGCACTTCCCCGCAACAGCGAAGCTGCTAGCCGGTAATTCTCTCCCTGGTTCTACCCGCTGCCCGGAACGCTACGCAGGGCAAAAGCGATTCTCGTCCTCCGTGCTTGCTTTTTCTCAGAAAGAGCCGTGGTGTGCTTTTTCGCCGGAAAACGCGTTTCCGGCCGAAAACGTGTACGTTTGCACTTCCCTGCCACAGGGAAGCTGCTAGCCGGGAATTCGCTGCCTATTTCTACCCGCTGCTCGGAACGCTACGCAGGGCAAAAGCGATTCTCGTCCTCCGTGCTTGCTTTTTCTCAGAAAGAGCCGTGGTGTGCGTTTTCGCCCGAAAACGTGTTTTCGGCCGAAAACGTGTACGTTTGCACTTCCCCGCACAGGGAAGCTGCTAGCCGGGAATTCTCTGCCTGGTTCTACCCGCTGCTCGGAACGCTACGCAGGGCAAAAGCGATTATCGTCCTCCGTGCTTGCTTTTTCTCAGAAAGAGCCGTGGTGTGCGTTTTCGCCGCAAAACGCGTTTTCGGCCGAAAACGTGTACGTTTGCACTTCCCCGCCACAGGGAAGCTGCTAGCCGGGAATTCTCTGCCTGATTCTACCCGCTGCCCGGAACGCTACGCAGGGCAAAAACGATTCTCGTCCTCCGTGCTTGCTTTTTCTCAGAAAGAGCCATGGTGTGCTTTTTCGCGGAAAACGCGTTTTCGTCCGGAAACGTGTACGTTTGCACTTCCCCGCCACAGGGAAGATGCTAGCCTGGAATTCTCTGCCTGATTCTACCCGCTGCCCGGAACGCTACGCAGGGCAAAAGCGATTCTCGTCCTCCGTGCTTGCTTTTTCTCAGAAAGAGCCGTGGTGTGTTTTTTCTCCGGAAAACGAGTTTTCGGCCGGAAACGTGTACGTTTGCACTTCCCGGCCACAGGGAAGCTGCTAGCCGGCAATTCGCTGCCTATTTCTACCCGCTGCTCAGAACGCTACGCAGGGCAAAAGCGATTCTCGTCCTCCGTGCTTGCTTTATCTCAGAAAGAGCCGTGGTGTGCGTTTTCGCCGGAAAACGCGTTTTCGGCCGAAAACGTGTACGTTTGCACTTCCCGGCCACAGGGAAGCTGCTAGCCGGGAATTATCTGCCTGGTTCTACCCGCTGCCCGGAACGCTACGCAGGGCAAAAGCGATTCTCGTCCTCCGTGCTTGCTTTTTCTCAGAAAGAGCCGTGGTGTGCGTTTTCGCCGGAAAACGCGTTTTCGGCCGAAAACGTGTACGTTTGCACTTCCCGGCCACAGGGAAGCTGCTAGCCGGGAATTTTCTGCCTGGTTCTACCCGCTGCCCGGAACGCTACGCAGGGCAAAAGCGATTCTCGTCCTCCGTGCTTGCTTTTTCTCAGAAAGAGCCGTGGTGTGCGTTTTCGCCGGAAAACGCGTTTTCGGCCGAAAACGTGTACGTTTGCACTTCCCCGCCACAGGGAAGCTGCTAGCCGGGAATTCTCTGCCTGGTTCTACCCGCTGCCCGGAACGCTACGCAGGGCAAAAGCGATTCTCGTCCTCCGTGCTTGCTTTTTCTCAGAAAGAGCCGTGGTGTCCGTTTTCGCCGGAAAACGCGTTTTCGGCCGAAAACGTGTACGTTTGCACTTCCCCGCAACAGCGAAGCTGCTAGCCGGGAATTCTCTCCCTGGTTCTACCCGCTGCCCGGAACGCTACGCAGGGCAAAAGCGATTCTCGTCCTCCGTGCTTGCTTTTTCTCAGAAAGAGCCATGGTGTGCTTTTTCGCCGGAAAACGCGTTTTCGGCCGAAAACGTGTACGTTTGCACTTCCCCGCCACAGGGAAGCTGCTAGCCGGGAATTCGCTGCCTATTTCTACCCGCTGCTCGGAACGCTACGCAGGGCAAAAGCGATTCTCGTCCTCCGTGCTTGCTTTTTCTCAGAAAGAGCCGTGGTGTGCGTTTTCGCCCGAAAACGTGTTTTCGGCCGAAAACGTGTACGTTTGCACTTCCCCGCCACAGGGAATCTGCTAGCCGGGAATTCTCTGCCTGGTTCTACCCGCTGCTCGGAACGCTACGCAGGGCAAAAGCGATTCTCGTCCTCCGTGCTTGCTTTTTCTCAGAAAGAGCCATGGTGTGCTTTTTCGCAGAAAACGCGTTTTCGGCCGAAAACGTGTACGTTTGCACTTCCCGGCCACAGGGAAGCTGCTAGCCTGGAATTCTCTGCCTGGTTCTACCCGCTGCCCGGAACGCTACGCAGGGCAAAAGCGATTCTCGTCCTCCGTGCTTGCTTTTTCTCAGAAAGAGCCGTGGTGTGTTTTTTCTCCGGAAAACGAGTTTTCGGCCGGAAACGTGTACGTTTGCACTTCCCGGCCACAGGGAAGCTGCTAGCCGGCTATTCGCTGCCTATTTCTACCCGCTGCTCAGAACGCTACGCAGGGCAAAAGCGATTCTCGTCCTCCGTGCTTGCTTTTTCTCAGAAAGAGCCGTGGTGTGCGTTTTCGCCGGAAAACGCGTTTTCGGCCGAAAACGTGTACGTTTGCACTTCCCGACCACAGGGAAGCTGCTAGCCGGGAATTATCTGCCTGGTTCTACCCGCTGCCCGGAACGCTACGCAGGGCAAAAGCGATTCTCGTCCTCCGTGCTTGCTTTTTCTCAGAAAGAGCCGTGGTGTGCGTTTTCGCCGCAAAACGCGTTTTCGGCCGAAAACGTGTACGTTTGCACTTCCCCGCCACAGGGAAGATGCTAGCCGGGAATTCTCTGCCTGGTTCTACCCGCTGCCCGGAACGCTACGCAGGGCAAAAGCGATTCTCGTCCTCCGTGCTTGCTTTTTCTCAGAAAGAGCCGTGGTGTGCGTTTTCGCCGGAAAACGTGTTTTCGGCCGAAAACGTGTACGTTTGCACTTCCCCGCCACAGCGAAGCTGCTAGCCGGGAATTCTCTGCCTGGTTCTACCCGCTGCCCGGAACGCTACGCAGTGCAAAAGCGATTCTCGTCCTCCGTGCTTGCTTTTTCTCAGAAAGAGCCGTGGTGTGCGTTTTCGCCGGAAAACGCGTTTTCGGCCGAAAACGTGTACGTTTGCACTTCCCGGCCACAGGGAAGCTGCTAGCCGGCAATTCGCTGCCTATTTCTACCCGCTGCTCAGAACGCTACGCTGGGCAAAAGCGATTCTCGTCCTCCGTGCTTGCTTTTTCTCAGAAAGAGCCGTGGTGTGCGTTTTCGCCGGAAAACGCGTTTTCGGCCGAAAACGTGTACGTTTGCACTTCCCGGCCACAGGGAAGCTGCTAGCCGGGAATTCTCTCCCTGGTTCTACCCGCTGCCCGGAACACTACGCAGGGCAAAAGCGATTCTCGTCCTCCGTGCTTGCTTTTTCTCAGAAAGAGCCATGGTGTGCTTTTTCTCCGGAAAACGCGTTTTCGGCCGAAAACGTGTACGTTTGCACTTCCCGGCCACAGGGAAGCTGCTAGCCGGGTATTCGCTGTCTATTTCTACCCGCTGCTCGGAACGCTACGCAGGGCAAAAGCGATTCTCGTCCTCCGTGCTTGCTTTTTCTCAGAAAGAGCTGTGGTGTGCGTTTTCGCCGGAAAACGTGTTTTCGGCCGAAAACGTGTACGTTTGCACTTCCCCGCCACAGGGAAGCTGCTAGCCGGGAATTATCTGCCTGGTTCTACCCGCTGCCCGGAACGCTACGCAGGGCAAAAGCGATTCTCGTCCTCCGTGCTTGCTTTTTCTCAGAAAGAGCCGTGGTGTGCGTTTTCGCCGGAAAACGCGTTTTCGGCCGAAAACGTGTACGTTTGCACTTCCCGGCCACAGGGAAGCTGCTAGCCGGGAATTCTCTGCCTATTTCTACCCGCTGCCCGGAACGCTACGCAGGGCAAAAGCGATTCTCGTCCTCCGTGCTTGCTTTTTCTCAGAAAGAGCCGTGGTGTGCGTTTTCGCCGTAAAACGCGTTTTCGGCCGAAAACGTGTACGTTTGCACTTCCCCGCCACAGGGAAGATGCTAGCCTGGAATTCTCTGCCTGGTTCTACCCGCTGCCCGGAACGCTACGCAGGGCAAAAGCGATTCTCGTCCTCCGTGCTTGCTTTTTCTCAGAAAGAGCCGTGGTGTGCGTTTTCGCTGGAAAACGCGTTTTCGGCCGAAAACGTGTACGTTTGCAATTCCCCGCCACAGGGAAGTTGCTAGCCGGGAATTCGCTGCCTATTTCTACCCGCTGCCCGGAACGCTACGCAGGGCAAAACCGATTCTCGTCCTCCGTGCTTGCTTTTTCTCAGAAAGAGCCATGGTGTGCTTTTTCTCCGGAAAACGCGTTTTCGGCCGGAAACGTGTACGTTTGCACTTCCCGGCCACAGGGAAGCTGCTAGCCGGCAATTCGCTGCCTATTTCTACCCGCTGCCCGGAACGCTACGCAGGGCAAAAGCGATTCTCGTCCTCCGTGCTTGCTTTTTCTCAGAAAGAGCCGTGGTGTGCGTTTTCGCCGGAAAACGCGTTTTCGGCCGAAAACGTGTACGTTTGCACTTCCCGGCCACAGGGAAGCTGCTAGCCTGGAATTCTCTGCCTGGTTCTACCCGCTGCCCGGAACGCTACGCAGGGCAAAAGCGGTTCTCGTCCTCCATGCTTGCTTTTTCTCAGAAAGAGCCGTGGTGTGCCTTTTCGCCGGAAAACGCGTTTTCGGCCGAAAACGTGTACGTTTGCAATTCCCGGCCACAGGGAAGCTGCTAGCCGGGAATTCTCTGCCTGGTTCTACCCGCTGCCCGGAGCGCTACGCAGGGCAAAAGCGATTCTCGTCCTCCGTGCTTGCTTTTTCTCAGAAAGAGCCGTGGTGTGCGTTTTCGCCGTAAAACGCGTTTTCGGCCGAAAACGTGTACGTTTGCACTTCCCGGCCACAGGGAAGCTGCTAGCCGGGAATTCTCTGCCTGGTTCTACCCGCTGCCCGGAACGCTACGCAGGGCAAAAGCGATTCTCGTCCTCCGTGCTTGCTTTTTCTCAGAAAGAGCCGTGGTGTGCGTTTTCGCCGAAAACGCGTTTTCGGCAGAAAACGTGTACGTTTGCACTTCCCGGCCACAGGGAAGCTGCTAGCCGGGAATTCTCTGCCTGGTTCTACCCGCTGCCCGGAACGCTACGCAGGGCAAAAGCGATTCTCGTCCTCCGTGCTTGCTTTATCTCAGAAAGAGCCGTGGTGTGCGTTTTCGCCGCAAAACGCGTTTTCGGCCGAAAACGTGTACGTTTGCACTTCCCCGCAACAGCGAAGCTGCTAGCCGGGAATTCTCTGCCTGGTTCTACCCGCTGCCCGGAGCGCTACGCAGGGCAAAAGCGATTCTCGTCCTCCGTGCTTGCTTTTTCTCAGAAAGAGCCGTGGTGTGCTTTTTCGCCGGAAAACGCGTTTTCGGCCGAAAACGTGTACGTTTGCACTTCCCCGCCACAGGGAAGCTGCTAGCCGGGAATTCGCTGCCTATTTCTACCCGCTGCTCGGAACGCTACGCAGGGCAAAAGCGATTCTCGTCCTCCGTGCTTGTTTTATCTCAGAAAGAGCCGTGGTGTGCGTTTTCGCCGGAAAACGCGTTTTCGGCCGAAAACGTGTACGTTTGCACTTCCCCGCCACAGGGAAGATGCTAGCCGGGAATTATCTGCCTGGTTCTACCCGCTGCCCGGAACGCTACGCAGGGCAAAAGCGGTTCTCGTCCTCCGTGCTTGCTTTTTCTCAGAAAGAGCCGTGGTGTGCGTTTTCGCCGGAAAATGCGTTTTCGGCCGAAAACGTGTACGTTTGCACTTCCCGGCCACAGGGAAGCTGCTAGCCGGGAATTTTCTGCCTGGTTCTACCCGCTGCCCGGAACGCTACGCAGGGCAAAACCGATTCTCGTCCTCCGTGCTTGCTTTTTCTCAGAAAGAGCCGTGGTGTGCGTTTTCGCCGCAAAACGCGTTTCCGGCCGAAAACGTGTACGTTTGCACTTCCCCGCCACAGGGAAGCTGGTAGCCGGGAATTCTCTGCCTGGTTCTACCCGCTGCCCGGTACGCTACGCAGGGCAAAAGCGATTCTCGTCCTCCGTGCTTGCTTTTTCTCAGAAAGAGCCGTAGTGTGCGTTTTCGCCGCAAAACGCGTTTTCGGCCGAAAACGTGTACGTTTGCACTTCCCGGCCACAGGGAAGCTGCTAGCCGGGAATTCTCTGCCTGGTTCTACCCGCTGGCCGGAACGCTACGCAGGGCAAAAGCGATTCTCGTCCTCCGTGCTTGCTTTTTCTCAGAAAGAGCCATGGTGTGCTTTTTCGCCGGAAAACGCGTTTTCGGCCGAAAACGTGTACGTTTGCACTTCCCCGCCACAGGGAAAATGCTATCCTGGAACTCTCTGCCTGGTTCTACCCGCTGCCCGGAACGCTACGCAGGGCAAAAGCGATTCTCGTCCTCCGTGCTTGCTTTTTCTCAGAAAGAGCCGTGGTGTGCGTTTTCGCCGGAAAACGCGTTTTCGGCCGAAAACGTGTACGTTTGCACTTCCCCGCCACAGGGAAGCTGGTAGCCGGGAATTCTCTGCCTGGTTCTACCCGCTGCCCGGAACGCTACGCAGGGCAAAAGCGATTCTCGTCCTCCGTGCTTGCTTTTTCTCAGAAAGAGCCGTGGTGTGCGTTTTCGCCGGAAAACGTGTTTTCGGCCGAAAACGTGTACGTTTGCACTTCCCGGCCACAGGGAAGCTGCTAGCCGGCAATTCTCTGCCTGGTTCTACCCGCTGGCCGGAACGCTACGCAGGGCAAAAGCGATTCTCGTCCTCCGTGCTTGCTTTTTCTCAGAAAGAGCCATGGTGTGCTTTTTCGCCGGAAAACGCGTTTTCGGCCGAAAACGTGTACGTTTGCACTTCCCCGCCACAGGGAAGATGCTAGCCTGGAATTCTCTGCCTGGTTCTACCCGCTGCCCGGAACGCTACGCAGGGCAAAAGCGATTCTCGTCCTCCGTGCTTGCTTTTTCTCAGAAAGAGCCGTGGTGTGCGTTTTCGCCGGAAAACGCGTTTTCGGCCGAAAACGTGTACGTTTGCACTTCCCGGCCACAGGGAAGCTGCTAGCCGGGAATTCTCTGCCTGGTTCTACCCGCTGCCCGGAACGCTACGCAGGGCAAAAGAGATTCTCGTCCTCCGTGCTTGCTTTTTCTCAGAAAGAGCCATGGTGTGCTTTTTCTCCAGAAAACGCGTTTTCGGCCGAAAACGTGTACGTTTGCACTTCCCGGCCACAGGGAAGCTGCTAGCCGGCAATTCGCTGCCTGGTTCTACCCGCTGCTCGGAACGCTACGCAGGGCAAAAGCGATTCTCGTCCTCCGTGCTTGCTTTTTCTCAGAAAGAGCCGTGGTGTGCGTTTTCGCCGGAAAACGCGTTTTCGGCCGAAAACGTGTACGTTTGCACTTCCCGGCCAGAGGGAAGCTGCTAGCCGGGAATTCTCTGCCTGGTTCTACCCGCTGCCCGGAACGCTACGCAGGGCAAAAGCGATTCTCGTCCTCCGTGCTTGCTTTTTCTCAGAAAGAGCCGTGGTGTGCGTTTTCGCCGGAAAACGCGTTTTCGGCCGAAAACGTGTACGTTTGCACTTCCCGGCCACAGGGAAGCTGCTAGCCGGCAATTCGCTGCCTATTTCTACCCGCTGCTCTTAACGCTACGCAGGGCAAAACCGATTCTCGTCCTCCGTGCTTGCTTTTTCTCAGAAAGAGCCGTGGTGTGCGTTTTCGCCGGAAAACGCGTTTCCGGCCGAAAACGTGTACGTTTGCACTTCCCCGCCACAGGGAAGCTGGTAGCCGGGAATTCTCTGCCTGGTTCTACCCGCTGCCCGGAACGCTACGCAGGGCAAAAGCGATTCTCGTCCTCCGTGCTTGCTTTTTCTCAGAAAGAGCCGTGGTGTGCGTTTTCGCCGGAAAACGTGTTTTCGGCCGAAAACGTGTACGTTTGCACTTCCCGGCCACAGGGAAGCTGCTAGCCGGCAATTCTCTGCCTGGTTCTACCCGCTGGCCGGAACGCTACGCAGGGCAAAAGCGATTCTCGTCCTCCGTGCTTGCTTTTTCTCAGAAAGAGCCATGGTGTGCTTTTTCGCCGGAAAACGCGTTTTCGGCCGAAAACGTGTACGTTTGCACTTCCCCGCCACAGGGAAGATGCTAGCCTGGAATTCTCTGCCTGGTTCTACCCGCTGCCCGGAACGCTACGCAGGGCAAAAGCGATTCTCGTCCTCCGTGCTTGCTTTTTCTCAGAAAGAGCCATGGTGTGCTTTTTCTCCGGAAAACGCGTTTTCGGCCGGAAACGTGTACGTTTGCACTTCCCGGCCACAGGGAAGCTGCTAGCCGGCAATTCGCTGCCTATTTCTACCCGCTGCCCGGAACGCTACGCAAGGCAAGAGCGATTCTCGTCCTCCGTGCTTGCTTTTTCTCAGAAAGAGCCGTGGTGTGCGTTTTCGCCGGAAAACGCGTTTTCGGCCGAAAACGTGTACGATTGCACTTCCCCGCCACAGAGAAGATGCTAGCCTGGAATTTTCTGCCTGGTTCTACCCGCTGCCCGGAACGCTACGCAAGGCAAGAGCGATTCTCGTCCTCCGTGCTTGCTTTTTCTCAGAAAGAGCCGTGGTGTGCTTTTTCGCCGGAAAACGCGTTTTCGGCCGGAAACGTGTACGTTTGCACTTCCCGGCCACAGGGAAGCTGCTAGCCGGCAATTCGCTGCCTGGTTCTACCCGCTGCCCGGAACGCTACGCAGGGCAAAAGCGATTCTCGTCCTCCGTGCTTGCTTTTTCTCAGAAAGAGCCGTGGTGTGCGTTTTCGCCGGAAAACGCGTTTTCGGCCGAAAACGTGTACGTTTGCACTTCCCCGCCACAGGAAAGCTGCTAGCCGGGAATTTTCTGCCTGGTTCTACCAGGTGCCCGGAACGCTACGCAGTGCAAAACCGATTCTCGTCCTCCGTGCTTGGTTTTTCTCAGAAAGAGCCATGGTGTGCTTTTTCTCCGGAAAACGCGTTTTCGGCCGAAAACGTGTACGTTTGCACTTCCCGGCCACAGGGAAGCTGCTAGCCGGCAATTCGCTGCCTATTTCTACCCGCTGCTCTTAACGCTACGCAGGGCAAAAGCGATTCTCGTCCTCCGTGCTTGCTTTTTCTCAGAAAGAGCCGTGGTGTGCGTTTTCGCCGGAAAACGCGTTTTCGGCCGAAAACGTGTACGTTTGCACTTCCCCGCCATAGGGAAGCTGGTAGCCGGGAATTCTCTGCCTGGTTCTACCCGCTGCCCGGAACGCTACGCAGGGCAAAAGCGATTCTCGTCCTCCGTGCTTGCTTTTTCTCAGAAAGAGCCGTGGTGTGCGTTTTCGCTGGAAAACGTGTTTTCGGCCGAAAACGTGTACGTTTGCACTTCCCGGCCACAGGGAAGCTGCTAGCCGGCAATTCTCTGCCTGGTTCTACCCGCTGGCCGGAACGCTACGCAGGGCAAAAGCGATTCTCGTCCTCCGTGCTTGCTTTTTCTCAGAAAGAGCCATGGTGTGCTTTTTCGCCGGAAAACGCGTTTTCGGCCGAAAACGTGTACGTTTGCACTTCCCCGCCACAGGGAAGATGCTAGCCTGGAATTCTCTGCCTGGTTCTACCCGCTGCCCGGAATGCTACGCAGGGCAAAAGCGGTTCTCGTCCTCCGTGCTTGCTTTTTCTCAGAAAGAGCCATGGTGTGCTTTTTCTCCGGAAAACGCGTTTTCGGCCGGAAACGTGTACGTTTGCACTTCCCGGCCACAGGGAAGCTGCTAGCCGGCAATTCGCTGCCTATTTCTACCCGCTGCCCGGAACGCTACGCAAGGCAAGAGCGATTCTCGTCCTCCGTGCTTGCTTTTTCTCAGAAAGAGCCGTGGTATGCATTTTCGCCGGAAAACGCGTTTTTGGCCGAAAACGTGTACGATTGCACTTCCCCGCCACAGGGAAGATGCTAGCCTGGAATTCTCTGCCTGGTTCTACCCGCTGCCCGGAACGCTACGCAGGGCAAAAGCGATTCTCGTCCTCCGTGCTTGCTTTTTCTCAGAAAGAGCCGTGGTGTGCGTTTTCGCCGAAAACGCGTTTTCGGCAGAAAACGTGTACGTTTGCACTTCCCGGCCACAGGGAAGCTGCTAGCCGGGAATTCTCTGCCTGGTTCTACCCGCTGCCCGGAACGCTACGCAGGGCAAAAGCGATTCTCGTCCTCCGTGCTTGCTTTATCTCAGAAAGAGCCGTGGTGTGCGTTTTCGCCGCAAAACGCGTTTTCGGCCGAAAACGTGTACGTTTGCACTTCCCCGCAACAGCGAAGCTGCTAGCCGGGAATTCTCTGCCTGGTTCTACCCGCTGCCCGGAACGCTACGCAGGGCAAAAGCGATTCTCGTCCTCCGTGCTTGCTTTTTCTCAGAAAGAGCCGTGGTGTGCTTTTTCGCCGGAAAACGCGTTTTCGGCCGAAAACGTGTACGTTTGCACTTCCCCGCCACAGGGAAGCTGCTAGCCGGGAATTCGCTGCCTATTTCTACCCGCTGCTCGGAACGCTACGCAGGGCAAAAGCGATTCTCGTCCTCCGTGCTTGTTTTATCTCAGAAAGAGCCGTGGTGTGCGTTTTCGCCGGAAAACGCGTTTTCGGCCGAAAACGTGTACGTTTGCACTTCCCCGCCACAGGGAAGATGCTAGCCTGGAATTCTCTGCCTGGTTCTACCCGCTGCCCGGAACGCTACGCAGGGCAAAAGCGGTTCTCGTCCTCCGTGCTTGCTTTTTCTCAGAAAGAGCCGTGGTGTGCGTTTTCGCCGGAAAATGCGTTTTCGGCCGAAAACGTGTACGTTTGCACTTCCCGGCCACAGGGAAGCTGCTAGCCGGGAATTTTCTGCCTGGTTCTACCCGCTGCCCGGAACGCTACGCAGGGCAAAACCGATTCTCGTCCTCCGTGCTTGCTTTTTCTCAGAAAGAGCCGTGGTGTGCGTTTTCGCCGCAAAACGCGTTTCCGGCCGAAAACGTGTACGTTTGCACTTCCCCGCCACAGGGAAGCTGGTAGCCGGGAATTCTCTGCCTGGTTCTACCCGCTGCCCGGTACGCTACGCAGGGCAAAAGCGATTCTCGTCCTCCGTGCTTGCTTTTTCTCAGAAAGAGCCGTAGTGTGCGTTTTCGCCGCAAAACGCGTTTTCGGCCGAAAACGTGTACGTTTGCACTTCCCGGCCACAGGGAAGCTGCTAGCCGGCAATTCTCTGCCTGGTTCTACCCGCTGGCCGGAACGCTACGCAGGGCAAAAGCGATTCTCGTCCTCCGTGCTTGCTTTTTCTCAGAAAGAGCCATGGTGTGCTTTTTCGCCGGAAAACGCGTTTTCGGCCGAAAACGTGTACGTTTGCACTTCCCCGCCACAGGGAAAATGCTATCCTGGAACTCTCTGCCTGGTTCTACCCGCTGCCCGGAACGCTACGCAGGGCAAAAGCGATTCTCGTCCTCCGTGCTTGCTTTTTCTCAGAAAGAGCCGTGGTGTGCGTTTTCGCCGGAAAACGCGTTTTCGGCCGAAAACGTGTACGTTTGCACTTCCCCGCCACAGGGAAGCTGGTAGCCGGGAATTCTCTGCCTGGTTCTACCCGCTGCCCGGAACGCTACGCAGGGCAAAAGCGATTCTCGTCCTCCGTGCTTGCTTTTTCTCAGAAAGAGCCGTGGTGTGCGTTTTCGCCGGAAAACGTGTTTTCGGCCGAAAACGTGTACGTTTGCACTTCCCGGCCACAGGGAAGCTGCTAGCCGGCAATTCTCTGCCTGGTTCTACCCGCTGGCCGGAACGCTACGCAGGGCAAAAGCGATTCTCGTCCTCCGTGCTTGCTTTTTCTCAGAAAGAGCCATGGTGTGCTTTTTCGCCGGAAAACGCGTTTTCGGCCGAAAACGTGTACGTTTGCACTTCCCCGCCACAGGGAAGATGCTAGCCTGGAATTCTCTGCCTGGTTCTACCCGCTGCCCGGAACGCTACGCAGGGCAAAAGCGATTCTCGTCCTCCGTGCTTGCTTTTTCTCAGAAAGAGCCGTGGTGTGCGTTTTCGCCGGAAAACGCGTTTTCGGCCGAAAACGTGTACGTTTGCACTTCCCGGCCACAGGGAAGCTGCTAGCCGGGAATTCTCTGCCTGGTTCTACCCGCTGCCCGGAACGCTACGCAGGGCAAAAGAGATTCTCGTCCTCCGTGCTTGCTTTTTCTCAGAAAGAGCCATGGTGTGCTTTTTCTCCAGAAAACGCGTTTTCGGCCGAAAACGTGTACGTTTGCACTTCCCGGCCACAGGGAAGCTGCTAGCCGGCAATTCGCTGCCTGGTTCTACCCGCTGCTCGGAACGCTACGCAGGGCAAAAGCGATTCTCGTCCTCCGTGCTTGCTTTTTCTCAGAAAGAGCCGTGGTGTGCGTTTTCGCCGGAAAACGCTTTTTCGGCCGAAAACGTGTACGTTTGCACTTCCCGGCCAGAGGGAAGCTGCTAGCCGGGAATTCTCTGCCTGGTTCTACCCGCTGCCCGGAACGCTACGCAGGGCAAAAGCGATTCTCGTCCTCCGTGCTTGCTTTTTCTCAGAAAGAGCCGTGGTGTGCGTTTTCGCCGGAAAACGCGTTTTCGGCCGAAAACGTGTACGTTTGCACTTCCCGGCCACAGGGAAGCTGCTAGCCGGCAATTCGCTGCCTATTTCTACCCGCTGCTCTTAACGCTACGCAGGGCAAAACCGATTCTCGTCCTCCGTGCTTGCTTTTTCTCAGAAAGAGCCGTGGTGTGCGTTTTCGCCGGAAAACGCGTTTCCGGCCGAAAACGTGTACGTTTGCACTTCCCCGCCACAGGGAAGCTGGTAGCCGGGAATTCTCTGCCTGGTTCTACCCGCTGCCCGGAACGCTACGCAGGGCAAAAGCGATTCTCGTCCTCCGTGCTTGCTTTTTCTCAGAAAGAGCCGTGGTGTGCGTTTTCGCCGGAAAACGTGTTTTCGGCCGAAAACGTGTACGTTTGCACTTCCCGGCCACAGGGAAGCTGCTAGCCGGCAATTCTCTGCCTGGTTCTACCCGCTGGCCGGAACGCTACGCAGGGCAAAAGCGATTCTCGTCCTCCGTGCTTGCTTTTTCTCAGAAAGAGCCATGGTGTGCTTTTTCGCCGGAAAACGCGTTTTCGGCCGAAAACGTGTACGTTTGCACTTCCCCGCCACAGGGAAGATGCTAGCCTGGAATTCTCTGCCTGGTTCTACCCGCTGCCCGGAACGCTACGCAGGGCAAAAGCGATTCTCGTCCTCCGTGCTTGCTTTTTCTCAGAAAGAGCCATGGTGTGCTTTTTCTCCGGAAAACGCGTTTTCGGCCGAAAACGTGTACGTTTGCACTTCCCGGCCACAGGGAAGCTGCTAGCCGGCAATTCGCTGCCTATTTCTACCCGCTGCCCGGAACGCTACGCAAGGCAAGAGCGATTCTCGTCCTCCGTGCTTGCTTTTTCTCAGAAAGAGCCGTGGTGTGCGTTTTCGCCGGAAAACGCGTTTTCGGCCGAAAACGTGTACGATTGCACTTCCCCGCCACAGAGAAGATGCTAGCCTGGAATTTTCTGCCTGGTTCTACCCGCTGCCCGGAACGCTACGCAGGGCAAAAGAGATTCTCGTCCTCCGTGCTTGCTTTTTCTCAGAAAGAGCCATGGTGTGCTTTTTCTCCGGAAAACGCGTTTTCGGCCGGAAACGTGTACGTTTGCACTTCCCGGCCACAGGGAAGCTGCTAGCCGGCAATTCGCTGCCTATTTCTACCCGCTGCCCGGAACGCTACGCAAGGCAAGAGCGATTCTCGTCCTCCGTGCTTGCTTTTTCTCAGAAAGAGCCGTGGTGTGCTTTTTCGCCGGAAAACGCGTTTTCGGCCGGAAACGTGTACGTTTGCACTTCCCGGCCACAGGGAAGCTGCTAGCCGGCAATTCGCTGCCTGGTTCTACCCGCTGCCCGGAACGCTACGCAGGGCAAAAGCGATTCTCGTCCTCCGTGCTTGCTTTTTCTCAGAAAGAGCCGTGGTGTGCGTTTTCGCCGGAAAACGCGTTTTCGGCCGAAAACGTGTACGTTTGCACTTCCCCGCCACAGGAAAGCTGCTAGCCGGGAATTTTCTGCCTGGTTCTACCAGGTGCCCGGAACGCTACGCAGTGCAAAACCGATTCTCGTCCTCCGTGCTTGGTTTTTCTCAGAAAGAGCCATGGTGTGCTTTTTCTCCGGAAAACGCGTTTTCGGCCGAAAACGTGTACGTTTGCACTTCCCGGCCACAGGGAAGCTGCTAGCCGGCAATTCGCTGCCTATTTCTACCCGCTGCTCTTAACGCTACGCAGGGCAAAAGCGATTCTCGTCCTCCGTGCTTGCTTTTTCTCAGAAAGAGCCGTGGTGTGCGTTTTCGCCGGAAAACGCGTTTTCGGCCGAAAACGTGTACGTTTGCACTTCCCCGCCATAGGGAAGCTGGTAGCCGGGAATTCTCTGCCTGGTTCTACCCGCTGCCCGGAACGCTACGCAGGGCAAAAGCGATTCTCGTCCTCCGTGCTTGCTTTTTCTCAGAAAGAGCCGTGGTGTGCGTTTTCGCTGGAAAACGTGTTTTCGGCCGAAAACGTGTACGTTTGCACTTCCCGGCCACAGGGAAGCTGCTAGCCGGCAATTCTCTGCCTGGTTCTACCCGCTGGCCGGAACGCTACGCAGGGCAAAAGCGATTCTCGTCCTCCGTGCTTGCTTTTTCTCAGAAAGAGCCATGGTGTGCTTTTTCGCCGGAAAACGCGTTTTCGGCCGAAAACGTGTACGTTTGCACTTCCCCGCCACAGGGAAGATGCTAGCCTGGAATTCTCTGCCTGGTTCTACCCGCTGCCCGGAATGCTACGCAGGGCAAAAGCGGTTCTCGTCCTCCGTGCTTGCTTTTTCTCAGAAAGAGCCATGGTGTGCTTTTTCTCCGGAAAACGCGTTTTCGGCCGGAAACGTGTACGTTTGCACTTCCCGGCCACAGGGAAGCTGCTAGCCGGCAATTCGCTGCCTATTTCTACCCGCTGCCCGGAACGCTACGCAAGGCAAGAGCGATTCTCGTCCTCCGTGCTTGCTTTTTCTCAGAAAGAGCCGTGGTATGCATTTTCGCCGGAAAACGCGTTTTTGGCCGAAAACGTGTACGATTGCACTTCCCCGCCACAGGGAAGATGCTAGCCTGGAATTCTCTGCCTGGTTCTACCCGCTGCCCGGAACGCTACGCAGGGCAAAAGCGATTCTCGTCCTCCGTGCTTGCTTTTTCTCAGAAAGAGCCGTGGTGTGCGTTTTCGCCGGAAAACGCGTTTTCGGCCGAAAACGTGTACGTTTGCACTTCCCGGCCAGAGGGAAGCTGCTAGCCGGCAATTCTCTGCCTGGTTCTACCCGCTGCTCGGAACGCTACGCAGGGCAAAAGCGATTCTCGTCCTCCGTGCTTGCTTTTTCTCAGAAAGAGCCGTGGTGTGCGTTTTCGCTGGAAAACGCGTTTTCGGCCGAAAACGTGTACGTTTGCACTTCCCGGCCAGAGGGAAGCTGCTAGCCGGCAATTCTCTGCCTGGTTCTACCCGCTGCCCGGAACGCTACGCAGGGCAAAAGCGATTCTCGTCCTCCGTGCTTGCTTTTTCTCAGAAAGAGCCGTGGTGTGCGTTTTCGCCGGAAAACGCGTTTTCGGCCGAAAACGTGTACGTTTGCACTTCCCGGCCACAGGGAAGCTGCTAGCCGGCAATTCGCTGCCTGGTTCTACCCGCTGGCCGGAACGCTACGCAGGGCAAAAGCGATTCTCGTCCTCCGTGCTTGCTTTTTCTCAGAAAGAGCCGTGGTGTGCTTTTTCGCCGGAAAACGCGTTTTCGGCCGAAAACGTGTACGTTTGCACTTCCCCGCCACAGGGAAGATGCTAGCCTGGAATTCTCTGCCTGGTTCTACCCGCTGCCCGGAACGCTACGCAGGGCAAAAGCGATTCTCGTCCTCCGTGCTTGCTTTTTCTCAGAAAGAGCCGTGGTGTGCGTTTTCGCCGGAAAACGCGTTTTCGGCCGAAAACGTGTACGATTGCACTTCCCCGCCACAGGGAAGATGCTAGCCTGGAATTCTCTGCCTGGTTCTACCCGCTGCCCGGAACGCTACGCAGGGCAAAAGAGATTCTCGTCCTCCGTGCTTGCTTTTTCTCAGAAAGAGCCATGGTGTGCTTTTTCTCCGGAAAACGCGTTTTCGGCCGGAAACGTGTACGTTTGCACTTCCCGGCCACAGGGAAGCTGCTAGCCGGCAATTCGCTGCCTATTTCTACCCGCTGCCCGGAACGCTACGCAAGGCAAGAGCGATTCTCGTCCTCCGTGCTTGCTTTTTCTCAGAAAGAGCCGTGGTGTGCGTTTTCGCCGGAAAACGTGTTTTCGGCCGAAAACGTGTACGATTGCACTTCCCCGCCACAGGGAAGATGCTAGCCTGGAATTCTCTGCCTGGTTCTACCCGCTGCCCGGAACGCTACGCAGGGCAAAAGAGATTCTCGTCCTCCGTGCTTGCTTTTTCTCAGAAAGAGCCGTGGTGTGCATTTTCGCCGGAAAACGCGTTTTCGGCCGAAAACGTGTACGTTTGCACTTCCCCGCCACAGGGAAGCTGCTAGCCGGGAATTCTCTGCCTGGTTCTACCCGCTGCCCGGAACGCTACGCAGGGCAAAAGAGATTCTCGTCCTCCGTGCTTGCTTTTTCTCAGAAAGAGCCATGGTGTGCTTTTTCTCCAGAAAACGCGTTTTCGGCCGAAAACGTGTACGTTTGCACTTCCCGGCCACAGGGAAGCTGCTAGCCGGCAATTCGCTGCCTGGTTCTACCCGCTGCCCGGAACGCTACGCAGGGCAAAAGCGATTCTCGTCCTCCGTGCTTGCTTTTTCTCAGAAAGAGCCGTGGTGTGCGTTTTCGCCGGAAAACGCGTTTTCGGCCGAAAACGTGTACGTTTGCACTTCCCCGCCACAGGAAAGCTGCTAGCCGGGAATTTTCTGCCTGGTTCTACCAGGTGCCCGGAACGCTACGCAGGGCAAAACCGATTCTCGTCCTCCGTGCTTGGTTTTTCTCAGAAAGAGCCGTGGTGTGCGTTTTCGCCGGAAAACGCGTTTTCGGCCGAAAACGTGTACGTTTGCACTTCCCCGCCACAGGGAAGCTGGTAGCCGGGAATTCTCTGCCTGGTTCTACCCGCTGCCCGGAACGCTACGCAGGGCAAAAGCGATTCTCGTCCTCCGTGCTTGCTTTTTCTCAGAAAGAGCCGTGGTGTGCGTTTTCGCCGGAAAACGTGTTTTCGGCCGAAAACGTGTACGTTTGCACTTCCCGGCCACAGGGAAGCTGCTAGCCGGCAATTCTCTGCCTGGTTCTACCCGCTGCCCGGAACGCTACGCAGGGCAAAAGCGATTCTCGTCCTCCGTGCTTGCTTTTTCTCAGAAAGAGCCATGGTGTGCTTTTTCGCCGGAAAACGCGTTTTCGGCCGAAAACGTGTACGTTTGCACTTCCCCGCCACAGGGAAGATGCTAGCCTGGAATTCTCTGCCTGGTTCTACCCGCTGCCCGGAACGCTACGCAGGGCAAAAGCGATTCTCGTCCTCCGTGCTTGCTTTTTCTCAGAGAGAGCCGTGGTGTGCGTTTTCGCCGGAAAACGCGTTTTCGGCCGAAAACGTGTACGTTTGCACTTCCCCGCCACAGGGAAGCTGCTAGCCGGGAATTCTCTGCCTGGTTCTACCCGCTGCCCGGAACGCTACGCAGGGCAAAAGAGATTCTCGTCCTCCGTGCTTGCTTTTTCTCAGAAAGAGCCATGGTGTGCTTTTTCTCCGCAAAACGCGTTTTCGGCCGGAAACGTGTACGTTTGCACTTCCCCGCCACAGGGAAGCTGCTAGACGGCAATTCGCTGCCTATTTCTACCCGCTGCCCGGAACGCTACGCAAGGCAAGAGCGATTCTCGTCCTCCGTGCTTGCTTTATCTCAGAAAGAGCCGTGGTGTGCGTTTTCTCCGGAAAACGCGTTTTCGGCCGAAAACGTGTACGATTGCACTTCCCCGCCACAGGGAAGATGCTAGCCTGGAATTCTCTGCCTGGTTCTACCCGCTGCCCGGAACGCTACGCAGGGCAAAAGAGATTCTCGTCCTCCGTGCTTGCTTTTTCTCAGAAAGAGCCGTGGTGTGCATTTTCGGCGGAAAACGCGTTTTCGGCCGAAAACGTGTACGTTTGCACTTCCCCGCCACAGGGAAGCTGCTAGCCGGCAATTCGCTGCCTATTTCTACCCGCTGCCCGGAACGCTACGCAGGGCAAAAGCGGTTCTCGTCCTCCGTGCTTGCTTTTTCTCAGAAAGAGCCGTGGTGTGCGTTTTCGCCGGAAAACGCGTTTTCGGCCGAAAACGTGTACGTTTGCACTTCCCGGCCACAGGGAAGCTGCTAGCCGGGAATTTTCTGCCTGGTTCTACCCGCTGGCCGGAACACTACGCAGGGCAAAAGCGATTCTCGTCCTCCGTGCTTGCTTTTTCTCAGAAAGAGCCGTGGTGTGCGTTTTCGCCGCAAAACGCGTTTTCGGCCGAAAACGTGTACGTTTGCACTTCCCGGCCACAGGGAAGCTGCTAGCCGGCAATTCGCTGCCTATTTCTACCGGCTGCTTGGAACGCTACGCAGGGCAAATGCGATTCTCGTCCTCCGTGCTTGCTTTTTCTCAGAAAGAGCCGTGGTGTGCGTTTTCGCCGCAAAACGCGTTTCCGGCCGAAAACGTGTACGTTTGCACTTCCCGGCCACAGGGAAGCTGCTAGCCGGCAATTCGCTGCCTATTTCTACCCGCTGCTTGGAACGCTACGCAGGGCAAAAGCGATTCTCGTCCTCCGTGCTTGCTTTTTCTCAGAAAGAGCCGTGGTGTGCGTTTTCGCCGCAAAACGCGTTTCCGGCCTAAAACGTGTACGTTTGCACTTCCCTGCCACAGGGAAGCTGCTAGCCGGGAATTCTCTATCTGGTTCTACCCGCTGCCCGGAACGCTACGCAGGGCAAAAGCGATTCTCGTCCTCCGTGCTTGCTTTTTCTCAGAAAGAGCCATGGTGTGCTTTTTCGCCGGAAAACGCGTTTTCGGCCGAAAACGTGTACGTTTGCACTTCCCCGCCACAGGGAAAACGCTAGCCTGGAATTCTCTGCTTGGTTCTACCCGCTGCCCGGAACGCTACGCAGGGCAAAAGCGATTCTCGTCCTCCGTGCTTGCTTTTTCTCAGAAAGAGCCGTGGTGTGCGTTTTCGCCGGAAAACGCGTTTTCGGCCGAAAACGTGTACGTTTGCACTTACCGGCCACAGGGAAGCTGCTAGCCGGGAATTCGCTGCCTGGTTCTACCCGCTGCCCGGAACGCTACGCAGGGCAAAAGAGATTCTCGTCCTCCGTGGTTGCTTTTTCTCAGAAAGAGCCATGGTGTGCTTTTTCTCCGGAAAACGCGTTTTCGGCCGAAAACGTGTACGTTTGCACTTCCCCGCCACAGGGAAGCTGCTAGCCGGGAATTCGCTGCCTATTTCTACCCGCTGCTCGGAACGCTACGCAGGGCAAAAGCGATTCTCGTCCTCCGTGCTTGCTTTTTCTCAGAAAGAGCCGTGGTGTGCGTTTTCGCCAAAAACGCGTTTTCGGCCGAAAACGTGTACGTTTGCACTTCCCGGCCACAGGGAAGCTGCTAGCCGGGAATTCTCTGCCTGGTTCTACCCGCTGCCCGGAACACTACGCAGAGCAAAAGCGATTCTCGTCCTCCGTGCTTGCTTTATCTCAGAAAGAGCCGTGGTGTGCGTTTTCGCCGAAAACGCGTTTTCGGCCGAAAACGTGTACGTTTGTACTTCCCGGCCACAGGGAATCTGCTAGCCGGCAATTCTCTGCCTGGTTCTACCCGCTGCCCGGAACGCTACGCAGGGCAAAAGCGATTCTCGTCCTCCGTGCTTGCTTTTTCTCAGAAAGAGCCGTGGTGTGCGTTTTCGCCCGAAAACGCGTTTTCGGCCGAAAACGTGTACGTTTGCACTTCCCGGCCACAGGGAAGCTGCTAGCCGGCAATTCGCTGCCTATTTCTACCCGCTGCTCGGAACGCTACGCAGGGCAAAAGCGATTCTCGTCCTCCGTGCTTGCTTTTTCTCAGAAAGAGCCGTGGTGTGCGTTTTCGCCGCAAAACGCGTTTCCGGCCGAAAACGTGTACGTTTGCACTTCCCCGCCACAGGGAAGCTGCTAGCCGGGAATTCTCTGCCTGGTTCTACCCGCTGCCCGGAACGCTACGCAGGGCAAAAGCGATTCTCGTCCTCCGTGCTTGCTTTTTCTCAGAAAGAGCCATGGTGTGCTTTTTCGCCGGAAAACGCGTTTTCGGCCGAAAACGTGTACGTTTGCACTTCCCCGCCACAGGGAAGATGCTAGCCTGGAATTCTCTGCCTGGTTCTACCCGCTGCCCGGAACGCTACGCAGGGCAAAAGCGATTCTCGTCCTCCGTGCTTGCTTTTTCTCAGAAAGAGCCGTGGTGTGCGTTTTGGCCGGAAAACGCGTTTTCGGCCGAAAACGTGTACGTTTGCACTTCCCGGCCACAGGGAAGCTGCTAGCCGGGAATTCTCTGCCTGGTTCTACCCGCTGGCCGGAACGCTACGCAGGGCAAAAGCGATTCTCGTCCTCCGTGCTTGCTTTTTCTCAGAAAGAGCCATGGTGTGCTTTTTCTCCGGAAAACGCGTTTTCGGCCGGAAACGTGTACGTTTGCACTTCCCCGCCACAGGGAAGCTGCTAGCCGGGAATTCGCTGCCTATTTCTACCCGCTGCTCGGAACGCTACGCAGGGCAAAAGCGATTCTCGTCCTCCGTGCTTGCTTTTTCTCAGAAAGAGCCGTGGTGTGCGTTTTCGCCGCAAAACGCGTTTTCGGCCGAAAACGTGTACGTTTGCACTTCCCGGCCACGGGGAAGCTGCTAGCCGGCAATTCGCTGCCTATTTCTACCGGATGCTTGGAACGCTACGCAGGGCAAATGCGATTCTCGTCCTCCGTGCTTGCTTTTTCTCAGAAAGAGCCGTGGTGTGCGTTTTCGCCGCAAAACGCGTTTCCGGCCGAAAACGTGTACGTTTGCACTTCCCCGCCACAGGGAAGCTGCTAGCCGGGAATTCGCTGCCTATTTCTACCCGCTGCTTGGAACGCTACGCAGGGCAAAAGCGATTCTCGTCCTCCGTGCTTGCTTTTTCTCAGAAAGAGCCGTGGTGTGCGATTTCGCCGGAAAACGCGTTTTCGGCCGAAAACGTGTACGTTTGCACTTCCCCGCCACAGGGAAGCTGCTAGCCGGGAATTCTCTATCTGGTTCTACCCGCTGCCCGGAACGCTACGCAGGGCAAAAGCGATTCTCGTCCTCCGTGCTTGCTTTTTCTCAGAAAGAGCCATGGTGTGCTTTTTCGCCGGAAAACGCGTTTCCGGCCGAAAACGTGTACGTTTGCACTTCCCCGCCACAGGGAAAATGCTAGCCTGGAATTCTCTGCTTGGTTCTACCCGCTGCCCGGAACGCTACGCAGGGCAAAAGCGATTCTCGTCCTCCGTGCTTGCTTTTTCTCAGAAAGAGCCGTGGTGTGCGTTTTCGCCGGAAAACGCGTTTTCGGCCGAAAACGTGTACGTTTGCACTTCCCGGCCACAGGGAAGCTGCTAGCCGGGAATTCTCTGCCTGGTTCTACCCGCTGCCCGGAACGCTACGCAGGGCAAAAGCGGTTCTCGTCCTCCGTGCTTGCTTTTTCTCAGAAAGAGCCGTGGTGTGCGTTTTCGCCGGAAAACGCGTTTTCGGCCGAAAACGTGTACGTTTGCACTTCCCCGCCACAGGGAAGCTGCTAGCCGGGAATTCTCTGCCTGGTTCTACCCGCTGCCCGGAACGCTACGCAGGGCAAAAGCGGTTCTCGTCCTCCGTGCTTGCTTTTTCTCAGAAAGAGCCGTGGTGTGCGTTTTCGCCGGAAAACGCGTTTTCGGCCGAAAACGTGTACGTTTGCACTTCCCCGCCACAGGGAAGCTGCTAGCCGGGAATTCTCTGCCTGGTTCTACCCGCTGCCCGGAACGCTACGCAGGGCAAAAGCGGTTCTCGTCCTCCGTGCTTGCTTTTTCTCAGAAAGAGCCGTGGTGTGCGTTTTCGCCGGAAAACGCGTTTTCGGCCGAAAACGTGTACGTTTGCACTTCCCCGCCACAGGGAAGCTGCTAGCCGGGAATTCTCTGCCTGGTTCTACCCGCTGCCCGGAACGCTACGCAGGGCAAAAGCGGTTCTCGTCCTCCGTGCTTGCTTTTTCTCAGAAAGAGCCGTGGTGTGCGTTTTCGCCGGAAAACGCGTTTTCGGCCGAAAACGTGTACGTTTGCACTTCCCCGCCACAGGGAAGCTGCTAGCCGGGAATTCTCTGCCTGGTTCTACCCGCTGCCCGGAACGCTACGCAGGGCAAAAGCGGTTCTCGTCCTCCGTGCTTGCTTTTTCTCAGAAAGAGCCGTGGTGTGCGTTTTCGCCGGAAAACGCGTTTTCGGCCGAAAACGTGTACGTTTGCACTTCCCCGCCACAGGGAAGCTGCTAGCCGGGAATTCTCTGCCTATTTCTACCCGCTGCCCGGAACGCTACGCAGGGCAAAAGCGGTTCTCGTCCTCCGTGCTTGCTTTTTCTCAGAAAGAGCCGTGGTGTGCGTTTTCGCCGGAAAACGCGTTTTCGGCCGAAAACGTGTACGTTTGCACTTCCCGGCCACAGGGAAGCTGCTAGCCGGGAATTTTCTGCCTGGTTCTACCGGCTGCTTGGAACGCTACGCAGGGCAAATGCGATTCTCGTCCTCCGTGCTTGCTTTTTCTCAGAAAGAGCCGTGGTGTGCGTTTTCGCCGCAAAACGCGTTTCCGGCCGAAAACGTGTACGTTTGCACTTCCCGGCCACAGGGAAGCTGCTAGCCGGCAATTCGCTGCCTATTTCTACCCGCTGCTTGGAACGCTACGCAGGGCAAAAGCGATTCTCGTCCTCCGTGCTTGCTTTTTCTCAGAAAGAGCCGTGGTGTGCGTTTTCGCCGCAAAACGCGTTTCCGGCCTAAAACGTGTACGTTTGCACTTCCCTGCCACAGGGAAGCTGCTAGCCGGGAATTCTCTATCTGGTTCTACCCGCTGCCCGGAACGCTACGCAGGGCAAAAGCGATTCTCGTCCTCCGTGCTTGCTTTTTCTCAGAAAGAGCCATGGTGTGCTTTTTCGCCGGAAAACGCGTTTTCGGCCGAAAACGTGTACGTTTGCACTTCCCCGCCACAGGGAAAATGCTAGCCTGGAATTCTCTGCTTGGTTCTACCCGCTGCCCGGAACGCTACGCAGGGCAAAAGCGATTCTCGTCCTCCGTGCTTGCTTTTTCTCAGAAAGAGCCGTGGTGTGCGTTTTCGCCGCAAAACGCGTTTTCGGCCGAAAACGTGTACGTTTGCACTTCCCGGCCACAGGGAAGCTGCTAGCCGGGAATTCTCTGCCTGGTTCTACCCGCTGCCCGGAACGCTACGCAGGGCAAAAGCGGTTCTCGTCCTCCGTGCTTGCTTTTTCTCAGAAAGAGCCGTGGTGTGCGTTTTCGCCGGAAAACGCGTTTTCGGCCGAAAACGTGTACGTTTGCAGTTCCCCGCCACAGGGAAGCTGCTAGCCGGGAATTCTCTGCCTGGTTCTACCCGCTGCCCGGAACGCTACGCAGGGCAAAAGCGATTCTCGTCCTCCGTGCTTGCTTTTTCTCAGAAAGAGCCGTGGTGTGCGTTTTCGCCGGAAAACGCGTTTTCGGCCGAAAACGTGTACGTTTGCAGTTCCCCGCCACAGGGAAGCTGCTAGCCGGGAATTCTCTGCCTGGTTCTACCCGCTGCCCGGAACGCTACGCAGGGCAAAAGCGGTTCTCGTCCTCCGTGCTTGCTTTTTCTCAGAAAGAGCCGTGGTGTGCGTTTTCGCCGGAAAACGCGTTTTCGGCCGAAAACGTGTACGTTTGCACTTCCCGGCCACAGGGAAGCTGCTAGCCGGGAATTTTCTGCCTGGTTCTACCCGCTGGCCGGAACACTACGCAGGGCAAAAGCGATTCTCGTCCTCCGTGCTTGCTTTTTCTCAGAAAGAGCCGTGGTGTGCGTTTTCGCCGCAAAACGCGTTTTCGGCCGAAAACGTGTACGTTTGCACTTTCCGGCCACAGGGAAGCTGCTAGCCGGCAATTCGCTGCCTATTTCTACCGGCTGCTTGGAACGCTACGCAGGGCAAATGCGATTCTCGTCCTCCGTGCTTGCTTTTTCTCAGAAAGAGCCGTGGTGTGCGTTTTCGCCGCAAAACGCGTTTCCGGCCGAAAACGTGTACGTTTGCACTTCCCGGCCACAGGGAAGCTGCTAGCCGGCAATTCGCTGCCTATTTCTACCCGCTGCTTGGAACGCTACGCAGGGCAAAAGCGATTCTCGTCCTCCGTGCTTGCTTTTTCTCAGAAAGAGCCGTGGTGTGCGTTTTCGCCGCAAAACGCGTTTCCGGCCTAAAACGTGTACGTTTGCACTTCCCTGCCACAGGGAAGCTGCTAGCCGGGAATTCTCTATCTGGTTCTACCCGCTGCCCGGAACGCTACGCAGGGCAAAAGCGATTCTCGTCCTCCGTGCTTGCTTTTTCTCAGAAAGAGCCATGGTGTGCTTTTTCGCCGGAAAACGCGTTTTCGGCCGAAAACGTGTACGTTTGCACTTCCCCGCCACAGGGAAAATGCTAGCCTGGAATTCTCTGCTTGGTTCTACCCGCTGCCCGGAACGCTACGCAGGGCAAAAGCGATTCTCGTCCTCCGTGCTTGCTTTTTCTCAGAAAGAGCCGTGGTGTGCGTTTTCGCCGGAAAACGCGTTTTCGGCCGAAAACGTGTACGTTTGCACTTCCCGGCCACAGGGAAGCTGCTAGCCGGGAATTCGCTGCCTGGTTCTACCCGCTGCCCGGAACGCTACGCAGGGCAAAAGAGATTCTCGTCCTCCGTGCTTGCTTTTTCTCAGAAAGAGCCATGGTGTGCTTTTTCTCCGGAAAACGCGTTTTCGGCCGAAAACGTGTACGTTTGCACTTCCCCGCCACAGGGAAGCTGCTAGCCGGGAATTCGCTGCCTATTTCTACCCGCTGCTCGGAACGCTACGCAGGGCAAAAGCGATTCTCGTCCTCCGTGCTTGCTTTTTCTCAGAAAGAGCCGTGGTGTGCGTTTTCGCCAAAAACGCGTTTTCGGCCGAAAACGTGTACGTTTGCACTTCCCGGCCACAGGGAAGCTGCTAGCCGGGAATTCTCTGCCTGGTTCTACCCGCTGCCCGGAACACTACGCAGAGCAAAAGCGATTCTCGTCCTCCGTGCTTGCTTTATCTCAGAAAGAGCCGTGGTGTGCGTTTTCGCCGAAAACGCGTTTTCGGCCGAAAACGTGTACGTTTGTACTTCCCGGCCACAGGGAATCTGCTAGCCGGCAATTCTCTGCCTGGTTCTACCCGCTGCCCGGAACGCTACGCAGGGCAAAAGCGATTCTCGTCCTCCGTGCTTGCTTTTTCTCAGAAAGAGCCGTGGTGTGCGTTTTCGCCCGAAAACGCGTTTTCGGCCGAAAACGTGTACGTTTGCACTTCCCGGCCACAGGGAAGCTGCTAGCCGGCAATTCGCTGCCTATTTCTACCCGCTGCTCGGAACGCTACGCAGGGCAAAAGCGATTCTCGTCCTCCGTGCTTGCTTTTTCTCAGAAAGAGCCGTGGTGTGCGTTTTCGCCGCAAAACGCGTTTCCGGCCGAAAACGTGTACGTTTGCACTTCCCCGCCACAGGGAAGCTGCTAGCCGGGAATTCTCTGCCTGGTTCTACCCGCTGCCCGGAACGCTACGCAGGGCAAAAGCGATTCTCGTCCTCCGTGCTTGCTTTTTCTCAGAAAGAGCCATGGTGTGCTTTTTCGCCGGAAAACGCGTTTTCGGCCGAAAACGTGTACGTTTGCACTTCCCCGCCACAGGGAAGATGCTAGCCTGGAATTCTCTGCCTGGTTCTACCCGCTGCCCGGAACGCTACGCAGGGCAAAATCGGTTCTCGTCCTCCGTGCTTGCTTTTTCTCAGAAAGAGCCGTGGTGTGCGTTTTCGCCGGAAAACGCGTTTTCGGCCGAAAACGTGTACGTTTGCACTTCCCGGCCACAGGGAAGCTGCTAGACGGGAATTCTCTGCCTGGTTCTACCCGCTGCCCGGAACGCTACGCAGGGCAAAAGCGATTCTCGTCCTCCGTGCTTGCTTTTTCTCAGAAAGAGCCGTGGTGTGCGTTTTCGCCGGAAAACGTGTTTTCGGCCGAAAACGTGTACATTTGCACTTCCCCGCCACAGGGAAGCTGCTAGCCGGGAATTCTCTGCCTGGTTCTACCCGCTGCCCGGAACGCTACGCAGGGCAAAAGAGATTTTCGTCCTCCGTGCTTGCTTTTTCTCAGAAAGAGCCATGGTGTGCTTTTTCTCCGGAAAACGCGTTTTCGGCCGGAAACGTGTACGTTTGCACTTCCCGGCCACAGGGAAGCTGCTAGCCGGCAATTCGCTGCCTGGTTCTACCCGCTGCCCGGAACGCTACGCAGGGCAAAAGCGATTCTCGTCCTCCGTGCTTGCTTTTTCTCAGAAAGAGCCGTGGTGTGCGTTTTCGCCGGAAAACGCGTTTTCGGCCGAAAACGTGTACGTTTGCACTTCCCGGCCACAGGGAAGCTGCTAGCCGGGAATTTTCTGCCTGGTTCTACCCGCTGGCCGGAACACTACGCAGGGCAAAAGCGATTCTCGTCCTCCGTGCTTGCTTTTTCTCAGAAAGAGCCGTGGTGTGCGTTTTCGCCGCAAAACGCGTTTCCGGCCTAAAAGGTGTACGTTTGCACTTCCCCGCCACAGGGAAGCTGCTAGCCGGGAATTCTCTGCCTGGTTCTACCCGCTGCCCGGAACGCTACGCAGGGCAAAAGCGATTCTCGTCCTCCGTGCTTGCTTTTTCTCAGAAAGAGCCATGGTGTGCTTTTTCGCCGGAAAACGCGTTTTCGGCCGAAAACGTGTACGTTTGCACTTCCCCGCCACAGGGAAAATGCTAGCCGGGAATTCTCTGCTTGGTTCTACCCGCTGCCCGGAACGCTACGCAGGACAAAAGCGATTCTCGTCCTCCGTGCTTGCTTTTTCTCAGAAAGAGCCGTGGTGTGCCTTTTCGCCGGAAAACGCGTTTTCGGCCGAAAACGTGTACGTTTGCACTTCCCGGCCACAGGGAAGCTGCTAGCCGGGAATTCTCTGCCTGGTTCTACCCGCTGCCCGGAACGCTACGCAGGGCAAAAGCGATTCTCGTCCTCCGTGCTTGCTTTTTCTCAGAAAGAGCCATGGTGTGATTTT
Organism: Athene noctua; assembly: GCF_965140245.1. Classification (NCBI taxonomy): domain Eukaryota; kingdom Metazoa; phylum Chordata; class Aves; order Strigiformes; family Strigidae; genus Athene; species Athene noctua. Next base: position 129,132 of record NW_027437577.1, read on the forward strand.
TCTCCGGAAAACGCGTTTTCGGCCGGAAACGTGTACGTTTGCACTTCCCCGCCACAGGGAAGCTGCTAGCCGGGAATTCGCTGCCTATTTCTACCCGCTGCTCGGAACGCTACGCAGGGCAAAAGCGATTCTCGTCCTCCGTGCTTGCTTTTTCTCAGAAAGAGCCGTGGTGTGCGTTCTCGCCGCAAAACGCGTTTCCGGCCGAAAACGTGTACGTTTGCACTTCCCCGCCACAGGGAAGCTGCTAGCCGGGAATTCGCTGCCTATTTCTACCCGCTGCTTGGAACGCTACGCAGGGCAAAAGCGATTCTCGTCCTCCGTGCTTGCTTTTTCTCAGAAAGAGCCGTGGTGTGCGATTTCGCCGGAAAACGCGTTTTCGGCCGAAAACGTGTACGTTTGCACTTCCCCGCCACAGGGAAGCTGCTAGCCGGGAATTCTCTATCTGGTTCTACCCGCTGCCCGGAACGCTACGCAGGGCAAAAGCGATTCTCGTCCTCCGAGCTTGCTTTTTCTCAGAAAGAGCCATGGTGTGCTTTTTCGCAGGAAAACGCGTTTTCGGCCGAAAACGTGTACGTTTGCACTTCCCCGCCACAGGGAAAATGCTAGCCTGGAATTCTCTGCTTGGTTCTACCCGCTGCCCGGAACGCTACGCAGGGCAAAAGCGGTTCTCGTCCTCCGTGCTTGCTTTTTCTCAGAAAGAGCCGTGGTGTGCGTTTTCGCCGGAAAACGCGTTTTCGGCCGAAAACGTGTACGTTTGCACTTCCCGGCCACAGGGAAGCTGCTAGCCGGGAATTCTCTGCCTGGTTCTACCCGCTGCCCGGAACGCTACGCAGGGCAAAAGCGGTTCTCGTCCTCCGTGCTTGCTTTTTCTCAGAAAGAGCCGTGGTGTGCGTTTTCGCCGGAAAACGCGTTTTCGGCCGAAAACGTGTACGTTTGCACTTCCCCGCCACAGGGAAGCTGCTAGCCGGGAATTCTCTGCCTGGTTCTACCCGCTGCCCGGAACGCTACGCAGGGCAAAAGCGGTTCTCGTCCTCCGTGCTTGCTTTTTCTCAGAAAGAGCCGTGGTGTGCGTTTTCGCCGGAAAACGCGTTTTCGGCCGAAAACGTGTACGTTTGCACTTCCCCGCCACAGGGAAGCTGCTAGCCGGGAATTCTCTGCCTGGTTCTACCCGCTGCCCGGAACGCTACGCAGGGCAAAAGCGGTTCTCGTCCTCCGTGCTTGCTTTTTCTCAGAAAGAGCCGTGGTGTGCGTTTTCGCCGGAAAACGCGTTTTCGGCCGAAAACGTGTACGTTTGCACTTCCCCGCCACAGGGAAGCTGCTAGCCGGGAATTCTCTGCCTGGTTCTACCCGCTGCCCGGAACGCTACGCAGGGCAAAAGCGGTTCTCGTCCTCCGTGCTTGCTTTTTCTCAGAAAGAGCCGTGGTGTGCGTTTTCGCCGGAAAACGCGTTTTCGGCCGAAAACGTGTACGTTTGCACTTCCCCGCCACAGGGAAGCTGCTAGCCGGGAATTCTCTGCCTGGTTCTACCCGCTGCCCGGAACGCTACGCAGGGCAAAAGCGGTTCTCGTCCTCCGTGCTTGCTTTTTCTCAGAAAGAGCCGTGGTGTGCCTTTTCGCCGGAAAACGCGTTTTCGGCCGAAAACGTGTACGTTTGCACTTCCCCGCCACAGGGAAGCTGCTAGCCGGGAATTCTCTGCCTGGTTCTACCCGCTGCCCGGAACGCTACGCAGGGCAAAAGCGGTTCTCGTCCTCCGTGCTTGCTTTTTCTCAGAAAGAGCCGTGGTGTGCGTTTTCGCCGGAAAACGCGTTTTCGGCCGAAAACGTGTACGTTTGCAGTTCCCCGCCACAGGGAAGCTGCTAGCCGGGAATTCTCTGCCTGGTTCTACCCGCTGCCCGGAACGCTACGCAGGGCAAAAGCGGTTCTCGTCCTCCGTGCTTGCTTTTTCTCAGAAAGAGCCGTGGTGTGCGTTTTCGCCGGAAAACGCGTTTTCGGCCGAAAACGTGTACGTTTGCACTTCCCCGCCACAGGGAAGCTGCTAGCCGGGAATTCTCTGCCTGGTTCTACCCGCTGCCCGGAACGCTACGCAGGGCAAAAGCGGTTCTCGTCCTCCGTGCTTGCTTTTTCTCAGAAAGAGCCGTGGTGTGCCTTTTCGCCGGAAAACGCGTTTTCGGCCGAAAACGTGTACGTTTGCACTTCCCCGCCACAGGGAAGCTGCTAGCCGGGAATTCTCTGCCTGGTTCTACCCGCTGCCCGGAACGCTACGCAGGGCAAAAGCGGTTCTCGTCCTCCGTGCTTGCTTTTTCTCAGAAAGAGCCGTGGTGTGCGTTTTCGCCGGAAAACGCGTTTTCGGCCGAAAACGTGTACGTTTGCACTTCCCCGCCACAGGGAAGCTGCTAGCCGGGAATTCTCTGCCTGGTTCTACCCGCTGCCCGGAACGCTACGCAGGGCAAAAGCGGTTCTCGTCCTCCGTGCTTGCTTTTTCTCAGAAAGAGCCGTGGTGTGCGTTTTCGCTGGAAAACGCGTTTTCGGCCGAAAACGTGTACGTTTGCACTTCCCGGCCACTGGGAAGCTGCTAGCCGGGAATTCTCTGCCTGGTTCTACCCGCTGCCCGGAACGCTACGCAGGGCAAAAGCGATTCTCGTCCTCCGTGCTTGCTTTTTCTCAGAAAGAGCCGTGGTGTGCCTTTTCGCCGGAAAACGCGTTTTCGGCCGAAAACGTGTACGTTTGCACTTCCCGGCCACAGGGAAGCTGCTAGCCGGGAATTCTCTGCCTGGTTCTACCCGCTGCCCGGAACGCTACGCAGGGCAAAAGCGATTCTCGTCCTCCGTGCTTGCTTTTTCTCAGAAAGAGCCGTGGTGTGCGTTTTCGCCGGAAAACGCGTTTTCGGCCGAAAACGTGTACGTTTGCACTTCCCGGCCACAGGGAATCTGCTAGCCGGCAATTCGGTGCCTATTTCTACCCGCTGCTCAGAACGCTACGCTGGGCAAAAGCGATTCTCGTCCTCCGTGCTTGCTTTTTCTCAGAAAGAGCCATGGTGTGCTTTTTCGCCGGAAAACGCGTTTTCGGTCGAAAACGTGTACGTTTGCACTTCCCCGCCACAGGGAAAATGCTAGCCTGGAATTCTCTGCTTGGTTCTACCCGCTGCCCGGAACGCTACGCAGGGCAAAAGCGATTCTCGTCCTCCGTGCTTGCTTTTTCTCAGAAAGAGCCGTGGTGTGCGTTTTCGCCGGAAAACGCGTTTTCGGCCGAAAACGTGTACGTTTGCACTTCCCGGCCACAGGGAAGCTGCTAGCCGGGAATTCTCTGCCTGGTTCTACCCGCTGCCCGGAACGCTACGCAGGGCAAAAGAGATTCTCGTCCTCCGTGCTTGCTTTTTCTCAGAAAGAGCCATGGTGTGCTTTTTCTCCGGAAAACGCGTTTTCGGCCGGAAACGTGTACGTTTGCACTTCCCCGCCACAGGGAAGCTGCTAGCCGGGAATTCGCTGCCTATTTCTACCCGCTGCTCGGAACGCTACGCAGGGCAAAAGCGATTCTCGTCCTCCGTGCTTGCTTTTTCTCAGAAAGAGCCGTGGTGTGCGTTTTCGCCGCAAAACGCGTTTTCGGCCGAAAACGTGTACGTTTGCACTTCCCGGCCACGGGGAAGCTGCTAGCCGGCAATTCGCTGCCTATTTCTACCAGATGCTTGGAACGCTACGCAGGGCAAATGCGATTCTCGTCCTCCGTGCTTGCTTTTTCTCAGAAAGAGCCGTGGTGTGCGTTTTCGCCGCAAAACGCGTTTCCGGCCGAAAACGTGTACGTTTGCACTTCCCCGCCACAGGGAAGCTGCTAGCCGGGAATTCGCTGCCTATTTCTACCCGCTGCTTGGAACGCTACGCAGGGCAAAAGCGATTCTCGTCCTCCGTGCTTGCTTTTTCTCAGAAAGTGTCGTGGTGTGCGTTTTCGCCGCAAAACGCGTTTCCGGCCTAAAACGTGTACGTTTGCACTTCCCCGCCACAGGGAAGCTGCTAGCCGGGAATTCTCTATCTGGTTCTACCCGCTGCCCGGAACGCTACGCAGGGCAAAAGCGATTCTCGTCCTCCGTGCTTGCTTTTTCTCAGAAAGAGCCATGGTGTGCTTTTTCGCCGGAAAACGCGTTTTCGGCCGAAAACGTGTACGTTTGCACTTCCCCGCCACAGGGAAAATGCTAGCCTGGAATTCTCTGCTTGGTTCTACCCGCTGCCCGGAACGCTACGCAGGGCAAAAGCGATTCTCGTCCTCCGTGCTTGCTTTTTCTCAGAAAGAGCCGTGGTGTGCGTTTTCGCCGGAAAACGCGTTTTCGGCCGAAAACGTGTACGTTTGCACTTCCCGGCCACAGGGAAGCTGCTAGCCGGGAATTCTCTGCCTGGTTCTACCCGCTGCCCGGAACGCTACGCAGGGAAAAGAGATTCTCGTCCTCCGTGCTTGCTTTTTCTCATAAAGAGCCATGGTGTGCTTTTTCTCCGGAAAACGCGTTTTCGGCCGGAAACGTGTACGTTTGCACTTCCCGGCCACAGGGAAGCTGCTAGCCGGGAATTCTCTGCCTGGTTCTACCCGCTGCCCGGAACGCTACGCAGGGCAAAAGCGATTCTCGTCCTCCGTGCTTGCTTTTTCTCAGAAAGAGCCGTGGTGTGCGTTTTCGCCGGAAAACGCGTTTTCGGCCGAAAACGTGTACGTTTGCACTTCCCCGCAACAGCGAAGCTGCTAGCCGGGAATTCTCTCCCTGGTTCTACCCGCTGCCCGGAACGCTACGCAGGGCAAAAGAGATTCTCGTCCTCCGTGCTTGCTTTTTCTCAGAAAGAGCCGTGGTGTGCGTTTTCGCCGCAAAACGCGTTTCCGGCCGAAAACGTGGACGTTTGCACTTCCCCGCCACAGGGAAGCTGCTAGCCGGGAATTCTCTGCCTGGTTCTACCCGCTGCCCGGAACGCTACGCAGGGCAAAAGCGATTCTCGTCCTCCGTGCTTGCTTTTTCTCAGAAAGAGCCGTGGTGTGCGTTTTCGCCGGAAAACGCGTTTTCGGCCGAAAACGTGTACGTTTGCACTTCCCGGCCACAGGGAATCTGCTAGCCGGCAATTCGCTGCCTATTTCTACCCGCTGCTCAGAACGCTACGCTGGGCAAAAGCGATTCTCGTCCTCCGTGCTTGCTTTTTCTCAGAAAGAGCCGTGGTGTGCGTTTTCGCCAAAAACGCGTTTTCGGCCGAAAACGTGTACGTTTGCACTTCCCGGCCACAGGGAAGCTGCTAGCCGGGAATTCTCTGCCTGGTTCTACCCGCTGCCCGGAACACTACGCAGGGCAAAAGCGATTCTCGTCCTCCGTGCTTGCTTTATCTCAGAAAGAGCCGTGGTGTGCGTTTTCGCCGAAAACGCGTTTTCGGCCGAAAACGTGTACGTTTGTACTTCCCGGCCACAGGGAAGCTGCTAGCCGGGAATTCTCTGCCTGGTTCTACCCGCTGCCCGGAACGCTACGCAGGGCAAAAGCGATTCTCGTCCTCCGTGCTTGCTTTTTCTCAGAAAGAGCCGTGGTGTGCGTTTTCGCCGGAAAACGCGTTTTCGGCCGAAAACGTGTACGTTTGCACTTCCCCGCAACAGCGAAGCTGCTAGCCGGGAATTCTCTGCCTGGTTCTACCCGCTGCCCGGAACGCTACGCAGGGCAAAAGCGATTCTCGTCCTCCGTGCTTGCTTTTTCTCAGAAAGAGCCGTGGTGTGCTTTTTCGCCGGAAAACGCGTTTTCGGCCGAAAACGTGTACGTTTGCACTTCCCCGCCACAGGGAAGCTGCTAGCCGGGAATTCGCTGCCTATTTCTACCCGCTGCTCGGAACGCTACGCAGGGCAAAAGCGATTCTCGTCCTCCGTGCTTGCTTTTTCTCAGAAAGAGCCGTGGTGTGCGTTTTCGCCGGAAAACGCGTTTTCGGCCGAAAACGTGTACGTTTGCACTTCCCGGCCACAGGGAAGCTGCTAGCCGGGAATTCTCTGCCTGGTTCTACCCGCTGCCCGGAACGCTACGCAGGGCAAAAGCGGTTCTCGTCCTCCGTGCTTGCTTTTTCTCAGAAAGAGCCGTGGTGTGCGTTTTCGCCGGAAAACGCGTTTTCGGCCGAAAACGTGTACGTTTGCACTTCCCCGCCACAGGGAAGCTGCTAGCCGGGAATTCTCTGCCTGGTTCTACCCGCTGCCCGGAACGCTACGCAGGGCAAAAGCGGTTCTCGTCCTCCGTGCTTGCTTTTTCTCAGAAAGAGCCGTGGTGTGCGTTTTCGCCGGAAAACGCGTTTTCGGCCGAAAACGTGTACGTTTGCACTTCCCCGCCACAGGGAAGCTGCTAGCCGGGAATTCTCTGCCTGGTTCTACCCGCTGCCCGGAACGCTACGCAGGGCAAAAGCGGTTCTCGTCCTCCGTGCTTGCTTTTTCTCAGAAAGAGCCGTGGTGTGCGTTTTCGCCGGAAAACGCGTTTTCGGCCGAAAACGTGTACGTTTGCAGTTCCCCGCCACAGGGAAGCTGCTAGCCGGGAATTCTCTGCCTGGTTCTACCCGCTGCCCGGAACGCTACGCAGGGCAAAAGCGGTTCTCGTCCTCCGTGCTTGCTTTTTCTCAGAAAGAGCCGTGGTGTGCGTTTTCGCCGGAAAACGCGTTTTCGGCCGAAAACGTGTACGTTTGCACTTCCCCGCCACAGGGAAGCTGCTAGCAGGGAATTCTCTGCCTGGTTCTACCCGCTGCCCGGAACGCTACGCAGGGCAAAAGCGGTTCTCGTCCTCCGTGCTTGCTTTTTCTCAGAAAGAGCCGTGGTGTGCCTTTTCGCCGGAAAACGCGTTTTCGGCCGAAAACGTGTACGTTTGCACTTCCCCGCCACAGGGAAGCTGCTAGCCGGGAATTCTCTGCCTGGTTCTACCCGCTGCCCGGAACGCTACGCAGGGCAAAAGCGGTTCTCGTCCTCCGTGCTTGCTTTTTCTCAGAAAGAGCCGTGGTGTGCGTTTTCGCCGGAAAACGCGTTTTCGGCCGAAAACGTGTACGTTTGCAGTTCCCCGCCACAGGGAAGCTGCTAGCCGGGAATTCTCTGCCTGGTTCTACCCGCTGCCCGGAACGCTACGCAGGGCAAAAGCGGTTCTCGTCCTCCGTGCTTGCTTTTTCTCAGAAAGAGCCGTGGTGTGCGTTTTCGCCGGAAAACGCGTTTTCGGCCGAAAACGTGTACGTTTGCACTTCCCCGCCACAGGGAAGCTGCTAGCCGGGAATTCTCTGCCTGGTTCTACCCGCTGCCCGGAACGCTACGCAGGGCAAAAGCGGTTCTCGTCCTCCGTGCTTGCTTTTTCTCAGAAAGAGCCGTGGTGTGCCTTTTCGCCGGAAAACGCGTTTTCGGCCGAAAACGTGTACGTTTGCACTTCCCCGCCACAGGGAAGCTGCTAGCCGGGAATTCTCTGCCTGGTTCTACCCGCTGCCCGGAACGCTACGCAGGGCAAAAGCGGTTCTCGTCCTCCGTGCTTGCTTTTTCTCAGAAAGAGCCGTGGTGTGCGTTTTCGCCGGAAAACGCGTTTTCGGCCGAAAACGTGTACGTTTGCACTTCCCCGCCACAGGGAAGCTGCTAGCCGGGAATTCTCTGCCTGGTTCTACCCGCTGCCCGGAACGCTACGCAGGGCAAAAGCGGTTCTCGTCCTCCGTGCTTGCTTTTTCTCAGAAAGAGCCGTGGTGTGCGTTTTCGCCGCAAAACGCGTTTTCGGCCGAAAACGTGTACGTTTGCACTTCCCGGCCACTGGGAAGCTGCTAGCCGGGAATTCTCTGCCTGGTTCTACCCGCTGCCCGGAACGCTACGCAGGGCAAAAGCGATTCTCGTCCTCCGTGCTTGCTTTTTCTCAGAAAGAGCCGTGGTGTGCCTTTTCGCCGGAAAACGCGTTTTCGGCCGAAAACGTGTACGTTTGCACTTCCCGGCCACAGGGAAGCTGCTAGCCGGGAATTCTCTGCCTGGTTCTACCCGCTGCCCGGAACGCTACGCAGGGCAAAAGCGATTCTCGTCCTCCGTGCTTGCTTTTTCTCAGAAAGAGCCGTGGTGTGCGTTTTCGCCGGAAAACGCGTTTTCGGCCGAAAACGTGTACGTTTGCACTTCCCGGCCACAGGGAATCTGCTAGCCGGCAATTCGGTGCCTATTTCTACCCGCTGCTCAGAACGCTACGCTGGGCAAAAGCGATTCTCGTCCTCCGTGCTTGCTTTTTCTCAGAAAGAGCCGTGGTGTGCGTTTTCGCCGCAAAACGCGTTTCCGGCCTAAAAGGTGTACGTTTGCACTTCCCCGCCACAGGGAAGCTGCTAGCCGGGAATTCTCTATCTGGTTCTACCCGCTGCCCGGAACGCTACGCAGGGCAAAAGCGATTCTCGTCCTCCGTGCTTGCTTTTTCTCAGAAAGAGCCATGGTGTGCTTTTTTGCCGGAAAACGCGTTTTCGGTCGAAAACGTGTACGTTTGCACTTCCCCGCCACAGGGAAAATGCTAGCCTGGAATTCTCTGCTTGGTTCTACCCGCTGCCCGGAACGCTACGCAGGGCAAAAGCGATTCTCGTCCTCCGTGCTTGCTTTTTCTCAGAAAGAGCCGTGGTGTGCGTTTTCGCCGGAAAACGCGTTTTCGGCCGAAAACGTGTACGTTTGCACTTCCCGGCCACAGGGAAGCTGCTAGCCGGGAATTCTCTGCCTGGTTCTACCCGCTGCCCGGAACGCTACGCAGGGCAAAAGAGATTCTCGTCCTCCGTGCTTGCTTTTTCTCAGAAAGAGCCATGGTGTGCTTTTTCTCCGGAAAACGCGTTTTCGGCCGGAAACGTGTACGTTTGCACTTCCCGGCCACAGGGAAGCTGCTAGCCGGCAATTCGCTGCCTATTTCTACCCGCTGCCCGGAACGCTACGCAGGGCAAAAGCGATTCTCGTCCTCCGTGCTTGCTTTTTCTCAGAAAGAGCCGTGGTGTGCGTTTTCACCGGAAAACGCGTTTTCGGCCGAAAACGTGTACGTTTGCACTTCCCGGCCACAGGGAAGCTGCTAGCCGGCAATTCGCTGCCTATTTCTACCCGCTGCTCAGAACGCTACGCTGGGCAAAAGCGATTCTCGTCCTCCGTGCTTGCTTTTTCTCAGAAAGAGCCGTGGTGTGCGTTTTCGCCGGAAAACGCGTTTTCGGCCGAAAACGTGTACGTTTGCACTTCCCGGCCACAGGGAAGCTGCTAGCCGGGAATTCTCTGCCTGGTTCTACCCGCTGCCCGGAACGCTACGCAGGGCAAAACCGATTCTCGTCCTCCGTGCTTGCTTTTTCTCAGAAAGAGCCATGGTGTGCTTTTTCGCCGGAAAACGCGTCTTCGGCCGAAAACTTGTACGTTTGCACTTCCCGGCCACAGGGAAGCTGCTAGCCGGCAATTCGCTGCCTATTTCTACCCGCTGCTCGGAACGCTACGCAGGGCAAAAGCGATTCTCGTCCTCCGTGCTTGCTTTTTCTCAGAAAGAGCCGTGGTGTGCGTTTTCGCCGGAAAACGCGTTTCCGGCCGAAAACGTGTACGTTTGCACTTCCCGGCCACAGGGAAGCTGCTAGCCGGGAATTCTCTGCCTGGTTCTACCCGCTGCCCGGAACTCTACGCAGGGCAAAAGCGATTCTCGTCCTCCGTGCTTGCTTTTTCTCAGAAAGAGCCATGGTGTGCTTTTTCGCCGGAAAACGCGTTTTCGGCCGAAAACGTGTACGTTTGCACTTCCCCGCCACAGGGAAGATGCTAGCCTGGAATTCTCTGCCTGGTTCTACCCGCTGCCCGGAACGCTACGCAGGGCAAAATCGGTTCTCGTCCTCCGTGCTTGCTTTTTCTCAGAAAGAGCCGTGGTGTGCGTTTTCGCCGGAAAACGCGTTTTCGGCCGAAAACGTGTACGTTTGCACTTCCCGGCCACAGGGAATCTGCTAGCCGGGAATTTTCTGCCTGGTTCTACCCGCTGCCCGGAACGCTACGCAGGGCAAAACCGATTCTCGTCCTCCGTGCTTGCTTTTTCTCAGAAAGAGCCGTGGTGTGCGTTTTCGCCGGAAAACGCGTTTTCGGCCGAAAACGTGTACGTTTGCACTTCCCGGCCACAGGGAAGCTGCTAGCCGGGAATTTTCTGCCTGGTTCTACCCGCTGCCCGTAACGCTACGCAGGGCAAAAGCGATTCTCGTCCTCCGTGCTTGCTTTTTCTCAGAAAGAGCCGTGGTGTGCGTTTTCGCCGGAAAACGCGTTTTCGGCCGAAAACGTGTACGTTTGCACTTCCCCGCCACAGGGAAGCTGCTAGCCGGGAATTCTCTGCCTGGTTCTACCCGCTGCCCGGAACGCTACGCAGGGCAAAAGCGATTCTCGTCCTCCGTGCTTGCTTTTTCTCAGAAAGAGCCGTGGTGTGCGTTTTCGCCGGAAAACGCGTTTTCGGCCGAAAACGTGTACGTTTGCACTTCCCGGCCACAGGGAAGCTGCTAGCCGGGAATTTTCTGCCTGGTTCTACCCGCTGCCCGGAACGCTACGCAGGGCAAAAGCGATTCTCGTCCTCCGTGCTTGCTTTTTCTCAGAAAGAGCCGTGGTGTGCGTTTTCGCCGCAAAACGCGTTTCCGGCCGAAAACGTGTACGTTTGCACTTCCCCGCCACAGGGAAGCTGCTAGCCGGGAATTCTCTGCCTGGTTCTACCCGCTGCCCGGAACGCTACGCAGGGCAAAAGCGATTCTCGTCCTCCGTGCTTGCTTTTTCTCAGAAAGAGCCGTGGTGTGCGTTTTCGCCGGAAAACGCGTTTTCGGCCGAAAACGTGTACGTTTGCACTTCCCGGCCACAGGGAAGCTGCTAGCCGGGAATTCTCTGCCTGGTTCTACCCGCTGCCCGGAACGCTACGCAGGGCAAAAGCGATTCTCGTCCTCCGTGCTTGCTTTTTCTCAGAAAGAGCCGTGGTGTGCGTTTTCGCCGCAAAACGCGTTTTCGGCCGAAAACGTGTACGTTTGCACTTCCCGGCCACAGGGAAGCTGCTAGCCGGGAATTCGCTGCCTATTTCTACCCGCTGCTCGGAACGCTACGCAGGGCAAAAGCGATTGTCGTCCTCCGTGCTTGCTTTTTCTCAGAAAGAGCCGTGGTGTGCGTTTTCGCCGGAAAACGCGTTTTCGGCCGAAAACGTGTACGTTTGCACTTCCCGGCCACAGGGAAGCTGCTAGCCGGGAATTCTCTGCCTGGTTCTACCCGCTGCCCGGAACGCTACGCAGGGCAAAACCGATTCTCGTCCTCCGTGCTTGCTTTTTCTCAGAAAGAGCCATGGTGTGCTTTTTCAGCGGAAAACGCGTCTTCGGCCGAAAACTTGTACGTTTGCACTTCCCGGCCACAGGGAAGCTGCTAGCCGGCAATTCGCTGCCTATTTCTACCCGCTGCTCGGAACGCTAGGCAGGGCAAAAGCGATTCTCGTCCTCCGTGCTTGCTTTTTCTCAGAAAGAGCCGTGGTGTGCGTTTTCGCCGGAAAACGCGTTTTCGGCCGAAAACGTGTACGTTTGCACTTCCCCGCCACAGGGAAGATGCTAGCCTGGAATTCTCTGCCTGGTTCTACCCGCTGCCCGGAACGCTACGCAGGGCAAAATCGGTTCTCGTCCTCCGTGCTTGCTTTTTCTCAGAAAGAGCCGTGGTGTGCGTTTTCGCCGGAAAACGCGTTTTCGGCCGAAAACGTGTACGTTTGCACTTCCCGGCCACAGGGAATCTGCTAGCCGGGAATTTTCTGCCTGGTTCTACCCGCTGCCCGGAACGCTACGCAGGGCAAAACCGATTCTCGTCCTCCGTGCTTGCTTTTTCTCAGAAAGAGCCGTGGTGTGCGTTTTCGCCGGAAAACGCGTTTTCGGCCGAAAACGTGTACGTTTGCACTTCCCCGCCACAGGGAAGCTGCTAGCCGGGAATTCTCTGCCTGGTTCTACCCGCTGCCCGGACCGCTACGCAGGGCAAAAGAGATTCTCGTCCTCCGTGCTTGCTTTTTCTCAGAAAGAGCCATGGTGTGCTTTTTCTCCGGAAAACGCGTTTTCGGCCGGAAACGTGTACGTTTGCACTTCCCGGCCACAGGGAAGCTGCTAGCCGGCAATTCGCTGCCTATTTCTACCCGCTGCCCGGAACGCTACGCAGGGCAAAAGCGATTCTCGTCCTCCGTGCTTGCTTTTTCTCAGAAAGAGCCGTCGTGTGCGTTTTCGCCGGAAAACGCGTTTTCGGCCGAAAACGTGTACGTTTGCACTTCCCGGCCACAGGGAAGCTGCTAGCCGGCAATTCGCTGCCTATTTCTACCCGCTGCTCAGAACGCTACGCTGGGCAAAAGCGATTCTCGTCCTCCGTGCTTGCTTTTTCTCAGAAAGAGCCGTGGTGTGCGTTTTCGCCGGAAAACGCTTTTTCGGCCGAAAACGTGTACGTTTGCACTTCCCCACCACAGGGAACCTGCTAGCCGGGAATTCGCTGCCTATTTCTACCCGCTGCCCGGAACGCTACGCAGGGCAAAAGCGATTCTCGTCCTCCGTGCTTGCTTTTTCTCAGAAAGAGCCGTGGTGTGCGTTTTCGCCGGAAAACGCGTTTTCGGCCGAAAACGTGTACGTTTGCACTTCCCGGCCACAGGGAAGCTGCTAGCCGGGAATTCTCTGCCTGGTTCTACCCGCTGCCCGGAACGCTACGCAGGGCAAAAGCGATTCTCGTCCTCCGTGCTTGCTTTTTCTCAGAAAGAGCCGTGGTGTGCGTTTTCGCCGGAAAACGCGTTTTCGGCCGAAAACGTGTACGTTTGCACTTCCCGGCCACAGGGAAGCTGCTAGCCGGGAATTCTCTGCCTGGTTCTACCCGCTGCCCGGAACGCTACGCAGGGCAAAAGCGATTCTCGTCCTCCGTGCTTGCTTTTTCTCAGAAAGAGCCGTGGTGTGCGTTTTCGCCGCAAAACGCGTTTCCGGCCAAAAAAGTGTACGTTTGCACTTCCCCGCCACAGGGAAGCTGCTAGACGGGAATTCTCTGCCTGGTTCTACCCGCTGCCCGGAACGCTACGCAGGGCAAAAGCGATTCTCGTCCTCCGTGCTTGCTTTTTCTCTGAAAGAGCCGTGGTGTGCTTTTTCGCGGGAAAACGCGTTTTCGGCCGAAAACGTGTACGTTTGCACTTCCCCGCCACAGGGAAGCTGCTAGCCGGGAATTCGCTGCCTATTTCTACCCGCTGCTCGGAACGCTACGTAGGGCAAAAGCGATTCTCGTCCTCCGTGCTTGCTTTTTCTCAGAAAGAGCCGTGGTGTGCATTTTCTCCGGAAAATGTGTTTTCGGCCGAAAACGTGTACGTTTGCACTTCCCGGCCACAGGGAAGCTGCTAGCCGGGAATTCTCTGCCTGGTTCTACCCGCTGCCCGGAACGCTACGCAGGGCAAAAGCGATTCTCGTCCTCCGTGCTTGCTTTTTCTCAGAAAGAGCCGTGGTGTGCGTTTTCGCCGCAAAACGCGTTTTCGGCCGAAAACGTGTACGTTTGCACTTCCCCGCCACAGCGAAGCTGCTAGCAGGGAATTCTCTGCCTGGTTCTACCCGCTGCCCGGAACGCTACGCAGGGCAAAAGCGATTCTCGTCCTCCGTGCTTGCTTTTTCTCAGAAAGAGCCGTGGTGTGCGTTTTCGCCGGAAAACGCGTTTTCGGCCGAAAACGTGTACGTTTGCACTTCCCCACCACAGGGAAGCTGCTAGCCGGGAATTCGCTGCCTATTTCTACCCGCTGCCCGGAACGCTACGCAGGGCAAAAGCGATTCTCGTCCTCCGTGCTTGCTTTTTCTCAGAAAGAGCCGTGGTGTGCGTTTTCGCCGGAAAACGCGTTTTCGGCCGAAAACGTGTACGTTTGCACTTCCCCGCCACAGCGAAGCTGCTAGCCGGCAATTCTCTGCCTGGTTCTACCCGCTGCCCGGAACGCTACGCAGGGCAAAAGCGATTCTCGTCCTCCGTGCTTGCTTTTTCTCAGAAAGAGCCGTGGTGTGCGTATTCGCCGGAAAACGCGTTTTCGGCCGAAAACGTGTACGTTTGCACATCCCGGCCACAGGGAAGGTGCTAGCCGGGAATTCTCTGCCTGGTTCTACCCGCTGCCCGGAACGCTACGCAGGGCAAAAGCGATTCTCGTCCTCCGTGCTTGCTTTTTCTCAGAAAGAGCCGTGGTGTGCGTTTTCGCCGCAAAACGCGTTTCCGGCCAAAAAAGTGTACGTTTGCACTTCCCCGCCACAGGGAAGCTGCTAGACGGGAATTCTCTGCCTGGTTCTACCCGCTGCCCGGAACGCTACGCAGGGCAAAAGCGATTCTCGTCCTCCGTGCTTGCTTTTTCTCAGAAAGAGCCATGGTGTGCTTTTTCGCCGGAAAACGCGTTTTCGGCCGAAAACGTGTACGTTTGCACTTCCCCGCCACAGGGAAGCTGCTAGCCGGGAATTCGCTGCCTATTTCTACCCGCTGCTCGGAACGCTACGCAGGGCAAAAGCGATTCTCGTCCTCCGTGCTTGCTTTTTCTCAGAAAGAGCCGTGGTGTGCGTTTTCGCCGTAAAACGCGTTTTTGGCCGAAAACGTGTACGTTTGCACTTCCCGGCCACAGGGAAGCTGCTAGCCGGGAATTCTCTGCCTGGTTCTACCCGCTGCCCGGAACGCTACGCAGGGCAAAAGCGATTCTCGTCCTCCGTTCTTGCTTTTTGTCAGAAAGAGCCGTGGTGTGCGTTTTCGCCGCAAAACGCGTTTCCGGCCAAAAAAGTGTACGATTGCACTTCCCGGCCACAGGGAAGCTGCTAGACGGGAATTCTCTGCCTGGTTCTACCCGCTGCCCGGAACGCTACGCAGGGCAAAAGCGATTCTCGTCCTCCGTGCTTGCTTTTTCTCAGAAAGAGCCATGGTGTGCTTTTTCGCCGGAAAACGCGTTTTCGGCCGAAAACGTGTACGTTTGCACTTGCCGGCCACAGGGAAGCTGCTAGCCGGGAATTCGCTGCCTATTTCTACCCGCTGCTCGGAACGCTACGCAGGGCAAAAGCGATTCTCGTCCTCCGTGCTTGCTTTTTCTCAGAAAGAGCCATGGTGTGCTTTTTATCCGGAAAACGAGTTTTCGGCCGAAAACGTGTACGTTTGCACTTCCCGGCCACAGGGAAGCTGCTAGCCGAGAATTCGCTGACTATTTCTACCCGCTGCTCGGAACGCTACGCAGGGCAAAAGCGATTCTCGTCCTCCGTGCTTGCTTTTTCTCAGAAAGAGCCGTGGTGTGCGTTTTCGCCGGAAAACGCGTTTTCGGCCGAAAACGTGTACGTTTGCACTTCCCCGCAACAGCGAAGCTGCTAGCCGGGAATTCTCTGCCTGGTTCTACCCGCTGCCCAGAACGCTACGCAGGGCAAAAGCGATTCTCGTCCTCCGTGCTTGCTTTTTCTCAGAAAGAGCCGTGGTGTGCTTTTTCGCCGGAAAACGCGTTTTCGGCCGAAAACGTGTACGTTTGCACTTGCCGGCCACAGGGAAGCTGCTAGCCGGCAATTCTCTGCCTGGTTCTACCCGCTGCCCGGAACGCTACGCAGGGCAAAAGCGGTTCTCGTCCTCCGTGCTTGCTTTTTCTCAGAAAGAGCCGTGGTGTGCGTTTTCGCCGGAAAACGCGTTTTCGGCCGAAAACGTGTACGTTTGCACTTCCCGGCCACAGGGAAGCTGCTAGCCGGCAATTCGCTGCCTGGTTCTACCCGCTGCCCCTAACACTACGCAGGGCAAAAGCGATTCTCGTCCTCCGTGCTTGCTTTTTCTCAGAAAGAGCCGTGGTGTGCGTTTTCGCCGGAAAACGCGTTTTCGGCCGAAAACGTGTACGTTTGCACTTCCCCGCCACAGGGAAGCTGCTAGCCGGGAATTCTCTGCCTGGTTCTACCCGCTGCCCGGAACGCTACGCAGGGCAAAAGCGATTCTCGTCCTCCGTGCTTGCTTTTTCTCAGAAAGAGCCGTGGTGTGCGTTTTCGCCGGAAAACGCGTTTTCGGCCGAAAACGTGTACGTTTGCATTTCCCCGCCACAGGGAAGCTGCTAGCCGGGAATTCTCTGCCTGGTTCTACCCGCTGCCCGGAACGCTACGCAGGGCAAAAGCGATTCTCGTCCTCCGTGCTTGCTTTATCTCAGAAAGAGCCGTGGTGTGCGTTTTCGCCGAAAACGCGTTTTCGGCCGAAAACGTGTACGTTTGCACTTCCCCGCCACAGGGAAGCTGCTAGCCGGGAATTCTCTGCCTGGTTCTACCCGCTGCCCGGAACGCTACGCAGGGCAAAAGCGATTCTCGTCCTCCGTGCTTGCTTTTTCTCAGAAAGAGCCGTGGTGTGCGTTTTCGCTGGAAAACGCGTTTTCGGCCGAAAACGTGTACGTTTGCACTTCCCGGCCACAGGGAAGCTGCTAGCCGGCAATTCGCTGCCTATTTCTACCCGCTGCTCAGAACGCTACGCTGGGCAAAAGCGATTCTCGTCCTCCGTGCTTGCTTTTTCTCAGAAAGAGCCGTGGTGTGCGTTTTCGCCGTAAAACGCGTTTTCGGCCGAAAACGTGTACGTTTGCACTTCGCGGCCACAGGGAAGCTGCTAGCCGGGAATTCTCTGCCTGGTTCTACCCGCTGCCCGGAACACTACGCAGGGCAAAAGCGATTCTCGTCCTCCGTGCTTGCTTTATCTCAGAAAGTGCCGTGGTGTGCGTATTCGCCGAAAACGCGTTTTCGGCCGAAAACGTGTACGTTTGCACTTCCCCGCCACAGGGAAGCTGCTAGCCGGGAATTCTCTGCCTGGTTCTACCCGCTGCCCGGAACGCTACGCAGGGCAAGAGCGATTCTCGTCCTCCGTGCTTGCTTTTTCTCAGAAAGAGCCGTGGTGTGCGTTTTCGCCGGAAAACGCGTTTTCGGCTGAAAACGTGTACGTTTGCACTTCCCGGTCACAGGGAAGCTGCTATCCGGGAATTCTCTGCCTGGTTCTACCCGCTGCCCGGAACACTACGCAGGGCAAAAGCGATTCTCGTCCTCCGTGCTTGCTTTTTCTCAGAAAGAGCCGTGGTTTGCTTTTTCGCCGGAAAACGCGTTTTCGGCCGAAAACGTGTACGTTTGCACTTCCCCGCCACAGGGAAGCTGCTAGCCGGGAATTCGCTGCCTATTTCTACCCGCTGCTCGGAACGCTACGCAGGGCAAAAGCGATTCTCGTCCTCCGTGCTTGCTTTTTCTCAGAAAGAGCCGTGGTGTGCGTTTTCGCCACAAAACGTGTTTTCGGCCGAAAACGTGTACGTTTGCACTTCCCCGCCACAGGGAAGCTGCTAGCCGGGAATTCTCTGCCTGGTTCTACCCGCTGCTCGGAACGCTACGCAGGGCAAAAGCGATTCTCGTCCTCCGTGCTTGCTTTTTCTCAGAAAGAACCGTGGTGTGCGTTTTTGCCGTAAAACGCGTTTTCGGCCGAAAACGTGTACGTTTGCACTTCCCGGCCACAGGGAAGCTGCTAGCCGGGAATTCTCTGCCTGGTTCTACCCGCTGCCCGGAACGCTACGCAGGGCAAAAGCGATTCTCGTCCTCCGTGCTTGCTTTATCTCAGAAAGAGCCGTGGTGTGCGTTTTCGCCGAAAACGCGTTTTCGGCCGAAAACGTGTACGTTTGCACTTCCCCGCCACAGGGAAGCTGCTAGCCGGGAATTCTCTGCCTGGTTCTACCCGCTGCCCGGAACGCTACGCAGGGCAAAAGCGATTCTCGTCCTCCGTGCTTGCTTTTTCTCAGAAAGAGCCGTGGTGTGCTTTTTCGCCGGAAAACGCGTTTTCGGCCGAAAACGTGTACGTTTGCACTTCCCCGCCACAGGGAAGCTGCTAGCCGGGAATTCGCTGCCTATTTCTACCCGCTGCTCAGAACGCTACGCAGGGCAAAAGCGATGCTCGTCCTCCGTGCTTGCTTTTTCTCAGAAAGAGCCATGGTGTGTTTTTTCTCCGGAAAACGAGTTTTCGGCCGGAAACGTGTACGTTTGCACTTCCCGGCCACAGGGAAGCTGCTAGCCGGCAATTCGCTGCCTATTTCTACCCGCTGCTCAGAACGCTACGCAGGGCAAAAGCGATTCTCGTCCTCCGTGCTTGCTTTTTCTCAGAAAGAGCCGTGGTGTGCGTTTTCGCCGGAAAACGCGTTTTCGGCCGAAAACGTGTACGTTTGCACTTCCCGGCCACAGGGAAGCTGCTAGCCGGGAATTCTCTGCCTGGTTCTACCCGCTGCCCGGAACGCTACGCAGGGCAAAAGCGATTCTCGTCCTCCGTGCTTGCTTTTTCTCAGAAAGAGCCGTGGTGTGCGTTTTCGCCGTAAAACGCGTTTTCGGCCGAAAACGTGTACGTTTGCACTTCCCGGCCACAGGGAAGCTGCTAGCCGGGAATTTTCTGCCTGGTTCTACCCGCTGCCTGGAACGCTACGCAGGGCAAAAGCGACTCTCGTCCTCCGTGCTTGCTTTTTCTCAGAAAGAGCCGTGGTGTGCGTTTTCGCCGGAAAACGCGTTTTCGGCCGAAAACGTGTACGTTTGCACTTCCCCGCCACAGGGAAGCTGCTAGCCGGCAATTCTCTGCCTGGTTCTACCCGCTGCCCGGAACGCTACGCAGGGCAAAAGCGATTCTCGTCCTCCGTGCTTGCTTTTTCTCAGAAAGAGCCGTGGTGTGCGTTTTCGCCGGAAAACGAGTGTTCGGCCGGAAACGTGTACGTTTGCACTTCCCGGCCACAGGGAAGCTGCTAGCAGGGAATTCGCTGCCTGGTTCTACCCGCTGCCCGGAACGCTACGCAGGGCAAAAGCGATTCTCGTCCTCCGTGCTTGCTTTATCTCAGAAAGAGCCGTGGTGTGCTTTTTCGCCGGAAAACGCGTTTTCGGCCGAAAACGTGTACGTTTGCACTTCCCCGCCACAGGGAAGCTGCTAGCCGGCAATTCGCTGCCTATTTCTACCCGCTGCTCGGAACGCTACGCAGGGCAAAAGCGATTCTCGTCTTCCGTGCTTGCTTTTTCTCAGAAAGTGCCATGGTGTGCTTTTTCGCCGGAAAACGCGTTTTCGGCCGAAAACGTGTACGTTTGCACTTCCCCGCCACAGGGAAGATGCTAGCCGGGAATTCGCTGCCTATTTCTACCCGCTGCCTGGAACGCTACGCAGGGCAAAAGCGATTCTCGTCCTCCGTGCTTGCTTTTTCTCAGAAAGAGCCGTGGTGTGCGTTTTCGCCGGAAAACGCGTTTTCGGCCGAAAACGTGTACGTTTGCACTTCCCGGCCACAGGGAAGCTGCTAGCCGGCAATTCGCTGCCTATTTCTACCCGCTGCTCAGAACGCTACGCTGGGCAAAAGCGATTCTCGTCTTCCGTGCTTGCTTTTTCTCAGAAAGAGCCGTGGTGTGCGTTTTCGCCGGAAAACGCGTTTTCGGCCGAAAACGTGTACGTTTGCACTTCCCGGCCACAGGGAAGCTGCTAGCCGGGAATTCTCTGCCTGGTTCTACCCGCTGCCCGGAACGCTACGCAGGGCAAAAGCGATTCTCGTCCTCCGTGCTTGCTTTTTCTCAGAAAGAGCCGTGGTGTGCGTTTTCGCTGGAAAACGCGTTTTCGGCCGAAAACGTGTACGTTTGCACTTCCCCGCCACAGGGAAGCTGCTAGACGGGAATTCTCTGCCTGGTTCTACCCGCTGCCCGGAACGCTACGCAGGGCAAAAGCGATTCTCGTCCTCCGTGCTTGCTTTTTCTCAGAAAGAGCCATGGTGTGCTTTTTCGCCGGAAAACGCGTTTTCGGCCGAAAACGTGTACGTTTGCACTTCCCCGCCACAGGGAAGCTGCTAGCCGGGAATTCGCTGCCTATTTCTACCCGCTGCTCGGAACGCTACGCAGGGCAAAAGCGATTCTCGTCCTCCGTGCTTGCTTTTTCTCAGAAAGAGCCGTGGTGTGCGTTTTCGCCGGAAAACGCGTTTTTGGCCGAAAACGTGTACGTTTGCACTTCCCGGCCAAAGGGAAGCTGCTAGCCGGGAATTCTCTGCCTGGTTCTACCCGCTGCCCGGAACGCTACGCAGGGCAAAAGCGATACTCGTCCTCCGTGCTTGCTTTTTCTCAGAAAGAGCCGTGGTGTGCGTTTTCGCCGGAAAACGCGTTTTCGGCCGAAAACGTGTACGTTTGCACTTCCCGGCCACAGGGAAGGTGCTAGCCGGGAATTCTCTGCCTGGTTCTACCCGCTGCCCGGAACGCTACGCAGGGCAAAAGCGATTCTCGTCCTCCGTGCTTGCTTTTTCTCAGAAAGAGCCGTGGTGTGCGTTTTCAACGGAAAACGCGTTTTCGGCCGAAAACGTGTACGTTTGAACTTCCCGGCCACAGGGAAGCTGCTAGCCGGGAATTCTCTGCCTGGTTCTACCCACTGCCCGGAACGCTACGCAGGGCAAAAGCGATTCTCGTCCTCCATGCTTGCTTTTTCTCAGAAAGAGCCGTGGTGTGCATTTTCTCCGGAAAATGTGTTTTCGGCCGAAAACGTGTACGTTTGCACTTCCCGGCCACAGGGAAGCTGCTAGCCGGGAATTCTCTGCCTGGTTCTACCCGCTGCCCGGAACGCTACGCAGGGCAAAAGCGATTCTCGTCCTCCGTGCTTGCTTTTTCTCAGATAGAGCCATGGTGTGCTTTTTCGCCGGAAAACGCGTTTTCGGCCGAAAACGTGTACGTTTGCACTTCCCCGCCACAGGGAAGATGCTAGCCTGGAATTCTCTGCCTGGTTCTACCCGCTGCCCGGAACGCTACGCAGGGCAAAAGCGATTCTCGTCCTCCGTGCTTGCTTTTTCTCAGAAAGAGCCGTGGTGTGCGTTTTCGCCGCAAAACGCGTTTTCGGCCGAAAACGTGTACGTTTACACTTCCCCGACACAGCGAAGCTGCTAGCAGGGAATTCTCTGCCTGGTTCTACCCGCTGCCCGGAACGCTACGCAGGGCAAAAGCGATTCTCGTCCTCCGTGCTTGCTTTTTCTCAGAAAGAGCCGTGGTGTGCGTTTTCGCCGGAAAACGCGTTTTCGGCCGAAAACGTGTACGTTTGCACTTCCCCACCACAGGGAAGCTGCTAGCCGGGAATTCGCTGCCTATTTCTACCCGCTGCCCGGAACGCTACGCAGGGCAAAAGCGATTCTCGTCCTCCGTGCTTGCTTTTTCTCAGAAAGAGCCGTGGTGTGCGTTTTCGCCGGAAAACGCGTTTTCGGCCGAAAACGTGTACGTTTGCACTTCCCCGCCACAGCGAAGCTGCTAGCCGGCAATTCTCTGCCTGGTTCTACCCGCTGCCCGGAACGCTACGCAGGGCAAAAGCGATTCTCGTCCTCCGTGCTTGCTTTTTCTCAGAAAGAGCCGTGGTGTGCGTTTTCGCCGGAAAACGCGTTTTCGGCCGAAAACGTGTACGTTTGCACTTCCCGGCCACAGGGAAGGTGCTAGCCGGGAATTCTCTGCCTGGTTCTACCCGCTGCTCGGAACGCTACGCAGGGCAAAAGCGATTCTCGTCCTCCGTGCTTGCTTTTTCTCAGAAAGAGCCATGGTGTGCTTTTTCGCCGGAAAACGCGTTTTCGGCCGAAAACGTGTACGTTTGCACTTCCCCGCCACAGGGAAGCTGCTAGCCGGGAATTCGCTGCCTATTTCTACCCGCTGCTCGGAACGCTACGCAGGGCAAAAGCGATTCTCGTCCTCCGTGCTTGCTTTTTCTCAGAAAGAGCCGTGGTGTGCGTTTTCGCCGGAAAACGCGTTTTCGGCCGAAAACGTGTACGTTTGCACTTCCCGGCCACAGGGAAGCTGCTAGCCGGGAATTCTCTGCCTGGTTCTACCCGCTGCCCGGAACGCTACGCAGGGCAAAAGCGATTCTCGTCCTCCGTGCTTGCTTTTTCTCAGAAAGAGCCGTGGTGTGCGTTTTTGCCGGAAAACGCGTTTTCGGCCGAAAACGTGTACGTTTGCACTTCCCCGCCACAGCGAAGCTGCTAGCCGGCAATTCTCTGCCTGGTTCTACCCGCTGCCCGGAACGCTACGCAGGGCAAAAGCGATTCTCGTCCTCCGTGCTTGCTTTTTCTCAGAAAGAGCCGTGGTGTGCGTTTTCGCCGGAAAACGCGTTTTCGGCCGAAAACGTGTACGTTTGCACTTCCCGGCCACAGGGAAGGTGCTAGCCGGGAATTCTCTGCCTGGTTCTACCCGCTGCCCGGAACGCTACGCAGGGCAAAAGCGATTCTCGTCCTCCGTGCTTGCTTTTTCTCAGAAAGAGCCGTGGTGTGCGTTTTCGCCGCAAAACGCGTTTCCGGCCAAAAAAGTGTACGATTGCACTTCCCGGTCACAGGGAAGCTGCTAGACGGGAATTCTCTGCCTGGTTCTACCCGCTGCTCGGAACGCTACGCAGGGCAAAAGCGATTCTCGTCCTCCGTGCTTGCTTTTTCTCAGAAAGAGCCATGGTGTGCTTTTTCGCCGGAAAACGCGTTTTCGGCCGAAAACGTGTACGTTTGCACTTCCCGGCCACAGGGAAGCTGCTAGCCGGGAATTCGCTGCCTATTTCTACCCGCTGCTCGGAACGCTACGCAGGGCAAAAGCGATTCTCGTCCTCCGTGCTTGCTTTTTCTCAGAAAGAGCCATGGTGTGCTTTTTCGCCGGAAAACGCGTTTTCGGCCGAAAACGTGTACGTTTGCACTTCCCGGCCACAGGGAAGCTGCTAGCCGTGAATTCTCTGCCTGGTTCTACCCGCTGCCCGGAACGCTACGCAGGGCAAAAGCGATTCTCGTCCTCCGTGCTTGCTTTTTCTCAGAAAGAGCCATAGTGTGCTTTTTCTCCGGAAAACGCGTTTTCGGCGGAAAACGTGTACGTTTGCACTTCCCGGCCACAGGGAAGCTGCTAGCCGGCAATTCGCTGCCTATTTCTACCCGCTGCTCGGAACGCTACGCAGGGCAAAAGCGATTCTCGTCTTCCGTGCTTGCTTTTTCTCAGAAAGAGCCATGGTGTGCTTTTTCGCCGGAAAACGCGTTTTCGGCCGAAAACGTGTACGTTTGCACTTCCCCGCCACAGGGAAGATGCTAGCCTGGAATTCTCTGCCTGGTTCTACCCGCTGCCCGGAACGCTACGCAGGGCAAAAGCGATTCTCGTCCTCCGTGCTTGCTTTTTCTCAGAAAGAGCCGTGGTGTGCATTTTCGCCGGAAAACGCGTTTTCGGCCGAAAACGTGTACGTTAGCACTTCCCCGCCACAGCGAAGCTGCTAGCAGGGAATTCTCTTCCTGGTTCTACCCGCTGCCCGGAACGCTACGCAGGGCAAAAGCGATTCTCGTCCTCCGTGCTTGCTTTTTCTCAGAAAGAGCCGTGGTGTGCGTTTTCGCCGAAAAACGCGTTTTCGGCCGAAATCGTGTACGTTTGCACTTCCCCGACGACAGGGAAGCTGCTAGCCGGGAATTCGCTGCCTATTTCTACCCGCTGCCTGGAACACTACGCAGGGCAAAAGCGATTCTCGTCCTCCGTGCTTGCTTTTTCTCAGAAAGAGCCGTGGTGTGCGTTTTCGCCGGAAAACGCGTTTTCGGCCGAAAACGTGTACGTTTGCACTTCCCGGCCACAGGGAAGCTGCTAGCCGGCAATTCGCTGCCTATTTCTACCCGCTGCTCAGAACGCTACGCTGGGCAAAAGCGATTCTCGTCTTCCGTGCTTGCTTTTTCTCAGAAAGAGCCGTGGTGTGCGTTTTCGCCGGAAAACGCGTTTTCGGCCGAAAACGTGTACGTTTGCACTTCCCGGCCACAGGGAAGCTGCTAGCCGGGAATTCTCTGCCTGGTTCTACCCGCTGCCCGGAACGCTACGCAGGGCAAAAGCGATTCTCGTCCTCCGTGCTTGCTTTTTCTCAGAAAGAACCATGGTGTGCTTTTTCTCCGGAAAACGCGTTTTCGGCCGAAAACGTGTACGTTTGCACTTCCCGGCCACAGGGAAGCTGCTAGCCGGCAATTCGCTGCCTGGTTCTACCCGCTGCCCGGAACGCTACGCAGGGCAAAAGCGATTCTCGTCCTCCGTGCTTGCTTTTTCTCAGAAAGAGCCGTGGTGTGCGTTTTCGCCGTAAAACGCGTTTTCGGCCGAAAACGTGTACGTTTGCACTTCCCGGCCACAGGGAAGCTGCTAGCCGGGAATTCTCTGCCTGGTTCTACCCGCTGCCCGGAACGCTACGCAGGGCAAAAGCGATTCTCGTCCTCCGTGCTTGCTTTTTCTCAGAAAGAGCCGTGGTGTGCGTTTTCGCCGGAAAACGCGTTTTCGGCCGAAAACGTGTACGTTTGCACTTCCCCGCCACAGGGAAGATGCTAGCCTGGAATTCTCTGCCTGGTTCTACCCGCTGCCCGGAACGCTACGCAGGGCAAAAGAGATTCTCGTCCTCCGTGCTTGCTTTTTCTCAGAAAGAGCCATGGTGTGTTTTTTCTCCGGAAAACGAGTTTTCGGCCATAAACGTGTACGTTTGCACTTCCCGGCCACAGGGAAGCTGCTAGCCGGCAATTCGCTGCCTATTTCTACCCGCTGCTCAGAACGCTACGCAGGGCAAAAGCGATTCTCGTCCTCCGTGCTTGCTTTTTCTCAGAAAGAGCCGTGGTGTGCGTTTTCGCCGGAAAACGCGTTTTCGGCCGAAAACGTGTACGTTTGCACTTCCCGGCCACAGGGAAGCTGCTAGTTGGGAATTATCTGCCTGGTTCTACCCGCTGCCCGGAACGCTACGCAGGGCAAAAGCGATTCTCGTCCTCCGTGCTTGCTTTTTCTCAGAAAGAGCCGTGGTGTGCTTTTTCGCCGGAAAACGCGTTTTCGGCCGAAAACGTGTACGTTTGCACTTCCCGGCCACAGGGAAGCTGCTAGCCGGGAATTTTCTGCCTGGTTCTACCCGCTGCCCGGAACGCTACGCAGGGCAAAAGCGATTCTCGTCCTCCGTGCTTGCTTTTTCTCAGAAAGAGCCGTGGTGTGCGTTTTCGCCGGAAAACGCGTTTTCGGCCGAAAACGTGTACGTTTGCACTTCCCGGCCACAGGGAAGCTGCTAGCAGGGAATTCGCTGCCTGGTTCTACCCGCTGCCCGGAACGCTACGCAGGGCAAAAGCGATTCTCGTCCTCCGTGCTTGCTTTTTCTCAGAAAGAGCCGTGGTGTGCTTTTTAGCCGGAAAACGCGTTTTCGGCCGAAAACGTCTATGTTTACACATCCCCGCCACAGGGAAGCTGCTAGCCGGGAATTCGCTGCCTATTTCTACCCGCTGCTCGGAACGCTACGCAGGGCAAATGCGATACTCGTCCTCCGTGCTTGCTTTTTCTCAGAAAGAGCCGTGGTGTGCGTTTTCGCCGTAAAACGCGTTTTCGGCAGAAAACGTGTACGTTTGCACTTCCCGGTCACAGGGAAGCTGCTAGCCGGGAATTCTCTGCCTGGTTCTACCCGCTGCCCGGAACGCTACGCAGGGCAAAAGCGATTCTCGTCCTCCGTGCTTGCTTTTTCTCAGAAAGAGCCATAGTGTGCTTTTTCGCCGGAAAACGCGTTTTCGGCCGACAACGTGTACGTTTGCACTTCCCGGCCACAGGGAAGCTGCTAGCCGGCAATTCGCAGCCTATTTCTACCCGCTGCTCGGAACGCTACGCAGGGCAAAAGCGATTCTCGTCTTCCGTGCTTGCTTTTTCTCAGAAAGAGCCGTGGTGTGCGTTTTCGCCGGAAAACGCGTTTTCGGCCGAAAACGTGTACGTTTGCACTTCCCCGCCACAGGGAAGCTGCTAGCAGGGAATTCGCTGCCTGGTTCTACCCGCTGCCCGGAACGCTACGCAGGGCAAAAGCGATTCTCGTCCTCCGTGCTTGCTTTTTCTCAGAAAGAGCCGTGGTGTGCTTTTTCGCCGGAAAACGCGTTTTCGGCCGAAAACGTGTACGTTTGCACATCCCCGCCACAGGGAAGCTGCTAGCCGGGAATTCGCTGCCTATTTCTACCCGCTGCTCGGAACGCTACGCAGGGCAAATGCGATTCTCGTCCTCCGTGCTTGCTTTTTCTCAGAAAGAGCCGTGGTGTGCTTTTTCGCCGGAAAACGCGTTTTCGGCCGAAAACGTGTACGTTTGCACTTCCCGGCCACAGGGAAGCTGCTAGCCGGGAATTCTCTGCCTGGTTCTACCCGCTGCCCGGAACGCTACGCAGGGCAAAAGCGATTCTCGTCCTCCGTGCTTGCTTTTTCTCAGAAAGAGCCGTGGTGTGCGTTTTCGCCGGAAAACGCGTTTTCGGCCGAAAACGTGTACGTTTGCACTTCCCGGCCACAGGGAAGCTGCTAGCCGGCAATTCGCTGCCTATTTCTAACCGCTGCTCGGAACGCTACGCAGGGCAAAAGCGATTCTCGTCTTCCGTGCTTGCTTTTTCTCAGAAAGAGCCGTGGTGTGCGTTTTCGCCGCAAAACGCGTTTTCGGCCGAAAACGTGTACGTTTGCACATCCCCGCCACAGGGAAGCTGCTAGCCGGCAATTCGCTGCCTGGTTCTACCCGCTGCCCGGAACGCTGCGCAGGGTAAAAGCGATTCTCGTCCTCCGTGCTTGCTTTTTCTCAGAAAGAGCCGTGGTGTGCGTTTTCGCCGGAAAACGCGTTTTCGGCCGAAAACGTGTACGTTTGCACTTCCCGGCCACAGGGAAGCTGCTAGCCGGCAATTCTCTGCCTGGTTCTACCCGCTGCCCGGAACGCTACGCAGGGCAAAAGCGATTCTCGTCCTCCGTGCTTGCTTTTTCTCAGAAAGAGCCGTGGTGTGCGTTTTCGCCGGAAAACGCGTTTTCGGCCGAAAACGTGTACGTTTGCACTTCCCCGCCACAGGGAAGATGCTAGCCGGGAATTCTCTGCCTGGTTCTACCCGCTGCCCGGAACGCTACGCAGGGCAAAAGCGATTCTCGTCCTCCGTGCTTGCTTTTTCTCAGAAAGAACCATGGTGTGCTTTTTCTCCGGAAAACGAGTTTTCGGCCGAAAACTTGTACGTTTGCACTTCACGGCCACAGGGAAGCTGCTAGCCGGCAATTCGCTGACTATTTCTACCCGCTGCTCGGAACGCTACGCAGGGCAAAAGCGATTCTCGTCCTCCGTGCTTGCTTTTTCTCAGAAAGAGCCGTGGTGTGCGTTTTCGCCGCAAAACGCGTTTTCGGCCGAAAACGTGTACGTTTGCACTTCCCCGCCACAGGGAAGCTGCTAGCCGGGAATTCTCTGCCTGGTTCTACCCGCTGCCCGGAACGCTACGCAGGGCAAAAGCGATTCTCGTCCTCCGTGCTTGCTTTTTCTCAGAAAGAGCCGTGGTGTGCGTTTTCGCCGGAAAACGCGTTTTCGGCCGAAAACGTGTACGTTTGCACTTCCCGGCCACAGGGAAGCTGCTAGCCGGCAATTCGCTGCCTATTTCTACCCGCTGCTCAGAACGCTACGCTGGGCAAAAGCGATTCTCGTCCTCCGTGCTTGCTTTATCTCAGAAAGAGCCGTGGTGTGCGTTTTCGCCGAAAACGAGTTTTCGGCCGAAAACGTGTACGTTTGCACTTCCCCGCCACAGGGAAGCTGCTAGCCGGGAATTCTCTGCCTGGTTCTACCCGCTGCCCGGAACGCTACGCAGGGTAAAAGCGATTCTCGTCCTCCGTGCTTGCTTTTTCTCAGAAAGAGCCGTGGTGTGCTTTTTCGCCGGAAAACGCGTTTTCGGCCGAAAACGTGTACGTTAGCACTTCCCCGCCACAGGGAAGCTGCTAGCCGGGAATTCGCTGCCTATTTCTACCCGCTGCTCGGAACGCTACGCAGGGCAAAAGCGATTCTCGTCCTCCGTGCTTGCTTTTTCTCAGAAAGAGCCGTGGTGTGCGTTTTCGCCGTAAAACGCGTTTTCGGCCGAAAACGTGTACGTTTGCACTTCCCGGCCACAGGGAAGCTGCTAGCCGGGAATTCTCTGCCTGGTTCTACCCGCTGCCCGGAACGCTACGCAGGGCAAAAGCGATTCTCGTCCTCCGTGCTTGCTTTTTCTCAGAAAGAGCCGTGGTGTGCGTTTTCGCCGGAAAACGCGTTTTCGGCCGAAAACGTGTACGTTTGCACTTCCCCGCCACAGGGAAGATGCTAGCCGGGAATTCTCTGCCTGGTTCTACCCGCTGCCCGGAACGCTACGCAGGGCAAAAGCGATTCTCGTCCTCCGTGCTTGCTTTTTCTCAGAAAGAACCATGGTGTGCTTTTTCTCCGGAAAACGAGTTTTCGGCCGAAAACTTGTACGTTTGCACTTCACGGCCACAGGGAAGCTGCTAGCCGGCAATTCGCTGACTATTTCTACCCGCTGCTCGGAACGCTACGCAGGGCAAAAGCGATTCTCGTCCTCCGTGCTTGCTTTTTCTCAGAAAGAGCCGTGGTGTGCGTTTTCGCCGCAAAACGCGTTTTCGGCCGAAAACGTGTACGTTTGCACTTCCCCGCCACAGGGAAGCTGCTAGCCGGGAATTCTCTGCCTGGTTCTACCCGCTGCCCGGAACGCTACGCAGGGCAAAAGCGATTCTCGTCCTCCGTGCTTGCTTTTTCTCAGAAAGAGCCGTGGTGTGCGTTTTCGCCGGAAAACGCGTTTTCGGCCGAAAACGTGTACGTTTGCACTTCCCGGCCACAGGGAAGCTGCTAGCCGGCAATTCGCTGCCTATTTCTACCCGCTGCGCAGAACGCTACGCTGGGCAAAAGCGATTCTCGTCCTCCGTGCTTGCTTTATCTCAGAAAGAGCCGTGGTGTGCGTTTTCGCCGAAAACGAGTTTTCGGCCGAAAACGTGTACGTTTGCACTTCCCCGCCACAGGGAAGCTGCTAGCCGGGAATTCTCTGCCTGGTTCTACCCGCTGCCCGGAACGCTACGCAGGGTAAAAGCGATTCTCGTCCTCCGTGCTTGCTTTTTCTCAGAAAGAGCCGTGGTGTGCTTTTTCGCCGGAAAACGCGTTTTCGGCCGAAAACGTGTACGTTAGCACTTCCCCGCCACAGGGAAGCTGCTAGCCGGGAATTCGCTGCCTATTTCTACCCGCTGCTCGGAACGCTACGCAGGGCAAAAGCGATTCTCGTCCTCCGTGCTTGCTTTTTCTCAGAAAGAGCCGTGGTGTGCGTTTTCGCCGTAAAACGCGTTTTCGGCCGAAAACGTGTACGTTTGCACTTCCCGGCCACAGGGAAGCTGCTAGCCGGGAATTCTCTGCCTGGTTCTACCCGCTGCCCGGAACGCTACGCAGGGCAAAAGCGATTCTCGTCCTCCGTGCTTGCTTTTTCTCAGAAAGAGCCGTGGTGTGCGTTTTCGCCGCAAAACGCGTTTCCGGCCGAAAACGTGTACGTTTGCACTTCCCCGCCACAGGGAAGCTGCTAGCCGGGAATTCTCTGCCTGGTTCTACCCGCTGCCCGGAACGCTACGCAGGGCAAAAGCGATTCTCGTCCTCCGTGCTTGCTTTTTCTCAGAAAGAGCCATGGTGTGCTTTTTCGCCGGAAAACGCGTTTTCGGCCGAAAACGTGTACGTTTGCACTTCCCCGCCACAGGGAAGATGCTAGCCTGGAATTCTCTGCCTGGTTCTACCCGCTGCCCGGAACGCTACGCAGGGCAAAAGCGATTCTCGTCCTCCGTGCTTGCTTTTTCTCAGAAAGAGCCGTGGTGTGCGTTTTCGCCGGAAAACGCGTTTTCGGCCGAAAACGTGTACGTTTGCACTTCCCGGCCACAGGGAAGCTGCTAGCCGGGAATTCTCTGCCTGGTTCTACCCGCTGCCCGGAACGCTACGCAGGGCAAAAGAGATTCTCGTCCTCCGTGCTTGCTTTTTCTCAGAAAGAGCCATGGTGTGTTTTTTCTCCGGAAAACGAGTTTTCGGCCGGAAACGTGTACGTTTGCACTTCCCGGCCACAGGGAAGCTGCTAGCCGGCAATTCGCTGCCTATTTCTACCCGCTGCTCAGAACGCTACGCAGGGCAAAAGCGATTCTCGTCCTCCGTGCTTGCTTTTTCTCAGAAAGGGCCGTGGTGTGCGTTTTCGCCGGAAAACGCGTTTTCGGCCGAAAACGTGTACGTTTGCACTTCCCGGCCACAGGGAAGCTGCTAGCCGGGAATTCTCTGCCTTCTTCTACCCGCTGCCCGGAACGCTACGCAGGGCAAAAGCGATTCTCGTCCTCCGTGCTTGCTTTTTCTCAGAAAGAGCCGTGGTGTGCGTTTTCGCCGCAAAACGCGTTTCCGGCCGAAAACGTGTACGTTTGCACTTCCCGGCCACAGGGAAGCTGCTAGCAGGGAATTCTCTCCCTGGTTCTACCCGCTGCCCGGAACGCTACGCAGGGCAAAAGCGATTCTCGTCCTCCGTGCTTGCTTTTTCTCAGAAAGAGCCATGGTGTGCTTTTTCTCCGGAAAACGAGTTTTCGGCCGAAAACTTGTACGTTTGCACTTCCCGGCCACAGGGAAGCTGCTAGCCGGCAATTCGCTGACTATTTCTACCCGCTGCTCGGAACGCTACGCAGGGCAAAAGCGATTCTCGTCCTCCGTGCTTGCTTTTTCTCAGAAAGAGCCGTGGTGTGCGTTTTCGCCGGAAAACGTGTTTTCGGCCGAAAACGTGTACGTTTGCACTTCCCCGCCACAGGGAAGCTGCTAGCCGGCAATTCGCTGCCTATTTCTACCCGCTGCCCGGAACGCTACGCAGGGCAAAAGCGGTTCTCGTCCTCCGTGCTTGCTTTTTCTCAGAAAGAGCCGTGGTGTGCGTTTTCGCCGGAAAACGCGTTTTCGGCCGAAAACGTGTACGTTTGCACTTCCCGGCCACAGGGAAGCTGCTAGCCGGCAATTCGCTGCCTATTTCTACCCGCTGCGCAGAACGCTACGCTGGGCAAAAGCGATTCTCGTCCTCCGTGCTTGCTTTATCTCAGAAAGAGCCGTGGTGTGCGTTTTCGCCGAAAACGCGTTTTCGGCCGAAAACGTGTACGTTTGCACTTCCCCGCCACAGGGAAGCTGCTAGCCGGGAATTCTCTGCCTGGTTCTACCCGCTGCCCGGAACGCTACGCAGGGTAAAAGCGATTCTCGTCCTCCGTGCTTGCTTTTTCTCAGAAAGAGCCGTGGTGTGCTTTTTCGCCGGAAAACGCGTTTTCGGCCGAAAACGTGTACGTTTGCACTTCCCCGCCACAGGGAAGCTGCTAGCCGGGAATTCTCTGCCTGGTTCTACCCGCTGACCGGAACGCTACGCAGGGCAAAAGCGATTCTCGTCCTCCGTGCTTGCTTTTTCTCAGAAAGTGCCATGGTGTGCTTTTTCGCCGGAAAACGCGTTTTCGGCCGAAAACGTGTACGTTTGCACTTCCCCGCCACAGGGAAGATGCTAGCCTGGAATTCTCTGCCTGGTTCTACCCGCTGCCCGGAACGCTACGCAGGGCAAAAGCGATTCTCTTCCTCCGTGCTTGCTTTTTCTCAGAAAGAGCCGTGGTGTGCGTTTTCGCTGGAAAACGCGTTGTCGGCCGAAAACGTGTACGTTTGCACTTCCCCGCCACAGGGAAGCTGCTAGCCGGGAATTCTCTGCCTGGTTCTACCCGCTGCCCGGAACGCTACGCAGGGCAAAAGAGATTCTCGTCCTCCGTGCTTGCTTTTTCTCAGAAAGAGCCATGGTGTGTTTTTTCTCCGGAAAACGAGTTTTCGGCCGAAAACGTGTACGTTTGCACTTCCCGGCCACAGGGAAGCTGCTAGCCGGCAATTCGCTGCCTATTTCTACCCGCTGCTCAGAACGCTACGCAGGGCAAAAGCGATTCTCGTCCTCCGTGCTTGCTTTTTCTCAGAAAGGGCCGTGGTGTGCGTTTTCGTCGGAAAACGTGTTTTCGGCCGAAAACGTGTACGTTTGCACTTCCCCGCCACAGGGAAGCTGCTAGCCGGGAATTCTCTGCCTGGTTCTACCCGCTGCTCGGAACGCTACGCAGGGCAAAAGCGATTCTCGTCCTCCGTGCTTGCTTTTTCTCAGAAAGAGCCGTAGTGTGCGTTTTCGCTGGAAAACGCGTTTTCGGCCGAAAACGTGTACGTTTGCACTTCCCGGCCACAGGGAAGCTGCTAGCCGGGAATTCTCTGTCTTCTTCTACCCGCTGCCCGGAACGCTACGCAGGGCAAAAGCGATTCTCGTCCTCCGTGCTTGCTTTTTCTCAGAAAGAGCCGTGGTGTGCGTTTTCGCCGGAAAACGCGTTTTCGGCCGAAAACGTGTACGTTTGCACTTCCCCGCCACAGGGAAGCTGCTAGCCGGGAATTCTCTGCCTGGTTCTACCCGCTGCCCGGAACGCTACGCAGGGCAAAAGCGATTCTCGTCCTCCGTGCTTGCTTTTTCTCAGAAAGAGCCATGGTGTGCTTTTTCTCCGGAAAACGCGTTTTCGGCCGAAAACGTGTACGTTTGCACTTCCCGGCCACAGGGAAGCTGCTAGCCGGCAATTCGCTGCCTATTTCTACCCGCTGCTCGGAACGCTACGCAGGGCAAAAGCGATTCTCGTCCTCCGTGCTTGCTTTTTCTCAGAAAGAGCCGTGGTGTGCGTTTTCGCCGCAAAACGCGTTTCCGGCCGAAAACGTGTACGTTTGCACTTCCCCGCCACAGGGAAGCTGCTAGCCGGGAATTCTCTGCCTGGTTCTACCCGCTGCCCGGAACACTACGCAGGGCAAAAGCGATTCTCGTCCTCCGTGCTTGCTTTTTCTCAGAAAGAGCCATGGTGTGCTTTTTCGCCGGAAAACGCGTTTTCGGCCGAAAACGTGTACGTTTGCACTTCCCCGCCACAGGGAAGATGCTAGCCTGGAATTCTCTGCCTGGTTCTACCCGCTGCCCGGAACGCTACGCAGGGCAAAAGCGATTCTCGTCCTCCGTGCTTGCTTTTTCTCAGAAAGAGCCGTGGTGTGCGTTTTCGCCGGAAAACGCGTTTTCGGCCGAAAACGTGTACGTTTGCACTTCCCCGCCACAGGGAAGCTGCTAGCCGGCAATTCCCTGCCTATTTCTACCCGCTGCCCGGAACGCTACGCAGGGCAAAAGCGATTCTCGTCCTCCGTGCTTGCTTTTTCTCAGAAAGAGCCGTGGTGTGCGTTTTTGCCGGAAAACGTGTTTTCGGCCGAAAACGTGTACGTTTGCACTTCCCCGCCACAGGGAAGCTGCTAGCCGGGAATTCGCTGCCTATTTCTACCCGCTGCCCGGAACGCTACGCAGGGCAAAAGAGATTCTCTTCCTCCGTGCTTGCTTTTTCTCAGAAAGAGCCATGGTGTGTTTTTTCTCCGGAAAACGAGTTTTCGGCCGGAAACGTGTACGTTTGCACTTCCCCGCCACAGGGAAGCTGCTAGCCGGGAATTCGCTGCCTATTTCTACCCGCTGCTCAGAACGCTACGCAGGGCAAAAGCGATTCTCGTCCTCCGTGCTTGCTTTTTCTCAGAGAGAGCCGTGGTGTGCGTTTTCGCCGGAAAACGCGTTTTCGGCCGAAAACGTGTACGTTTGCACTTCCCGGCCACAGGGAAGCTGCTAGCCGGGAATTCTCTGCCTGGTTCTACCCGCTGCCCGGAACGCTACGCAGGGCAAAAGCGATTCTCGTCCTCCGTGCTTGCTTTTTCTCAGAAAGAGCCGTGGTGTGCGTTTTCGCCGGAAAACGCGTTATCGGCCGAAAACGTGTACGTTTGCACTTCCCGGCCACAGGGAAGCTGCTAGCCGGGAATTTTCTGCCTGGTTCTACCCGCTGCCCGGAACGCTACGCAGGGCAAAAGCGATTCTCGTCCTCCGTGCTTGCTTTTTCTCAGAAAGAGCCGTGGTGTGCGTTTGGCCGGAAAACGCGTTTTCGGCCGAAAACGTGTACGTTTGCACTTCCCCGCCACAGGGAAGCTGCTAGCCGGGAATTCTCTGCCTGGTTCTACCCGCTGCCCGGAACGCTACGCAGGGCAAAAGCGATTCTCGTCCTCCGTGCTTGCTTTTTCTCAGAAAGAGCCGTGGTGTGCGTTTTCGCCGGAAAACGCGTTTTCGGCCGAAAACGTGTACGTTTGCACTTCCCCGCCACAGGGAAGCTGCTAGCAGGGAATTCGCTGCCTGGTTCTACCCGCTGCCCGGAACGCTACGCAGGGCAAAAGCGATTCTCGTCCTCCGTGCTTGCTTTTTCTCAGAAAGAGCCGTGGTGTGCTTTTTCGCCGGAAAACGCGTTTTCGGCCGAAAACGTGTACGTTTGCACATCCCCGCCACAGGGAAGCTGCTAGCCGGGAATTCGCTGCCTATTTCTACCCGCTGCCCGGAACGCTACGCAGGGCAAAAGCGATTCTCGTCCTCCGTGCTTGCTTTTTCTCAGAAAGAGCCGTGGTGTGCGTTT
The DNA here is from genome assembly GCF_965140245.1 of Athene noctua. Classification (NCBI taxonomy): domain Eukaryota; kingdom Metazoa; phylum Chordata; class Aves; order Strigiformes; family Strigidae; genus Athene; species Athene noctua. The sequence goes on from NW_027437577.1 coordinate 163,312, forward strand.
TCGCAGGAAAACGCGTTTTCGGCCGAAAACGTGTACGTTTGCACTTCCCGGCCACAGGGAAGCTGCTAGCCGGGAATTCTCTGCCTGGTTCTACCCGCTGCCCGGAACGCTACGCAGGGCAAAAGCGATTCTCGTCCTCAGTGCTTGCTTTTTCTCAGAAAGAGCCATAGTGTGCTTTTTCTCCGGAAAACGCGTTTTCGGCCGAAAACGTGTACGTTTGCACTTCCCGGCCACAGGGAAGCTGCTAGCCGGCAATTCGCTGCCTATTTCTACCCGCTGCTCGGAACGCTACGCTGGGCAAAAGCGATTCTCGTCCTCCGTGCTTGCTTTTTCTCAGAAAGAGCCGTGGTGTGCGTTTTCGCCGGAAAACGCGTTTTCGGCCGAAAACGTGTACGTTTGCACTTGCCGGCCACAGGGAAGCTGCTAGCCGGGAACTCTCTGCCTGGTTCTACCCGCTGCCCGGAACGCTACGCAGGGCAAAAGCGATTCTCGTCCTCCGTGCTTGCTTTTTCTCAGAAAGAGCCGTGGTGTGCGTTTTCGCCGGAAAACGCGTTTTCGGCCGAAAACGTGTACATTTGCACCTCCCCGCCACAGGGAAGATGCTAGCCTGGAATTCTCTGCCTGGTTCTACCCGCTGCCCGGAACGCTACGCAGGGCAAAAGAGATTCTCGTCCTCCGTGCTTGCTTTTTCTCAGAAAGAGCCATGGTGTGCTTTTTCGCCGGAAAACGCGTTTTCGGCCGAAAACGTGTACGTTTGCACTTCCCCGGCACAGGGAAGATGCTAGCCTGGAATTCTCTGCCTGGTTCTACCCGCTGCCCGGAACGCTACGCAGGGCAAAAGCGATTCTCGTCCTCCGTGCTTGCTTTTTCTCAGAAAGAGCCATGGTGTGTTTTTTCTCCAGAAAACGAGTTTTCGGCCGGAAACGTGTACGTTTGCACTTCCCGGCCACAGGGAAGCTGCTAGCCGGCAATTCGCTGCCTATTTCTACCCGCTGCTCAGAACGCTACGCAGGGCAAAAGCTATTCTCGTCCTCCGTGCTTGCTTTTTCTCAGAAAGAGCCGTGGTGTGCGTTTTCGCCGGAAAACGTGTTTTCGGCCGAAAACGTGTACGTTTGCACTTCCCCGCCACAGGGAAGCTGCTAGCCGGGAATTCTCTGCCTGGTTCTACCCGCTGCTCGGAACGCTACGCAGGGCAAAAGCGATTCTCGTCCTCCGTGCTTGCTTTTTCTCAGAAAGAGCCGTGGTGTGCGTTTTCGACGGAAAACGCGTTTTCGGCCGAAAACGTGTACGTTTGCACTTCCCCGCCACAGGGAAGCTGCTAGCCGGGAATTCTCTGCCTGGTTCTACCCGCTGCCCGGAACGCTACGCAGGGCAAAAGAGATTCTCGTCCTCCGTGCTTGCTTTTTCTCAGAAAGAGCCATGGTGTGTTTTTTCTCCGGAAAACGAGTTTTCGGCCGGAAACTTGTACGTTTGCACTTCCCGGCCACAGGAAAGCTGCTAGCCGGCAATTCGCTGCCTATTTCTACCCGCTGCTCAGAACGCTACGCAGGGCAAAAGCGATTCTCGTCCTCCGTGCTTGCTTTTTCTCAGAAAGAGCCGTGGTGTGCGTTTTCGCCGGAAAACGCGTTTTCGGCCGAAAACGTGTACGTTTGCACTTCCCGGCCACAGGGAAGCTGCTAGCCGGGAATTCTCTGCCTTCTTCTACCCGCTGCCCGGAACGCTACGCAGGGCAAAAGCGATTCTCGTCCTCCGTGCTTGCTTTTTCTCAGAAAGAGCCGTGGTGTGCGTTTTCGCCGGAAAACGCGTTTTCGGCCGAAAACGTGTACGTTTGCACTTCCCGGCCACAGGGAAGCTGCTAGCCGGGAATTTTCTGCCTGGTTCTACCCGCTGCTCGGAACGCTACGCAGGGCAAAAGCGATTCTCGTCCTCCGTGCTTGCTTTTTCTCAGAAAGAGCCGTGGTGTGCGTTTTCGCCGGAAAACGCGTTTTCGGCCGAAAACGTGTACGTTTGCACTTCCCCGCCACAGGGAAGCTGCTAGCAGGAAATTCGCTGCCTGGTTCTACCCGCTGCCCGGAACGCTACGCAGGGCAAAAGCGATTCTCGTCCTCCGTGCTTGCTTTTTCTCAGAAAGAGCCGTGGTGTGCGTTTTCGCCGGAAAACGCGTTTTCGGCCGAAAACGTGTACGTTTGCACTTCCCCGCCACAGGGAAGATGCTAGCAGGGAATTCGCTGCCTGGTTCTACCCGCTGCCCGGAACGCTACGCAGGGCAAAAGCGATTCTCGTCCTCCGTGCTTGCTTTTTCTCAGAAAGAGCCGTGGTGTGCTTTTTCGCCGGAAAACGCGTTTTCGGCCGGAAACGTGTACGTTTGCACATCCCCGCCACAGGGAAGCTGCTAGCCGGGAATTCGCTGCCTATTTCTACCCGCTGCTCGGAACGCTACGCAGGGCAAATGCGATTCTCGTCCTCCGTGCTTGCTTTTTCTCAGAAAGAGCCGTGGTGTGCGTTTTCGCCGTAAAACGCGTTTTCGGCCGAAAACGTGTACGTTTGCACTTCCCGGCCACAGGGAAGCTGCTAGCCGGGAATTCTCTGCCTGGTTCTACCCGCTGCCCGGAACGCTACGCAGGGCAAAAGCGATTCTCGTCCTCCGTGCTTGCTTTTTCTCAGAAAGAGCCGTGGTGTGCGTTTTCGCCGGAAAACGCGTTTTTGGCTGAAAACGTGTACGTTTGCACTTCCCGGCCACAGGGAAGCTGCTAGCCGGGAATTCTCTGCCTGGTTCTACCCGCTGCCCGGAACGCTACGCAGGGCAAAAGCGATTCTCGTCCTCCGTGCTTGCTTTTTCTCAGAAAGAGCCATAGTGTGCTTTTTCTCCGGAAAACGCGTTTTCGGCTGAAAACGTGTACGTTTGCACTTCCCGGCCACAGGGAAGCTGCTAGCCGGCAATTCGCTGCCTATTTCTACCCGCTGCTCGGAACGCTACGCAGGGCAAAAGCGATTCTCTTCTTCCGTGCTTTCTTTTTCTCAGAAAGAGCCGTGGTGTGCGTTTTCGCCGCAAAACGCGTTTCCAGCCGAAAACGTGTACGTTTGCACTTCCCCGCCACAGGGAAGCTGCTAGCCGGGAATTCTCTGCCTGGTTCTACCCGCTGCCCGGAACGCTACGCAGGGCAAAAGCGATTCTCGTCCTCCGTGCTTGCTTTTTCTCAGAAAGAGCCGTGGTGTGCTTTTTCGCCGGAAAACGCGTTTTCGGCGGAAAACGTGTACGTTTGCACTTCCCGGCCACAGGGAAGCTGCTAGCCGGCAATTCGCTGCCTATTTCTACCCACTGCTCGGAACGCTACGCAGGGCAAAAGCGATTCTCGTCCTCCGTGCTTGCTTTTTCTCAGAAAGAGCCGTGGTGTGCGTTTTCGCCGGAAAACGCGTTTCCGGACGAAAACGTGTACGTTTGCACTTGCCGGCCACAGGGAAGCTGCTAGCCGGGAATTCTCTGCCTATTTCTACCCGCTGCCCGGAACGCTACGCAGGGCAAAAGCGATTCTCGTCCTCCGTGCTTGCTTTTTCTCAGAAAGAGCCGTGGTGTGCTTTTTCGCCGGAAAACGCGTTTTCGGCCGAAAACGTGTACGTTTGCACTTCCCCGCCACAGGGAAGATGCTAGCCTGGAATTCTCTGCCTGGTTCTACCCGCTGCCCGGAACGCTACGCAGGGCAAAAGAGATTCTCGTCCTCCGTGCTTGCTTTTTCTCAGAAAGAGCCATGGTGTGTTTTTTCTCCGGAAAACGAGTTTTCGGCCGGAAACGTGCACGTTTGCACTTCCCGGCCACAGGGAAGCTGCTAGCCGGCAATTCGCTGCCTATTTCTACCCGCTGCTCAGAACGCTACGCAGGGCAAAAGCGATTCTCGTCCTCCGTGCTTGCTTTTTCTCAGAAAGAGCCGTGGTGTGCGTTTTCGCCGGAAAACGCGTTTTCGGCCGAAAACGTGTACGTTTGCACTTCCCGGCCACAGGGAAGCTGCTAGTTGGGAATTATCTGCCTGGTTCTACCCGCTGCCCGGAACGCTACGCAGGGCAAAAGCGATTCTCGTCCTCCGTGCTTGCTTTTTCTCAGAAAGAGCCGTGGTGTGCGTTTTCGCCGGAAAACGCGTTTTCGGCCGAAAACGTGTACGTTTGCACTTCCCGGCCACAGGGAAGCTGCTAGCCGGGAATTCTCTGCCTGGTTCTACCCGCTGCCCGGAACGCTACGCAGGGCAAAAGCGATTCTCGTCCTCCGTGCTTGCTTTTTCTCAGAAAGAGCCGTGGTGTGCGTTTTCGCCGGAAAACGCGTTTTCGGCCGAAAACGTGTACGTTTGCACTTCCCCGCCACAGGGAAGCTGCTAGCCGGGAATTCTCTGCCTGGTTCTACCCGCTGCCCGGAACGCTACGCAGGGCAAAAGCGATTCTCGTCCTCCGTGCTTGCTTTTTCTCAGAAAGAGCCGTGGTGTGCGTTTTCGCTGGAAAACGAGTTTTCGGACGGAAACGTGTACGTTTGCACTTCCCGGCCACAGGGAAGCTGCTAGCAGGGAATTCGCTGCCTGGTTCTACCCGCTGCCCGGAACGCTACGCAGGGCAAAAGCGATTCTCGTCCTCCGTGCTTGCTTTTTCTCAGAAAGAGCCGTGGTGTGCTTTTTCGCCGGAAAACGCGTTTTCGGCCGAAAACGTGTATGTTTACACATCCCCGCCACAGGGAAGCTGCTAGCCGGGAATTCGCTGCCTATTTCTACCCGCTGCTCGGAACGCTACGCAGGGCAAATGCGATTCTCGTCCTCCGTGCTTGCTTTTTCTCAGAAAGAGCCGTGGTGTGCGTTTTCGCCGTAAAACGCGTTTTCGGCCGAAAACGTGTACGTTTGCACTTCCCGGCCACAGGGAAGCTGCTAGCCGGGAATTCTCTGCCTGGTTCTACCCGCTGCCCGGAACGCTACGCAGGGCAAAAGCGATTCTCGTCCTCCGTGCTTGCTTTTTCTCAGAAAGAGCCATAGTGTGCTTTTTCTCCGGAAAACGCGTTTTCGGCCGAAAACGTGTACGTTTGCACTTCCCGGCCACAGGGAAGCTGCTAGCCGGCAATTCGCTGCCTATTTCTACCCGCTGCTCGGAACGCTACGCAGGGCAAAAGCGATTCTCGTCTTCCGTGCTTGCTTTTTCTCAGAAAGAGCCATGGTGTGCTTTTTCGCCGGAAAACGCGTTTTCGGCCGAAAACGTGTACGTTTGCACTTCCCCGCCACAGGGAAGATGCTAGCCTGGAATTCTCTGCCTGGTTCTACCCGCTGCCCGGAACGCTACGCAGGGCAAAAGCGATTCTCGTCCTCCGTGCTTGCTTTTTCTCAGAAAGAGCCGTGGTGTGCGTTTTCGCCGGAAAACGCGTTTTCGGCCGAAAACGTGTACGTTTGCACTTCCCCGCCACAGGGAAGCTGCTAGCAGGGAATTCTCTGCCTGGTTCTACCCGCTGCCCGGAACGCTACGCAGGGCAAAAGCGATTCTCGTCCTCCGTGCTTGCTTTTTCTCAGAAAGAGCCGTGGTGTGCGTTTTCGCCGGAAAACCCGTTTTCGGCCGAAAACGTGTACGTTTGCACGTCCCCGCCACAGGGAAGCTGCTAGCCGGCAATTCGCTGCCTGGTTCTACCCGCTGCCCGGAACGCTACGCAGGGCAAAAGCGATTCTCGTCCTCCGTGCTTGCTTTTTCTCAGAAAGAGCCGTGGTGTGCGTTTTCGTCGGAAAACGCGTTTTCGGCCGAAAACGTGTACGTTTGCACTTCCCCGCCACAGGGAAGATGCTAGCCGGGAATTCTCTGCCTGGTTCTACCCGCTGCCCGGAACGCTACGCAGGGCAAAAGCGATTCTCGTCCTCCGTGCTTGCTTTTTCTCAGAAAGAACCATGGTGTGCTTTTTCTCCGGAAAAAGCGTTTTCGGCCGAAAACGTGTACGTTTGCACTTCCCGGCCACAGGGAAGCTGCTAGCCGGCAATTCGCTGCCTATTTCTACCCGCTGCTCGGAACGCTACGCAGGGCAAAAGCGATTCTCGTCCTCCGTGCTTGCTTTTTCTCAGAAAGAGCCGTGGTGTGCGTTTTCGCCGGAAAACGCGTTTTCGGCCGAAAACGTGTACGTTTGCACTTCCCGTCCACAGGGAAGCTGCTAGCCGGGAATTCTCTGCCTGGTTCTACCCGCTGCCCGGAACGCTGCGCAGGGCAAAAGCGATTCTCGTCCTCCGTGCTTGCTTTTTCTCAGAAAGAGCCGTGGTGTGCGTTTTCGCCGGAAAACGCGTTTTCGGCCGAAAACGTGTACGTTTGCACTTCCCGGCCACAGGGAAGCTGCTAGCCAGGAATTTTCTGCCTGGTTCTACCCGCTGCCCGGAACGCTACGCAGAGCAAAAGCGATTCTCGTCCTCCGTGCTTGCTTTTTCTCAGAAAGAGCCGTGGTGTGCGTTTTCGCCGGAAAACGCGTTTTCGGCCGAAAACGTGTACGTTTGCACTTCCCGGCCACAGGGAAGCTGCTAGCCGGGAATTCTCTCCCTGGTTCTACCCGCTGCCCGGAACGCTACGCAGGGCAAAAGCGATTCTCGTCCTCCGTGCTTGCTTTTTCTCAGAATGAGCCGTGGTGTGCGTTTTCGCCGGAAAACGTGTTTTCGGCCGAAAACGTGTACGTTTGCACTTCCCGGCCACAGGGAAGCTGCTAGCCAGGAATTTTCTGCCTGGTTCTACCCGCTGCCCGGAACGCTACGCAGGGCAAAAGCGATTCTCGTCCTCCGTGCTTGCTTTTTCTCAGAAAGAGCCATGGTGTGCTTTTTCGCCGGAAAACGAGTTTTCGGCCGAAAACTTGTACGTTTGCACTTCCCGGCCACAGGGAAGCTGCTAGCCGGCAATTCGCTGACTATTTCTACCCGCTGCTCGGAACGCTACGCAGGGCAAAAGCGATTCTCGTCCTCCGTGCTTGCTTTTTCTCAGAAAGAGCCGTGGTGTGCGTTTTCGCCGGAAAACGCGTTTTCGGCCGAAAACGTGTACGTTTGCACTTCCCCGCCACAGGGAAGCTGCTAGCCAGGAATTCTCTCCCTGGTTCTACCCGCTGCCCGGAACGCTACGCAGGGCAAAAGCGATTCTCGTCCTCCGTGCTTGCTTTTTCTCAGAAAGAGCCATGGTGTGCTTTTTCGCCGGAAAACGAGTTTTCGGCCGAAAACTTGTACGTTTGCACTTCCCGGCCACAGGGAAGCTGCTAGCCGGCAATTCGCTGACTATTTCTACCCGCTGCTCGGAACGCTACGCAGGGCAAAAGCGATTCTCGTCCTCCGTGCTTGCTTTTTCTCAGAAAGAGCCGTGGTGTGCGTTTTCGCCGGAAAACGCGTTTTCGGCCGAAAACGTGTACGTTTGCACTTCCCCGCCACAGGGAAGCTGCTAGCCGGGAATTCTCTGCCTGGTTCTACCCGCTGCCCGGAACACTACGCAGGGCAAAAGCGATTCTCGTCCTCCGTGCTTGCTTTTTCTCAGAAAGAGCCGTGGTGTGCGTTTTCGCCGGAAAACGCGTTTTCGGCCGAAAACGTGTACGTTTGCACTTCCCGGCCACAGGGAAGCTGCTAGCCGGCAATTCGCTGCCTATTTCTACCCGCTGCGCAGAACGCTACGCTGGGCAAAAGCGATTCTCGTCTTCCGTGCTTTCTTTTTCTCAGAAAGAGCCGTGGTGTGCGTTTTCGCCGGAAAACGCGTTTCCGGCCGAAAACGTGTACGTTTGCACTTCCCCGCCACAGGGAAGCTGCTAGCCGGGAATTCTCTGCCTGGTTCTACCCGCTGCCCGGAACGCTACGCAGGGCAAAAGCGATTCTCGTCCTCCGTGCTTGCTTTTTCTCAGAAAGAGCCGTGGTGTGCGTTTTCGCCGGAAAACGCGTTTTCAGCCGAAAACGTGTACGTTTGCACATCCCGGCCACAGGGAAGCTGCTAGCCGGCAATTCGCTGCCTATTTCTACCCGCTGCTCGGAACGCTACGCAGGGCAAAAGCGATTCTCGTCCTCCGTGCTTGCTTTTTCTCAGAAAGAGCCGTGGTGTGCGTTTTCGCCGCAAAACGCGTTTCCGGCCGAAAACGTGTACGTTTGCACTTCCCCGCCACAGGGAAGCTGCTAGCCGGGAATTCTCTGCCTGGTTCTACCCGCTGCCCGGAACGCTACGCAGGGCAAAAGCGATTCTCGTCCTCCGTGCTTGCTTTTTCTCAGAAAGAGCCATGGTGTGCTTTTTCGCTGGAAAACGCGTTTTCGGCCGAAAACGTGTACGTTTGCACTTCCCCGCCACAGGGAAGATGCTAGCCTGGAATTCTCTGCCTGGTTCTACCCGCTGCCCGGAACGCTACGCAGGGCAAAAGAGATTCTCGTCCTCCGTGCTTGCTTTTTCTCAGAAAGAGCCATGGTGTGTTTTTTCTCCGGAAAACGAGTTTTCGGCCGGAAACGTGTACGTTTGCACTTCCCGGCCACAGGGAAGCTGCTAGCCGGCAATTCGCTGCCTATTTCTACCCGCTGCTCAGAACGCTACGCAGGGCAAAAGCGATTCTCGTCCTCCGTGCTTGCTTTTTCTCAGAAAGAGCCGTGGTGTGCGTTTTCGCCGGAAAACGCGTTTTCGGCCGAAAACGTGTACGTTTGCACTTCCCGGCCACAGGGAAGCTGCTAGCCGGGAATTCTCTGCCTGGTTCTACCCGCTGCCCGGAACGCTACGCAGGGCAAAAGCGATTCTCGTCCTCCGTGCTTGCTTTTTCTCAGAAAGAGCCGTGGTGTGCGTTTTCGCCGTAAAACGCGTTTTCGGCCGAAAACGTGTACGTTTGCACTTCCCCGCCACAGGGAAGCTGCTAGCCGGGAATTTTCTGCCTGGTTCTACCCGCTGCCCGGAACGCTACGCAGGGCAAAAGCGATTCTCGTCCTCCGTGCTTGCTTTTTCTCAGAAAGAGCCGTGGTGTGCGTTTTCGCTGGAAAACGAGTTTTCGGCCGAAAACGTGTACGTTTGCACTTCCCCGCCACAGGGAAGCTGCTAGCCGGGAATTCTCTGCCTGGTTCTACCCGCTGCCCGGAACGCTACGCAGGGCAAAAGCGATTCTCGTCCTCCGTGCTTGCTTTTTCTCAGAAAGAGCCGTGGTGTGCGTTTTCGCCGGAAAACGCGTTTTCGGCCGAAAACGTGTACGTTTGCACTTCCCGGCCACAGGGAAGCTGCTAGCAGGGAATTCGCTGCCTGGTTCTACCCGCTGCCCGGGACGCTACGCAGGGCAAAAGCGATTCTCGTCCTCCGTGCTTTCTTTTTCTCAGAAAGAGCCGTGGTGTGCGTTTTTGCCGCAAAACGCGTTTCCGGCCGAAAACGTGTACGTTTGCACTTCCCCGCCACAGGGAAGCTGCTAGCCGGGAATTCTCTGCCTGGTTCTACCCGCTGCCCGGAACGCTACGCAGGGCAAAAGCGATTCTCGTCCTCCGTGCTTGCTTTTTCTCAGAAAGAGCCGTGGTGTGCGTTTTCGCCGGAAAACGCGTTTTCAGCCGAAAACGTGTACGTTTGCACATCCCGGCCACAGGGAAGCTGCTAGCCGGCAATTCGCTGCCTATTTCTACCCGCTGCTCGGAACGCTACGCAGGGCAAAAGCGATTCTCGTCCTCCGTGCTTGCTTTTTCTCAGAAAGAGCCGTGGTGTGCGTTTTCGCCGCAAAACGCGTTTCCGGCCGAAAACGTGTACGTTTGCACTTCCCCGCCACAGGGAAGCTGCTAGCCGGGAATTCTCTGCCTGGTTCTACCCGCTGCCCGGAACGCTACGCAGGGCAAAAGCGATTCTCGTCCTCCGTGCTTGCTTTTTCTCAGAAAGAGCCATGGTGTGCTTTTTCGCTGGAAAACGCGTTTTCGGCCGAAAACGTGTACGTTTGCACTTCCCCGCCACAGGGAAGATGCTAGCCTGGAATTCTCTGCCTGGTTCTACCCGCTGCCCGGAACGCTACGCAGGGCAAAAGAGATTCTCGTCCTCCGTGCTTGCTTTTTCTCAGAAAGAGCCATGGTGTGTTTTTTCTCCGGAAAACGAGTTTTCGGCCGGAAACGTGTACGTTTGCACTTCCCGGCCACAGGGAAGCTGCTAGCCGGCAATTCGCTGCCTATTTCTACCCGCTGCTCAGAACGCTACGCAGGGCAAAAGCGATTCTCGTCCTCCGTGCTTGCTTTTTCTCAGAAAGAGCCGTGGTGTGCGTTTTCGCCGGAAAACGCGTTTTCGGCCGAAAACGTGTACGTTTGCACTTCCCGGCCACAGGGAAGCTGCTAGCCGGGAATTCTCTGCCTGGTTCTACCCGCTGCCCGGAACGCTACGCAGGGCAAAAGCGATTCTCGTCCTCCGTGCTTGCTTTTTCTCAGAAAGAGCCGTGGTGTGCGTTTTCGCCGTAAAACGCGTTTTCGGCCGAAAACGTGTACGTTTGCACTTCCCCGCCACAGGGAAGCTGCTAGCCGGGAATTTTCTGCCTGGTTCTACCCGCTGCCCGGAACGCTACGCAGGGCAAAAGCGATTCTCGTCCTCCGTGCTTGCTTTTTCTCAGAAAGAGCCGTGGTGTGCGTTTTCGCTGGAAAACGAGTTTTCGGCCGAAAACGTGTACGTTTGCACTTCCCCGCCACAGGGAAGCTGCTAGCCGGGAATTCTCTGCCTGGTTCTACCCGCTGCCCGGAACGCTACGCAGGGCAAAAGCGATTCTCGTCCTCCGTGCTTGCTTTTTCTCAGAAAGAGCCGTGGTGTGCGTTTTCGCCGGAAAACAAGTTTTCGGCCGAAAACGTGTACGTTTGCACTTCCCGGCCACAGGGAAGCTGCTAGCAGGGAATTCGCTGCCTGGTTCTACCCGCTGCCCGGAACGCTACGCAGGGCAAAAGCGATTCTCGTCCTCCGTGCTTGCTTTTTCTCAGAAAGAGCCGTGGTGTGCTTTTTCGCCGGAAAACGCGTTTTCGGCCGAAAACGTGTATGTTTACACATCCCCGCCACAGGGAAGCTGCTAGCCGGGAATTCGCTGCCTGGTTCTACCCGCTGCCCGGAACGCTACGCAGGGCAAAAGCGATTCTCGTCCTCCGTGCTTGCTTTTTCTCAGAAAGAGCCATAGTGTGCTTTTTCTCCGGAAAACGCGTTTTCGGCCGAAAACGTGTACGTTTGCACTTCCCGGCCACAGGGAAGCTGCTAGCCGGCAATTCGCTGCCTATTTCTACCCGCTGCTCGGAACGCTACGCAGGGCAAAAGCGATTCTCGTCTTCCGTGCTTGCTTTTTCTCAGAAAGAGCCGTGGTGTGCGTTTTCGCCGGAAAACGCGTTTTCGGCCGAAAACGTGTACGTTTGCACTTCCCCGCCACAGGGAAGCTGCTAGCAGGGAATTCGCTGCCTGGTTCTACCCGCTGCCCGGAACGCTACGCAGGGCAAAAGCGATTCTCGTCCTCCGTGCTTGCTTTTTCTCAGAAAGAGCCGTGGTGTGCGTTTTCGCCGCAAAACGCGTTTCCGGCCGAAAACGTGTACGTTTGCACTTCCCCGCCACAGGGAAGCTGCTAGCCGGGAATTCTCTGCCTGGTTCTACCCGCTGCCCGGAACGCTACGCAGGGCAAAAGCGATTCTCGTCCTCCGTGCTTGCTTTTTCTCAGAAAGAGCCATGGTGTGCTTTTTCGCCGGAAAACGCGTTTTCGGCCGAAAACGTGTACGTTTGCACTTCCCCGCCACAGGGAAGATGCTAGCCTGGAATTCTCTGCCTGGATCTACCCGCTGCCCGGAACGCTACGCAGGGCAAAAGCGATTCTCGTCCTCCGTGCTTGCTTTTTCTCAGAAAGAGCCGTGGTGTGCGTTTTCGCCGGAAAACGCGTTTTCGGCCGAAAACGTGTACGTTTGCACTTCCCCGCCACAGGGAAGCTGCTAGCAGGGAATTCTCTGCCTGGTTCTACCCGCTGCCCGGAACGCTACGCAGGGCAAAAGCGATTCTCGTCCTCCGTGCTTGCTTTTTCTCAGAAAGAGCCGTGGTGTGCGTTTTCGCCGGAAAACGCGTTTTCGGCGGAAAACGTGTACGTTTGCACTTCCCGGCCACAGGGAAGCTGCTAGCCGGCAATTCGCTGCCTATTTCTACCCGCTGCTCAGAACGCTACGCTGGGCAAAAGCGATTCTCGTCTTCCGTGCTTGCTTTTTCTCAGAAAGAGCCGTGGTGTGCGTTTTCGCCGGAAAACGCGTTTTCGGCCGAAAACGTGTACGTTTGCACTTCATGGCCACAGGGAAGCTGCTAGCCGGGAATTCTCTGCCTGGTTCTACCCGCTGCCCGGAACGCTACGCAGGGCAAAAGCGATTCTCGTCCTCCGTGCTTGCTTTTTCTCAGAAAGAGCCGTGGTGTGCGTTTTCGCCGGAAAACGCGTTTTCGGCCGAAAACGTGTACGTTTGCACTTCCCGGCCACAGGGAAGCTGCTAGCCGGCAATTCTCTGCCTGGTTCTACCCGCTGCCCGGAACGCTACGCAGGGCAAAAGCGATTCTCGTCCTCCGTGCTTGCTTTTTCTCAGAAAGAGCCGTGGTGTGCGTTTTCGCCGGAAAACGCGTTTTCGGCCGAAAACGTGTACGTTTGCACTTCCCCGCCACAGGGAAGATGCTAGCCGGGAATTCTCTGCCTGGTTCTACCCGCTGCCCGGAACGCTACGCAGGGCAAAAGCGATTCTCGTCCTCCGTGCTTGCTTTTTCTCAGAAAGAACCATGGTGTGCTTTTTCTCCGGAAAACGCGTTTTCAGCCGAAAACGTGTACGTTTGCACTTCCCGGCCACAGGGAAGCTGCTAGCCGGCAATTCGCTGCCTATTTCTACCCGCTGCTCGGAACGCTACGCAGGGCAAAAGCGATTCTCGTCCTCCGTGCTTGCTTTTTCTCAGAAAGAGCCGTGGTGTGCGTTTTCGCCGCAAAACGCGTTTCCGGCCGAAAACGTGTACGTTTGCACTTCCCCGCCACAGGGAAGCTGCTAGCCGGGAATTCTCTGCCTGGTTCTACCCGCTGCCCGGAACGCTACGCAGGGCAAAAGCGATTCTCGTCCTCCGTGCTTGCTTTTTCTCAGAAAGAGCCATGGTGTGCTTTTTCGCTGGAAAACGCGTTTTCGGCCGAAAACGTGTACGTTTGCACTTCCCCGCCACAGGGAAGATGCTAGCCTGGAATTCTCTGCCTGGTTCTACCCGCTGCCCGGAACGCTACGCAGGGCAAAAGAGATTCTCGTCCTCCGTGCTTGCTTTTTCTCAGAAAGAGCCATGGTGTGTTTTTTCTCCGGAAAACGAGTTTTCGGCCGGAAACGTGTACGTTTGCACTTCCCGGCCACAGGGAAGCTGCTAGCCGGCAATTCGCTGCCTATTTCTACCCGCTGCTCAGAACGCTACGCAGGGCAAAAGCGATTCTCGTCCTCCGTGCTTGCTTTTTCTCAGAAAGAGCCGTGGTGTGCGTTTTCGCCGGAAAACGCGTTTTCGGCCGAAAACGTGTACGTTTGCACTTCCCGGCCACAGGGAAGCTGCTAGCCGGGAATTCTCTGCCTGGTTCTACCCGCTGCCCGGAACGCTACGCAGGGCAAAAGCGATTCTCGTCCTCCGTGCTTGCTTTTTCTCAGAAAGAGCCGTGGTGTGCGTTTTCGCCGTAAAACGCGTTTTCGGCCGAAAACGTGTACGTTTGCACTTCCCCGCCACAGGGAAGCTGCTAGCCGGGAATTCTCTGCCTGGTTCTACCCGCTGCCCGGAACGCTACGCAGGGCAAAAGCGATTCTCGTCCTCCGTGCTTGCTTTTTCTCAGAAAGAGCCGTGGTGTGCGTTTTCGCTGGAAAACGAGTTTTCGGCCGAAAACGTGTACGTTTGCACTTCCCCGCCACAGGGAAGCTGCTAGCCGGGAATTCTCTGCCTGGTTCTACCCGCTGCCCGGAACGCTACGCAGGGCAAAAGCGATTCTCGTCCTCCGTGCTTGCTTTTTCTCAGAAAGAGCCGTGGTGTGCGTTTTCGCCGGAAAACGCGTTTTCGGCCGAAAACGTGTACGTTTGCACTTCCCGGCCACAGGGAAGCTGCTAGCAGGGAATTCGCTGCCTGGTTCTACCCGCTGCCCGGGACGCTACGCAGGGCAAAAGCGATTCTCGTCCTCCGTGCTTTCTTTTTCTCAGAAAGAGCCGTGGTGTGCGTTTTTGCCGCAAAACGCGTTTCCGGCCGAAAACGTGTACGTTTGCACTTCCCCGCCACAGGGAAGCTGCTAGCCGGGAATTCTCTGCCTGGTTCTACCCGCTGCCCGGAACGCTACGCAGGGCAAAAGCGATTCTCGTCCTCCGTGCTTGCTTTTTCTCAGAAAGAGCCGTGGTGTGCGTTTTCGCCGGAAAACGCGTTTTCAGCCGAAAACGTGTACGTTTGCACATCCCGGCCACAGGGAAGCTGCTAGCCGGCAATTCGCTGCCTATTTCTACCCGCTGCTCGGAACGCTACGCAGGGCAAAAGCGATTCTCGTCCTCCGTGCTTGCTTTTTCTCAGAAAGAGCCGTGGTGTGCGTTTTCGCCGCAAAACGCGTTTCCGGCCGAAAACGTGTACGTTTGCACTTCCCCGCCACAGGGAAGCTGCTAGCCGGGAATTCTCTGCCTGGTTCTACCCGCTGCCCGGAACGCTACGCAGGGCAAAAGCGATTCTCGTCCTCAGTGCTTGCTTTTTCTCAGAAAGAGCCATGGTGTGCTTTTTCGCTGGAAAACGCGTTTTCGGCCGAAAACGTGTACGTTTGCACTTCCCCGCCACAGGGAAGATGCTAGCCTGGAATTCTCTGCCTGGTTCTACCCGCTGCCCGGAACGCTACGCAGGGCAAAAGAGATTCTCGTCCTCCGTGCTTGCTTTTTCTCAGAAAGAGCCATGGTGTGTTTTTTCTCCGGAAAACGAGTTTTCGGCCGGAAACGTGTACGTTTGCACTTCCCGGCCACAGGGAAGCTGCTAGCCGGCAATTCGCTGCCTATTTCTACCCGCTGCTCAGAACGCTACGCAGGGCAAAAGCGATTCTCGTCCTCCGTGCTTGCTTTTTCTCAGAAAGAGCCGTGGTGTGCGTTTTCGCCGGAAAACGCGTTTTCGGCCGAAAACGTGTACGTTTGCACTTCCCGGCCACAGGGAAGCTGCTAGCCGGGAATTCTCTGCCTGGTTCTACCCGCTGCCCGGAACGCTACGCAGGGCAAAAGCGATTCTCGTCCTCCGTGCTTGCTTTTTCTCAGAAAGAGCCGTGGTGTGCGTTTTCGCCGGAAAACGCGTTTTCGGCCGAAAACGTGTACGTTTGCACTTCCCCGCCACAGGGAAGCTGCTAGCCGGGAATTTTCTGCCTGGTTCTACCCGCTGCCCGGAACGCTACGCAGGGCAAAAGCGATTCTCGTCCTCCGTGCTTGCTTTTTCTCAGAAAGAGCCGTGGTGTGCGTTTTCGCTGGAAAACGAGTTTTCGGCCGAAAACGTGTACGTTTGCACTTCCCCGCCACAGGGAAGCTGCTAGCCGGGAATTCTCTGCCTGGTTCTACCCGCTGCCCGGAACGCTACGCAGGGCAAAAGCGATTCTCGTCCTCCGTGCTTGCTTTTTCTCAGAAAGAGCCGTGGTGTGCGTTTTCGCCGGAAAACAAGTTTTCGGCCGAAAACGTGTACGTTTGCACTTCCCGGCCACAGGGAAGCTGCTAGCAGGGAATTCGCTGCCTGGTTCTACCCGCTGCCCGGAACGCTACGCAGGGCAAAAGCGATTCTCGTCCTCCGTGCTTGCTTTTTCTCAGAAAGAGCCGTGGTGTGCTTTTTCGCCGGAAAACGCGTTTTCGGCCGAAAACGTGTATGTTTACACATCCCCGCCACAGGGAAGCTGCTAGCCGGGAATTCGCTGCCTGGTTCTACCCGCTGCCCGGAACGCTACGCAGGGCAAAAGCGATTCTCGTCCTCCGTGCTTGCTTTTTCTCAGAAAGAGCCATAGTGTGCTTTTTCTCCGGAAAACGCGTTTTCGGCCGAAAACGTGTACGTTTGCACTTCCCGGCCACAGGGAAGCTGCTAGCCGGCAATTCGCTGCCTATTTCTACCCGCTGCTCGGAACGCTACGCAGGGCAAAAGCGATTCTCGTCTTCCGTGCTTGCTTTTTCTCAGAAAGAGCCGTGGTGTGCGTTTTCGCCGGAAAACGCGTTTTCGGCCGAAAACGTGTACGTTTGCACTTCCCCGCCACAGGGAAGCTGCTAGCAGGGAATTCGCTGCCTGGTTCTACCCGCTGCCCGGAACGCTACGCAGGGCAAAAGCGATTCTCGTCCTCCGTGCTTGCTTTTTCTCAGAAAGAGCCGTGGTGTGCGTTTTCGCCGCAAAACGCGTTTCCGGCCGAAAACGTGTACGTTTGCACTTCCCCGCCACAGGGAAGCTGCTAGCCGGGAATTCTCTGCCTGGTTCTACCCGCTGCCCGGAACGCTACGCAGGGCAAAAGCGATTCTCGTCCTCCGTGCTTGCTTTTTCTCAGAAAGAGCCATGGTGTGCTTTTTCGCCAGAAAACGCGTTTTCGGCCGAAAACGTGTACGTTTGCACTTCCCCGCCACAGGGAAGATGCTAGCCTGGAATTCTCTGCCTGGATCTACCCGCTGCCCGGAACGCTACGCAGGGCAAAAGCGATTCTCGTCCTCCGTGCTTGCTTTTTCTCAGAAAGAGCCGTGGTGTGCGTTTTCGCCGGAAAACGCGTTTTCGGCCGAAAACGTGTACGTTTGCACTTCCCCGCCACAGGGAAGCTGCTAGCAGGGAATTCTCTGCCTGGTTCTACCCGCTGCCCGGAACGCTACGCAGGGCAAAAGCGATTCTCGTCCTCCGTGCTTGCTTTTTCTCAGAAAGAGCCGTGGTGTGCGTTTTCGCCGGAAAACGCGTTTTCGGCGGAAAACGTGTACGTTTGCACTTCCCGGCCACAGGGAAGCTGCTAGCCGGCAATTCGCTGCCTATTTCTACCCGCTGCTCAGAACGCTACGCTGGGCAAAAGCGATTCTCGTCTTCCGTGCTTGCTTTTTCTCAGAAAGAGCCGTGGTGTGCGTTTTCGCCGGAAAACGCGTTTTCGGCCGAAAACGTGTACGTTTGCACTTCATGGCCACAGGGAAGCTGCTAGCCGGGAATTCTCTGCCTGGTTCTACCCGCTGCCCGGAACGCTACGCAGGGCAAAAGCGATTCTCGTCCTCCGTGCTTGCTTTTTCTCAGAAAGAGCCGTGGTGTGCGTTTTCGCCGGAAAACGCGTTTTCGGCCGAAAACGTGTACGTTTGCACTTCCCGGCCACAGGGAAGCTGCTAGCCGGCAATTCTCTGCCTGGTTCTACCCGCTGCCCGGAACGCTACGCAGGGCAAAAGCGATTCTCGTCCTCCGTGCTTGCTTTTTCTCAGAAAGAGCCGTGGTGTGCGTTTTCGCCGGAAAACGCGTTTTCGGCCGAAAACGTGTACGTTTGCACTTCCCCGCCACAGGGAAGATGCTAGCCGGGAATTCTCTGCCTGGTTCTACCCGCTGCCCGGAACGCTACGCAGGGCAAAAGCGATTCTCGTCCTCCGTGCTTGCTTTTTCTCAGAAAGAACCATGGTGTGCTTTTTCTCCGGAAAACGCGTTTTCAGCCGAAAACGTGTACGTTTGCACTTCCCGGCCACAGGGAAGCTGCTAGCCGGCAATTCGCTGCCTATTTCTACCCGCTGCTCAGAACGCTACGCAGGGCAAAAGCGATTCTCGTCCTCCGTGCTTGCTTTTTCTCAGAAAGAGCCGTGGTGTGCGTTTTGTCCGGAAAACGCGTTTTCGGCCGAAAACGTGTACGTTTGCACTTCCCGGCCACAGGGAAGCTGCTAGCCGGGAATTCTCTGCCTGGTTCTACCCGCTGCCCGGAACGCTACGCAGGGCAAAAGCGATTCTCGTCCTCCGTGCTTGCTTTTTCTCAGAAAGAGCCGTGGTGTGCGTTTTCGCCGGAAAACGCGTTTTCGGCCGAAAACGTGTACGTTTGCACTTCCCCGCCACAGGGAAGCTGCTAGCCGGGAATTCTCTGCCTATTTCTACCCGCTGCCCGGAACGCTACGCAGGGCAAAAGCGATTCTCGTCCTCCGTGCTTGCTTTTTCTCAGAAAGAGCCGTGGTGTGCGTTTTCGCCGGAAAACGCGTTTTCGGCCGAAAACGTGTACGTTTGCACTTCCCGGCCACAGGGAAGCTGCTAGCCGGGAATTCTCTGCCTGGTTCTACCCGCTGCCCGGAACGCTACGCAGGGCAAAAGCGATTCTCGTCCTCCGTGCTTGCTTTTTCTCAGAAAGAGCCGTGGTGTGCGTTTTCGCCGGAAAACGCGTTTTCGGCCGAAAACGTGTACGTTTGCACTTCCCCGCCACAGGGAAGCTGCTAGCCGGGAATTCTCTGCCTGGTTCTACCCGCTGCCCGGAACGCTACGCAGGGCAAAAGCGATTCTCGTCCTCCGTGCTTGCTTTTTCTCAGAAAGAGCCGTGGTGTGCTTTTTCTCCGGAAAACGAGTTTTCGGCCGAAAACTTGTACGTTTGCACTTCCCGGCCACAGGGAAGCTGCTAGCCGGCAATTCGCTGACTATTTCTACCCGCTGCTCGGAACGCTACGCAGGGCAAAAGCGATTCTCGTCCTCCGTGCTTGCTTTTTCTCAGAAAGAGCCGTGGTGTGCGTTTTCGCCGGAAAACGCGTTTTCGGCCGAAAACGTGTACGTTTGCACTTCCCCGCCACAGGGAAGCTGCTAGCCGGGAATTCTCTGCCTGGTTCTACCCGCTGCCCGGAACGCTACGCAGGGCAAAAGCGATTCTCGTCCTCCGTGCTTGCTTTTTCTCAGAAAGAGCCGTGGTGTGCGTTTTCGCCGGAAAACGCGTTTTCGGCCGAAAACGTGTACGTTTGCACTTCCCGGCCACAGGGAAGCTGCTAGCCGGCAATTCGCTGCCTATTTCTACCCGCTGCGCAGAACGCTACGCTGGGCAAAAGCGATTCTCGTCCTCCGTGCTTGCTTTATCTCAGAAAGAGCCGTGGTGTGCGTTTTCGCCGAAAACGCGTTTTCGGCCGAAAACGTGTACGTTTGCACTTCCCCGCCACAGGGAAGCTGCTAGCCGGGAATTATCTGCCTGGTTCTACCCGCTGCCCGGAACGCTACGCAGGGCAAAAGCGATTCTCGTCCTCCGTGCTTGCTTTTTCTCAGAAAGAGCCATAGTGTGCTTTTTCTCCAAAAACGCGTTTTCGGCCGAAAACGTGTACGTTTGCACTTCCCGGCCACAGGGAAGCTGCTAGCCGGCAATTCGCTGCCTATTTCTACCCGCTGCTCGGAACGCTACGCAGGGCAAAAGCGATTCTCGTCTTCCGTGCTTGCTTTTTCTCAGAAAGAGCCGTGGTGTGCGTTTTCGCCGGAAAACGCGTTTTCGGCCGAAAACGTGTACGTTTGCACTTCCCCGCCACAGGGAAGCTGCTAGCAGGGAATTCGCTGCCTGGTTCTACCCGCTGCCCGGAACGCTACGCAGGGCAAAAGCGATTCTCGTCCTCCGTGCTTGCTTTTTCTCAGAAAGAGCCGTGGTGTGCGTTTTCGCCGCAAAACGCGTTTCCGGCCGAAAACGTGTACGTTTGCACTTCCCCGCCACAGGGAAGCTGCTAGCCGGGAATTCTCTGCCTGGTTCTACCCGCTGCCCGGAACGCTACGCAGGGCAAAAGCGATTCTCGTCCTCCGTGCTTGCTTTTTCTCAGAAAGAGCCATGGTGTGCTTTTTCGCCGGAAAACGCGTTTTCGGCCGAAAACGTGTACGTTTGCACTTCCCCGCCACAGGGAAGATGCTAGCCTGGAATTCTCTGCCTGGTTCTACCCGCTGCCCGGAACGCTACGCAGGGCAAAAGCGATTCTCGTCCTCCGTGCTTGCTTTTTCTCAGAAAGAGCCGTGGTGTGCGTTTTCGCCGCAAAACGCGTTTCCGGCCGAAAACGTGTACGTTTGCACTTCCCCGCCACAGCGAAGCTGCTAGCAGGGAATTCTCTGCCTGGTTCTACCCGCTGCCCGGAACGCTACGCAGGGCAAAAGCGATTCTCGTCCTCCGTGCTTGCTTTTTCTCAGAAAGAGCCGTGGTGTGCGTTTTCGCCGGAAAACGCGTTTTCGGCGGAAAACGTGTACGTTTGCACTTCCCGGCCACAGGGAAGCTGCTAGCCGGCAATTCGCTGCCTATTTCTACCCGCTGCTCAGAACGCTACGCTGGGCAAAAGCGATTCTCGTCTTCCGAGCTTGCTTTTTCTCAGAAAGAGCCGTGGTGTGCGTTTTCGCCGGAAAACGCGTTTTCGGCCGAAAACGTGTACGTTTGCACTTCATGGCCACAGGGAAGCTGCTAGCCGGGAATTCTCTGCCTGGTTCTACCCGCTGCCCGGAACGCTACGCAGGGCAAAAGCGATTCTCGTCCTCCGTGCTTGCTTTTTCTCAGAAAGAGCCGTGGTGTGCGTTTTCGCCGGAAAACGCGTTTTCGGCCGAAAACGTGTACGTTTGCACTTCCCGGCCACAGGGAAGCTGCTAGCCGGCAATTCTCTGCCTGGTTCTACCCGCTGCCCGGAACGCTACGCAGGGCAAAAGCGATTCTCGTCCTCCGTGCTTGCTTTTTCTCAGAAAGAGCCGTGGTGTGCGTTTTCGCCGGAAAACGCGTTTTCGGCCGAAAACGTGTACGTTTGCACTTCCCCGCCACAGGGAAGATGCTAGCCGGGAATTCTCTGCCTGGTTCTACCCGCTGCCCGGAACGCTACGCAGGGCAAAAGCGATTCTCGTCCTCCGTGCTTGCTTTTTCTCAGAAAGAACCATGGTGTGCTTTTTCTCCGGAAAACGCGTTTTCGGCCGAAAACGTGTACGTTTGCACTTCCCGGCCACAGGGAAGCTGCTAGCCGGCAATTCGCTGCATATTTCTACCCGCTGCTCAGAACGCTACGCAGGGCAAAAGCGATTCTCGTCCTCCGTGCTTGCTTTTTCTCAGAAAGAGCCGTGGTGTGTGTTTTCGCCGGAAAACGCGTTTTCGGCCGAAAACGTGTACGTTTGCACTTCCCGGCCACAGGGAAGCTGCTAGCCGGGAATTCTCTGCCTGGTTCTACCCGCTGCCCGGAACGCTACGCAGGGCAAAAGCGATTCTCGTCCTCCGTGCTTGCTTTTTCTCAGAAAGAGCCGTGGTGTGCGTTTTCGCCGGAAAACGCGTTTTCGGCCGAAAACGTGTACGTTTGCACTTCCCCGCCACAGGGAAGCTGCTAGCCGGGAATTCTCTGCCTATTTCTACCCGCTGCCCGGAACGCTACGCAGGGCAAAAGCGATTCTCGTCCTCCGTGCTTGCTTTTTCTCAGAAAGAGCCGTGGTGTGCGTTTTCGCCGGAAAACGCGTTTTCGGCCGAAAACGTGTACGTTTGCACTTCCCGGCCACAGGGAAGCTGCTAGCCGGGAATTCTCTGCCTGGTTCTACCCTCTGCCCGGAACGCTACGCAGGGCAAAAGCGATTCTCGTCCTCCGTGCTTGCTTTTTCTCAGAAAGAGCCGTGGTGTGCGTTTTCGCCGGAAAACGCGTTTTCGGCCGAAAACGTGTACGTTTGCACTTCCCCGCCACAGGGAAGCTGCTAGCCGGGAATTCTCTGCCTGGTTCTACCCGCTGCCCGGAACGCTACGCAGGGCAAAAGCGATTCTCGTCCTCCGTGCTTGCTTTTTCTCAGAAAGAGCCGTGGTGTGCTTTTTCTCCGGAAAACGAGTTTTCGGCCGAAAACTTGTACGTTTGCACTTCCCGGCCACAGGGAAGCTGCTAGCCGGCAATTCGCTGACTATTTCTACCCGCTGCTCGGAACGCTACGCAGGGCAAAAGCGATTCTCGTCCTCCGTGCTTGCTTTTTCTCAGAAAGAGCCGTGGTGTGCGTTTTCGCCGGAAAACGCGTTTTCGGCCGAAAACGTGTACGTTTGCACTTCCCCGCCACAGGGAAGCTGCTAGCCGGGAATTCTCTGCCTGGTTCTACCCGCTGCCCGGAACGCTACGCAGGGCAAAAGCGATTCTCGTCCTCCGTGCTTGCTTTTTCTCAGAAAGAGCCGTGGTGTGCGTTTTCGCCGGAAAACGCGTTTTCGGCCGAAAACGTGTACGTTTGCACTTCCCGGCCACAGGGAAGCTGCTAGCCGGCAATTCGCTGCCTATTTCTACCCGCTGCGCAGAACGCTACGCTGGGCAAAAGCGATTCTCGTCCTCCGTGCTTGCTTTATCTCAGAAAGAGCCGTGGTGTGCGTTTTCGCCGAAAACGCGTTTTCGGCCGAAAACGTGTACGTTTGCACTTCCCCGCCACAGGGAAGCTGCTAGCCGGGAATTCTCTGCCTGGTTCTACCCGCTGCCCGGAACGCTACGCAGGGTAAAAGCGATTCTCGTCCTCCATGCTTGCTTTTTCTCAGAAAGAGCCGTGGTGTGCGTTTTCGCCGGAAAACGCGTTTTCGGCCGAAAACGTGTACGTTTGCACTTCCCGGCCACAGGGAAGCTGCTAGCCGGGAATTCTCTGCCTGGTTCTACCCGCTGCCCGGAACGCTACGCAGGGCAAAAGCGATTCTCGTCCTCCGTGCTTGCTTTTTCTCAGAAAGAGCCGTGGTGTGCGTTTTCGCCGGAAAACGCGTTTTCGGCGGAAAACGTGTACGTTTGCACTTCCCGGCCACAGGGAAGCTGCTAGCCGGCAATTCGCTGCCTATTTCTACCCGCTGCTCAGAACGCTACGCTGGGCAAAAGCGATTCTCGTCTTCCGTGCTTGCTTTTTCTCAGAAAGAGCCGTGGTGTGCGTTTTCGCCGGAAAACGCGTTTTCGGCCGAAAACGTGTACGTTTGCACTTCATGGCCACAGGGAAGCTGCTAGCCGGGAATTCTCTGCCTGGTTCTACCCGCTGCCCGGAACGCTACGCAGGGCAAAAGCGATTCTCGTCCTCCGTGCTTGCTTTTTCTCAGAAAGAGCCGTGGTGTGCGTTTTCGCCGGAAAACGCGTTTTCGGCGGAAAACGTGTACGTTTGCACTTCCCGGCCACAGGGAAGCTGCTAGCCGGCAATTCTCTGCCTGGTTCTACCCGCTGCCCGGAACGCTACGCAGGGCAAAAGCGATTCTCGTCCTCCGTGCTTGCTTTTTCTCAGAAAGAGCCGTGGTGTGCGTTTTCGCCGGAAAACGCGTTTTCGGCCGAAAACGTGTACGTTTGCACTTCCCCGCCACAGGGAAGATGCTAGCCGGGAATTCTCTGCCTGGTTCTACCCGCTGCCCGGAACGCTACGCAGGGCAAAAGCGATTCTCGTCCTCCGTGCTTGCTTTTTCTCAGAAAGAACCATGGTGTGCTTTTTCTCCGGAAAACGCGTTTTCGGCCGAAAACGTGTACGTTTGCACTTCCCGGCCACAGGGAAGCTGCTAGCCGGCAATTCGCTGCCTATTTCTACCCGCTGCTCAGAACGCTACGCAGGGCAAAAGCGATTCTCGTCCTCCGTGCTTGCTTTTTCTCAGAAAGAGCCGTGGTGTGTGTTTTCGCCGGAAAACGCGTTTTCGGCCGAAAACGTGTACGTTTGCACTTCCCGGCCACAGGGAAGCTGCTAGCCGGGAATTCTCTGCCTGGTTCTACCCGCTGCCCGGAACGCTACGCAGGGCAAAAGCGATTCTCGTCCTCCGTGCTTGCTTTTTCTCAGAAAGAGCCGTGGTGTGCGTTTTCGCCGGAAAACGCGTTTTCGGCCGAAAACGTGTACGTTTGCACTTCCCCGCCACAGGGAAGCTGCTAGCCGGGAATTCTCTGCCTATTTCTACCCGCTGCCCGGAACGCTACGCAGGGCAAAAGCGATTCTCGTCCTCCGTGCTTGCTTTTTCTCAGAAAGAGCCGTGGTGTGCGTTTTCGCCGGAAAACGCGTTTTCGGCCGAAAACGTGTACGTTTGCACTTCCCGGCCACAGGGAAGCTGCTAGCCGGGAATTCTCTGCCTGGTTCTACCCTCTGCCCGGAACGCTACGCAGGGCAAAAGCGATTCTCGTCCTCCGTGCTTGCTTTTTCTCAGAAAGAGCCGTGGTGTGCGTTTTCGCCGGAAAACGCGTTTTCGGCCGAAAACGTGTACGTTTGCACTTCCCCGCCACAGGGAAGCTGCTAGCCGGGAATTCTCTGCCTGGTTCTACCCGCTGCCCGGAACGCTACGCAGGGCAAAAGCGATTCTCGTCCTCCGTGCTTGCTTTTTCTCAGAAAGAGCCGTGGTGTGCTTTTTCTCCGGAAAACGAGTTTTCGGCCGAAAACTTGTACGTTTGCACTTCCCGGCCACAGGGAAGCTGCTAGCCGGCAATTCGCTGACTATTTCTACCCGCTGCTCGGAACGCTACGCAGGGCAAAAGCGATTCTCGTCCTCCGTGCTTGCTTTTTCTCAGAAAGAGCCGTGGTGTGCGTTTTCGCCGGAAAACGCGTTTTCGGCCGAAAACGTGTACGTTTGCACTTCCCCGCCACAGGGAAGCTGCTAGCCGGGAATTCTCTGCCTGGTTCTACCCGCTGCCCGGAACGCTACGCAGGGCAAAAGCGATTCTCGTCCTCCGTGCTTGCTTTTTCTCAGAAAGAGCCGTGGTGTGCGTTTTCGCCGGAAAACGCGTTTTCGGCCGAAAACGTGTACGTTTGCACTTCCCGGCCACAGGGAAGCTGCTAGCCGGCAATTCGCTGCCTATTTCTACCCGCTGCGCAGAACGCTACGCTGGGCAAAAGCGATTCTCGTCCTCCGTGCTTGCTTTATCTCAGAAAGAGCCGTGGTGTGCGTTTTCGCCGAAAACGCGTTTTCGGCCGAAAACGTGTACGTTTGCACTTCCCCGCCACAGGGAAGCTGCTAGCCGGGAATTCTCTGCCTGGTTCTACCCGCTGCCCGGAACGCTACGCAGGGTAAAAGCGATTCTCGTCCTCCATGCTTGCTTTTTCTCAGAAAGAGCCGTGGTGTGCGTTTTCGCCGGAAAACGCGTTTTCGGCCGAAAACGTGTACGTTTGCACTTCCCGGCCACAGGGAAGCTGCTAGCCGGGAATTCTCTGCCTGGTTCTACCCGCTGCCCGGAACGCTACGCAGGGCAAAAGCGATTCTCGTCCTCCGTGCTTGCTTTTTCTCAGAAAGAGCCGTGGTGTGCGTTTTCGCCGGAAAACGCGTTTTCGGCCGAAAACGTGTACGTTTGCACTTCCCCGCCACAGGGAAGCTGCTAGCCGGGAATTCTCTGCCTGGTTCTACCCGCTGCCCGGAACGCTACGCAGGGCAAAAGCGATTCTCGTCCTCCGTGCTTGCTTTTTCTCAGAAAGAGCCGTGGTGTGCTTTTTCTCCGGAAAACGAGTTTTCGGCCGAAAACTTGTACGTTTGCACTTCCCGGCCACAGGGAAGCTGCTAGCCGGCAATTCGCTGCCTATTTCTACCCGCTGCGCAGAACGCTACGCTGGGCAAAAGCGATTCTCGTCCTCCGTGCTTGCTTTATCTCAGAAAGAGCCGTGGTGTGCGTTTTCGCCGAAAACGCGTTTTCGGCCGAAAACGTGTACGTTTGCACTTCCCCGCCACAGGGAAGCTGCTAGCCGGGAATTCTCTGCCTGGTTCTACCCGCTGCCCGGAACGCTACGCAGGGTAAAAGCGATTCTCGTCCTCCATGCTTGCTTTTTCTCAGAAAGAGCCGTGGTGTGCTTTTTCGCCGGAAAACGCGTTTTCGGCCGAAAACGTGTACGTTTGCACTTCCCCGCCACAGGGAAGCTGCTAGCCGGGAATTCGCTGCCTGGTTCTACCCGCTGCCCGGAACGCTACGCAGGGCAAAAGCGATTCTCGTCCTCCGTGCTTGCTTTTTCTCAGAAAGAGCCGTGGTGTGCGTTTTCGCCGTAAAACGCGTTTTCGGCCGAAAACGTGTACGTTTGCACTTCCCGGCCACAGGGAAGCTGCTAGCCGGGAATTCTCTGCCTGGTTCTACCCGCTGCCCGGAACGCTACGCAGGGCAAAAGCGATTCTCGTCCTCCGTGCTTGCTTTTTCTCAGAAAGAGCCGTGGTGTGCGTTTTCGCCGCAAAACGCGTTTCCGGCCGAAAACGTGTACGTTTGCACTTCCCGGCCACAGGGAAGCTGCTAGCCGGGAATTCTCTCCCTGGTTCTACCCGCTGCCCGGAACGCTACGCAGGGCAAAAGCGATTCTCGTCCTCCGTGCTTGCTTTTTCTCAGAAAGAGCCATGGTGTGCTTTTTCTCCGGAAAACGAGTTTTCGGCCGAAAACGTGTACGTTTGCACTTCCCGGCCACAGGGAAGCTGCTAGCCGGCAATTCGCTGACTATTTCTACCCGCTGCTCGGAACGCTACGCAGGGCAAAAGCGATTCTCGTCCTCCGTGCTTGCTTTTTCTCAGAAAGAGCCGTGGTGTGCGTTTTCGCCGGAAAACTCGTTTTCGGCCGAAAACGTGTACGTTTGCACTTCCCCGCCACAGGGAAGCTGCTAGCCGGGAATTCTCTGCCTGGTTCTACCCGCTGCCCGGAACGCTACGCAGGGCAAAAGCGATTCTCGTCCTCCGTGCTTGCTTTTTCTCAGAAAGAGCCGTGGTGTGCGTTTTCGCCGGAAAACGCGTTTTCGGCCGAAAACGTGTACGTTTGCACTTCCCGGCCACAGGGAAGCTGCTAGCCGGCAATTCGCTGCCTATTTCTACCCGCTGCGCAGAACGCTACGCTGGGCAAAAGCGATTCTCGTCCTCCGTGCTTGCTTTTTCTCAGAAAGAGCCGTGGTGTGCGTTTTCGCCGAAAACGCGTTTTCGGCCGAAAACGTGTACGTTTGCACTTCCCCGCCACAGGGAAGCTGCTAGCCGGGAATTCTCTGCCTGGTTCTACTCGCTGCCCGGAACGCTACGCAGGGTAAAAGCGATTCTCGTCCTCCGTGCTTGCTTTTTCTCAGAAAGAGCCGTGGTGTGCTTTTTCGCCGGAAAACGCGTTTTCGGCCGAAAACGTGTACGTTTGCACTTCCCCGCCACAGGGAAGCTGCTAGCCGGGAATTCGCTGCCTATTTCTACCCGCTGCTCAGAACGCTACGCAGGGCAAAAGCGATTCTCGTCCTCCGTGCTTGCTTTTTCTCAGAAAGAGCCGTGGTGTGTTTTTTCTCCGGAAAACGCGTTTTCGGCCGAAAACGTGTACGTTTGCACTTCCCGGCCACAGGGAAGCTGCTAGCCGGCAATTCGCTGCCTATTTCTACCCGCTGCTCAGAACGCTACGCAGGGCAAAAGCGATTCTCGTCCTCCGTGCTTGCTTTTTCTCAGAAAGAGCCGTGGTGTGCGTTTTCGCCGGAAAACGCGTTTTCGGCCGAAAACGTGTACGTTTGCACTTCCCGGCCACAGGGAAGCTGCTAGCCGGGAATTCTCTGCCTGGTTCTACCCGCTGCCCGGAACGCTACGCAGGGCAAAAGCGATTCTCGTCCTCCGTGCTTGCTTTTTCTCAGAAAGAGCCGTGGTGTGCGTTTTCGCCGGAAAACGCGTTTTCGGCCGAAAACGTGTACGTTTGCACTTCCCCGCCACAGGGAAGCTGCTAGCCGGGAATTCTCTGCCTATTTCTACCCGCTGCCCGGAACGCTACGCAGGGCAAAAGCGATTCTCGTCCTCCGTGCTTGCTTTTTCTCAGAAAGAGCCATAGTGTGCTTTTTCTCCGGAAAACGCGTTTTCGGCTGAAAACGTGTACGTTTGCACTTCCCGGCCACAGGGAAGCTGCTAGCCGGCAATTCGCTGCCTATTTCTACCCGCTGCTCGGAACGCTACGCAGGGCAAAAGCGATTCTCTTCTTCCGTGCTTTCTTTTTCTCAGAAAGAGCCGTGGTGTGCGTTTTCGCCGCAAAACGCGTTTCCAGCCGAAAACGTGTACGTTTGCACTTCCCCGCCACAGGGAAGCTGCTAGCCGGGAATTCTCTGCCTGGTTCTACCCGCTGCCCGGAACGCTACGCAGGGCAAAAGCGATTCTCGTCCTCCGTGCTTGCTTTTTCTCAGAAAGAGCCGTGGTGTGCTTTTTCGCCGGAAAACGCGTTTTCGGCGGAAAACGTGTACGTTTGCACTTCCCGGCCACAGGGAAGCTGCTAGCCGGCAATTCGCTGCCTATTTCTACCCACTGCTCGGAACGCTACGCAGGGCAAAAGCGATTCTCGTCCTCCGTGCTTGCTTTTTCTCAGAAAGAGCCGTGGTGTGCGTTTTCGCCGGAAAACGCGTTTCCGGACGAAAACGTGTACGTTTGCACTTCCCCGCCACAGGGAAGCTGCTAGCCGGGAATTCTCTGCCTATTTCTACCCGCTGCCCGGAACGCTACGCAGGGCAAAAGCGATTCTCGTCCTCCGTGCTTGCTTTTTCTCAGAAAGAGCCGTGGTGTGCTTTTTCGCCGGAAAACGCGTTTTCGGCCGAAAACGTGTACGTTTGCACTTCCCCGCCACAGGGAAGATGCTAGCCTGGAATTCTCTGCCTGGTTCTACCCGCTGCCCGGAACGCTACGCAGGGCAAAAGAGATTCTCGTCCTCCGTGCTTGCTTTTTCTCAGAAAGAGCCATGGTGTGTTTTTTCTCCGGAAAACGAGTTTTCGGCCGGAAACGTGCACGTTTGCACTTCCCGGCCACAGGGAAGCTGCTAGCCGGCAATTCGCTGCCTATTTCTACCCGCTGCTCAGAACGCTACGCAGGGCAAAAGCGATTCTCGTCCTCCGTGCTTGCTTTTTCTCAGAAAGAGCCGTGGTGTGCGTTTTCGCCGGAAAACGCGTTTTCGGCCGAAAACGTGTACGTTTGCACTTCCCGGCCACAGGGAAGCTGCTAGTTGGGAATTATCTGCCTGGTTCTACCCGCTGCCCGGAACGCTACGCAGGGCAAAAGCGATTCTCGTCCTCCGTGCTTGCTTTTTCTCAGAAAGAGCCGTGGTGTGCGTTTTCGCCGGAAAACGCGTTTTCGGCCGAAAACGTGTACGTTTGCACTTCCCGGCCACAGGGAAGCTGCTAGCCGGGAATTCTCTGCCTGGTTCTACCCGCTGCCCGGAACGCTACGCAGGGCAAAAGCGATTCTCGTCCTCCGTGCTTGCTTTTTCTCAGAAAGAGCCGTGGTGTGCGTTTTCGCCGGAAAACGCGTTTTCGGCCGAAAACGTGTACGTTTGCACTTCCCCGCCACAGGGAAGCTGCTAGCCGGGAATTCTCTGCCTGGTTCTACCCGCTGCCCGGAACGCTACGCAGGGCAAAAGCGATTCTCGTCCTCCGTGCTTGCTTTTTCTCAGAAAGAGCCGTGGTGTGCGTTTTCGCTGGAAAACGAGTTTTCGGACGGAAACGTGTACGTTTGCACTTCCCGGCCACAGGGAAGCTGCTAGCAGGGAATTCGCTGCCTGGTTCTACCCGCTGCCCGGAACGCTACGCAGGGCAAAAGCGATTCTCGTCCTCCGTGCTTGCTTTTTCTCAGAAAGAGCCGTGGTGTGCTTTTTCGCCGGAAAACGCGTTTTCGGCCGAAAACGTGTATGTTTACACATCCCCGCCACAGGGAAGCTGCTAGCCGGGAATTCGCTGCCTATTTCTACCCGCTGCTCGGAACGCTACGCAGGGCAAATGCGATTCTCGTCCTCCGTGCTTGCTTTTTCTCAGAAAGAGCCGTGGTGTGCGTTTTCGCCGTAAAACGCGTTTTCGGCCGAAAACGTGTACGTTTGCACTTCCCGGCCACAGGGAAGCTGCTAGCCGGGAATTCTCTGCCTGGTTCTACCCGCTGCCCGGAACGCTACGCAGGGCAAAAGCGATTCTCGTCCTCCGTGCTTGCTTTTTCTCAGAAAGAGCCATAGTGTGCTTTTTCTCCGGAAAACGCGTTTTCGGCCGAAAACGTGTACGTTTGCACTTCCCGGCCACAGGGAAGCTGCTAGCCGGCAATTCGCTGCCTATTTCTACCCGCTGCTCGGAACGCTACGCAGGGCAAAAGCGATTCTCGTCTTCCGTGCTTGCTTTTTCTCAGAAAGAGCCATGGTGTGCTTTTTCGCCGGAAAACGCGTTTTCGGCCGAAAACGTGTACGTTTGCACTTCCCCGCCACAGGGAAGATGCTAGCCTGGAATTCTCTGCCTGGTTCTACCCGCTGCCCGGAACGCTACGCAGGGCAAAAGCGATTCTCGTCCTCCGTGCTTGCTTTTTCTCAGAAAGAGCCGTGGTGTGCGTTTTCGCCGGAAAACGCGTTTTCGGCCGAAAACGTGTACGTTTGCACTTCCCCGCCACAGGGAAGCTGCTAGCAGGGAATTCTCTGCCTGGTTCTACCCGCTGCCCGGAACGCTACGCAGGGCAAAAGCGATTCTCGTCCTCCGTGCTTGCTTTTTCTCAGAAAGAGCCGTGGTGTGCGTTTTCGCCGGAAAACGTGTTTTCGGCCGAAAACGTGTACGTTTGCACTTCCCGGCCACAGGGAAGCTGCTAGCCGGGAATTCTCTGCCTGGTTCTACCCGCTGCCCGGAACGCTACGCAGGGCAAAAGCGATTCTCGTCCTCCGTGCTTGCTTTTTCTCAGAAAGAGCCGTGGTGTGCGTTTTCGCCGGAAAACCCGTTTTCGGCCGAAAACGTGTACGTTTGCACGTCCCCGCCACAGGGAAGCTGCTAGCCGGCAATTCGCTGCCTGGTTCTACCCGCTGCCCGGAACGCTACGCAGGGCAAAAGCGATTCTCGTCCTCCGTGCTTGCTTTTTCTCAGAAAGAGCCGTGGTGTGCGTTTTTGCCGGAAAACGCGTTTTCGGCCGAAAACGTGTACGTTTGCACTTCCCCGCCACAGGGAAGCTGCTAGCCGGGAATTCTCTGCCTGGTTCTACCCGCTGCCCGGAACGCTACGCAGGGCAAAAGCGATTCTCGTCCTCCGTGCTTGCTTTTTCTCAGAAAGAACCATGGTGTGCTTTTTCTCCGGAAAAAGCGTTTTCGGCCGAAAACGTGTACGTTTGCACTTCCCGGCCACAGGGAAGCTGCTAGCCGGCAATTCGCTGCCTATTTCTACCCGCTGCTCGGAACGCTACGCAGGGCAAAAGCGATTCTCGTCCTCCGTGCTTGCTTTTTCTCAGAAAGAGCCGTGGTGTGCGTTTTCGCCGGAAAACGCGTTTTCGGCCGAAAACGTGTACGTTTGCACTTCCCGTCCACAGGGAAGCTGCTAGCCGGGAATTCTCTGCCTGGTTCTACCCGCTGCCCGGAACGCTGCGCAGGGCAAAAGCGATTCTCGTCCTCCGTGCTTGCTTTTTCTCAGAAAGAGCCGTGGTGTGCGTTTTCGCCGGAAAACGCGTTTTCGGCCGAAAACGTGTACGTTTGCACTTCCCGGCCACAGGGAAGCTGCTAGCCAGGAATTTTCTGCCTGGTTCTACCCGCTGCCCGGAACGCTACGCAGAGCAAAAGCGATTCTCGTCCTCCGTGCTTGCTTTTTCTCAGAAAGAGCCGTGGTGTGCGTTTTCGCCGGAAAACGCGTTTTCGGCCGAAAACGTGTACGTTTGCACTTCCCGGCCACAGGGAAGCTGCTAGCCGGGAATTCTCTCCCTGGTTCTACCCGCTGCCCGGAACGCTACGCAGGGCAAAAGCGATTCTCGTCCTCCGTGCTTGCTTTTTCTCAGAATGAGCCGTGGTGTGCGTTTTCGCCGGAAAACGTGTTTTCGGCCGAAAACGTGTACGTTTGCACTTCCCGGCCACAGGGAAGCTGCTAGCCAGGAATTTTCTGCCTGGTTCTACCCGCTGCCCGGAACGCTACGCAGAGCAAAAGCGATTCTCGTCCTCCGTGCTTGCTTTTTCTCAGAAAGAGCCGTGGTGTGCGTTTTCGCCGGAAAACGCGTTTTCGGCCGAAAACGTGTACGTTTGCACTTCCCCGCCACAGGGAAGCTGCTAGCCGGGAATTCTCTCCCTGGTTCTACCCGCTGCCCGGAACGCTACGCAGGGCAAAAGCGATTCTCGTCCTCCGTGCTTGCTTTTTCTCAGAAAGAGCCATGGTGTGCTTTTTCGCCGGAAAACGAGTTTTCGGCCGAAAACTTGTACGTTTGCACTTCCCGGCCACAGGGAAGCTGCTAGCCGGCAATTCGCTGACTATTTCTACCCGCTGCTCGGAACGCTACGCAGGGCAAAAGCGATTCTCGTCCTCCGTGCTTGCTTTTTCTCAGAAAGAGCCGTGGTGTGCGTTTTCGCCGGAAAACGCGTTTTCGGCCGAAAACGTGTACGTTTGCACTTCCCCGCCACAGGGAAGCTGCTAGCCAGGAATTCTCTCCCTGGTTCTACCCGCTGCCCGGAACGCTACGCAGGGCAAAAGCGATTCTCGTCCTCCGTGCTTGCTTTTTCTCAGAAAGAGCCATGGTGTGCTTTTTCGCCGGAAAACGAGTTTTCGGCCGAAAACTTGTACGTTTGCACTTCCCGGCCACAGGGAAGCTGCTAGCCGGCAATTCGCTGACTATTTCTACCCGCTGCTCGGAACGCTACGCAGGGCAAAAGCGATTCTCGTCCTCCGTGCTTGCTTTTTCTCAGAAAGAGCCGTGGTGTGCGTTTTCGCCGGAAAACGCGTTTTCGGCCGAAAACGTGTACGTTTGCACTTCCCCGCCACAGGGAAGCTGCTAGCCGGGAATTCTCTGCCTGGTTCTACCCGCTGCCCGGAACACTACGCAGGGCAAAAGCGATTCTCGTCCTCCGTGCTTGCTTTTTCTCAGAAAGAGCCGTGGTGTGCGTTTTCGCCGGAAAACGCGTTTTCGGCCGAAAACGTGTACGTTTGCACTTCCCGGCCACAGGGAAGCTGCTAGCCGGCAATTCGCTGCCTATTTCTACCCGCTGCGCAGAACGCTACGCAGGGCAAAAGCGATTCTCGTCCTCCGTGCTTGCTTTTTCTCAGAAAGAGCCGTGGTGTGCGTTTTCGCCGGAAAACGCGTTTTCAGCCGAAAACGTGTACGTTTGCACATCCCGGCCACAGGGAAGCTGCTAGCCGGCAATTCGCTGCCTATTTCTACCCGCTGCTCGGAACGCTACGCAGGGCAAAAGCGATTCTCGTCCTCCGTGCTTGCTTTTTCTCAGAAAGAGCCGTGGTGTGCGTTTTCGCCGCAAAACGCGTTTCCGGCCGAAAACGTGTACGTTTGCACTTCCCCGCCACAGGGAAGCTGCTAGCCGGGAATTCTCTGCCTGGTTCTACCCGCTGCCCGGAACGCTACGCAGGGCAAAAGCGATTCTCGTCCTCCGTGCTTGCTTTTTCTCAGAAAGAGCCATGGTGTGTTTTTTCTCCGGAAAACGAGTTTTCGGCCGGAAACGTGTACGTTTGCACTTCCCGGCCACAGGGAAGCTGCTAGCCGGCAATTCGCTGCCTATTTCTACCCGCTGCTCAGAACGCTACGCAGGGCAAAACCGATTCTCGTCCTCCGTGCTTGCTTTTTCTCAGAAAGAGCCGTGGTGTGCGTTTTCGCCGGAAAACGCGTTTTCGGCCGAAAACGTGTACGTTTGCACTTCCCGGCCACAGGGAAGCTGCTAGCCGGGAATTCTCTGCCTGGTTCTACCCGCTGCCCGGAACGCTACGCAGGGCAAAAGCGATTCTCGTCCTCCGTGCTTGCTTTTTCTCAGAAAGAGCCGTGGTGTGCGTTTTCGCCGTAAAACGCGTTTTCGGCCGAAAACGTGTACGTTTGCACTTCCCCGCCACAGGGAAGCTGCTAGCCGGGAATTTTCTGCCTGGTTCTACCCGCTGCCCGGAACGCTACGCAGGGCAAAAGCGATTCTCGTCCTCCGTGCTTGCTTTTTCTCAGAAAGAGCCGTGGTGTGCGTTTTCGCTGGAAAACGAGTTTTCGGCCGAAAACGTGTACGTTTGCACTTCCCCGCCACAGGGAAGCTGCTAGCCGGGAATTCTCTGCCTGGTTCTACCCGCTGCCCGGAACGCTACGCAGGGCAAAAGCGATTCTCGTCCTCCGTGCTTGCTTTTTCTCAGAAAGAGCCGTGGTGTGCGTTTTCGCCGGAAAACGAGTTTTCGGCCGAAAACGTGTACGTTTGCACTTCCCGGCCACAGGGAAGCTGCTAGCAGGGAATTCGCTGCCTGGTTCTACCCGCTGCCCGGAACGCTACGCAGGGCAAAAGCGATTCTCGTCCTCCGTGCTTGCTTTTTCTCAGAAAGAGCCGTGGTGTGCTTTTTCGCCGGAAAACGCGTTTTCGGCCGAAAACGTGTATGTTTACACATCCCCGCCACAGGGAAGCTGCTAGCCGGGAATTCGCTGCCTGGTTCTACCCGCTGCCCGGAACGCTACGCAGGGCAAAAGCGATTCTCGTCCTCCGTGCTTGCTTTTTCTCAGAAAGAGCCATAGTGTGCTTTTTCTCCGGAAAACGCGTTTTCGGCCGAAAACGTGTACGTTTGCACTTCCCGGCCACAGGGAAGCTGCTAGCCGGCAATTCGCTGCCTATTTCTACCCGCTGCTCGGAACGCTACGCAGGGCAAAAGCGATTCTCGTCTTCCGTGCTTGCTTTTTCTCAGAAAGAGCCGTGGTGTGCGTTTTCGCCGGAAAACGCGTTTTCGGCCGAAAACGTGTACGTTTGCACTTCCCCGCCACAGGGAAGCTGCTAGCAGGGAATTCGCTGCCTGGTTCTACCCGCTGCCCGGAACGCTACGCAGGGCAAAAGCGATTCTCGTCCTCCGTGCTTGCTTTTTCTCAGAAAGAGCCGTGGTGTGCGTTTTCGCCGCAAAACGCGTTTCCGGCCGAAAACGTGTACGTTTGCACTTCCCCGCCACAGGGAAGCTGCTAGCCGGGAATTCTCTGCCTGGTTCTACCCGCTGCCCGGAACGCTACGCAGGGCAAAAGCGATTCTCGTCCTCCGTGCTTGCTTTTTCTCAGAAAGAGCCATGGTGTGCTTTTTCGCCGGAAAACGCGTTTTCGGCCGAAAACGTGTACGTTTGCACTTCCCCGCCACAGGGAAGATGCTAGCCTGGAATTCTCTGCCTGGATCTACCCGCTGCCCGGAACGCTACGCAGGGCAAAAGCGATTCTCGTCCTCCGTGCTTGCTTTTTCTCAGAAAGAGCCGTGGTGTGCGTTTTCGCCGGAAAACGCGTTTTCGGCCGAAAACGTGTACGTTTGCACTTCCCCGCCACAGGGAAGCTGCTAGCCGGGAATTCTCTGCCTGGTTCTACCCGCTGCCCGGAACGCTACGCAGGGCAAAAGCGATTCTCGTCCTCCGTGCTTGCTTTTTCTCAGAAAGAGCCGTGGTGTGCGTTTTCGCCGGAAAACGCGTTTTCGGCGGAAAACGTGTACGTTTGCACTTCCCGGCCACAGGGAAGCTGCTAGCCGGCAATTCGCTGCCTATTTCTACCCGCTGCTCAGAACGCTACGCTGGGCAAAAGCGATTCTCGTCTTCCGTGCTTGCTTTTTCTCAGAAAGAGCCGTGGTGTGCGTTTTCGCCGGAAAACGCGTTTTCGGCCGAAAACGTGTACGTTTGCACTTCATGGCCACAGGGAAGCTGCTAGCCGGGAATTCTCTGCCTGGTTCTACCCGCTGCCCGGAACGCTACGCAGGGCAAAAGCGATTCTCGTCCTCCGTGCTTGCTTTTTCTCAGAAAGAGCCGTGGTGTGCGTTTTCGCCGGAAAACGCGTTTTCGGCCGAAAACGTGTACGTTTGCACTTCCCGGCCACAGGGAAGCTGCTAGCCGGCAATTCTCTGCCTGGTTCTACCCGCTGCCCGGAACGCTACGCAGGGCAAAAGCGATTCTCGTCCTCCGTGCTTGCTTTTTCTCAGAAAGAGCCGTGGTGTGCGTTTTCGCCGGAAAACGCGTTTTCGGCCGAAAACGTGTACGTTTGCACTTCCCCGCCACAGGGAAGATGCTAGCCGGGAATTCTCTGCCTGGTTCTACCCGCTGCCCGGAACGCTACGCAGGGCAAAAGCGATTCTCGTCCTCCGTGCTTGCTTTTTCTCAGAAAGAACCATGGTGTGCTTTTTCTCCGGAAAACGCGTTTTCAGCCGAAAACGTGTACGTTTGCACTTCCCGGCCACAGGGAAGCTGCTAGCCGGCAATTCGCTGCCTATTTCTACCCGCTGCTCAGAACGCTACGCAGGGCAAAAGCGATTCTCGTCCTCCGTGCTTGCTTTTTCTCAGAAAGAGCCGTGGTGTGCGTTTTCGCCGGAAAACGCGTTTTCGGCCGAAAACGTGTACGTTTGCACTTCCCGGCCACAGGGAAGCTGCTAGCCGGGAATTCTCTGCCTGGTTCTACCCGCTGCCCGGAACGCTACGCAGGGCAAAAGCGATTCTCGTCCTCCGTGCTTGCTTTTTCTCAGAAAGAGCCGTGGTGTGCGTTTTCGCCGGAAAACGCGTTTTCGGCCGAAAACGTGTACGTTTGCACTTCCCCGCCACAGGGAAGCTGCTAGCCGGGAATTCTCTGCCTGGTTCTACCCGCTGCCCGGAACGCTACGCAGGGCAAAAGCGATTCTCGTCCTCCGTGCTTGCTTTTTCTCAGAAAGAGCCGTGGTGTGCTTTTTCTCCGGAAAACGAGTTTTCGGCCGAAAACTTGTACGTTTGCACTTCCCGGCCACAGGGAAGCTGCTAGCCGGCAATTCGCTGACTATTTCTACCCGCTGCTCGGAACGCTACGCAGGGCAAAAGCGATTCTCGTCCTCCGTGCTTGCTTTTTCTCAGAAAGAGCCGTGGTGTGCGTTTTCGCCGGAAAACGCGTTTTCGGCCGAAAACGTGTACGTTTGCACTTCCCGGCCACAGGGAAGCTGCTAGCCGGCAATTCGCTGCCTATTTCTACCCGCTGCGCAGAACGCTACGCTGGGCAAAAGCGATTCTCGTCCTCCGTGCTTGCTTTATCTCAGAAAGAGCCGTGGTGTGCGTTTTCGCCGAAAACGCGTTTTCGGCCGAAAACGTGTACGTTTGCACTTCCCCGCCACAGGGAAGCTGCTAGCCGGGAATTATCTGCCTGGTTCTACCCGCTGCCCGGAACGCTACGCAGGGCAAAAGCGATTCTCGTCCTCCGTGCTTGCTTTTTCTCAGAAAGAACCATGGTGTGCTTTTTCTCCGGAAAACGCGTTTTCGGCCGAAAACGTGTACGTTTGCACTTCCCGGCCACAGGGAAGCTGCTAGCCGGCAATTCGCTGCCTATTTCTACCCGCTGCTCAGAACGCTACGCAGGGCAAAAGCGATTCTCGTCCTCCGTGCTTGCTTTTTCTCAGAAAGAGCCGTGGTGTGCGTTTTCGCCGGAAAACGCGTTTTCGGCCGAAAACGTGTACGTTTGCACTTCCCGGCCACAGGGAAGCTGCTAGCCGGGAATTCTCTGCCTGGTTCTACCCGCTGCCCGGAACGCTACGCAGGGCAAAAGCGATTCTCGTCCTCCGTGCTTGCTTTTTCTCAGAAAGAGCCGTGGTGTGCGTTTTCGCCGGAAAACGCGTTTTCGGCCGAAAACGTGTACGTTTGCACTTCCCCGCCACAGGGAAGCTGCTAGCCGGGAATTCTCTGCCTATTTCTACCCGCTGCCCGGAACGCTACGCAGGGCAAAAGCGATTCTCGTCCTCCGTGCTTGCTTTTTCTCAGAAAGAGCCGTGGTGTGCGTTTTCGCCGGAAAACGCGTTTTCGGCCGAAAACGTGTACGTTTGCACTTCCCGGCCACAGGGAAGCTGCTAGCCGGGAATTCTCTGCCTGGTTCTACCCTCTGCCCGGAACGCTACGCAGGGCAAAAGCGATTCTCGTCCTCCGTGCTTGCTTTTTCTCAGAAAGAGCCGTGGTGTGCGTTTTCGCCGGAAAACGCGTTTTCGGCCGAAAACGTGTACGTTTGCACTTCCCCGCCACAGGGAAGCTGCTAGCCGGGAATTCTCTGCCTGGTTCTACCCGCTGCCCGGAACGCTACGCAGGGCAAAAGCGATTCTCGTCCTCCGTGCTTGCTTTTTCTCAGAAAGAGCCGTGGTGTGCTTTTTCTCCGGAAAACGAGTTTTCGGCCGAAAACTTGTACGTTTGCACTTCCCGGCCACAGGGAAGTTGCTAGCCGGCAATTCGCTGACTATTTCTACCCGCTGCTCGGAACGCTACGCAGGGCAAAAGCGATTCTCGTCCTCCGTGCTTGCTTTTTCTCAGAAAGAGCCGTGGTGTGCGTTTTCGCCGGAAAACGCGTTTTCGGCCGAAAACGTGTACGTTTGCACTTCCCCGCCACAGGGAAGCTGCTAGCCGGGAATTCTCTGCCTGGTTCTACCCGCTGCCCGGAACGCTACGCAGGGCAAAAGCGATTCTCGTCCTCCGTGCTTGCTTTTTCTCAGAAAGAGCCGTGGTGTGCGTTTTCGCCGGAAAACGCGTTTTCGGCCGAAAACGTGTACGTTTGCACTTCCCGGCCACAGGGAAGCTGCTAGCCGGCAATTCGCTGCCTATTTCTACCCGCTGCGCAGAACGCTACGCTGGGCAAAAGCGATTCTCGTCCTCCGTGCTTGCTTTATCTCAGAAAGAGCCGTGGTGTGCGTTTTCGCCGAAAACGCGTTTTCGGCCGAAAACGTGTACGTTTGCACTTCCCCGCCACAGGGAAGCTGCTAGCCGGGAATTCTCTGCCTGGTTCTACCCGCTGCCCGGAACGCTACGCAGGGTAAAAGCGATTCTCGTCCTCCATGCTTGCTTTTTCTCAGAAAGAGCCGTGGTGTGCGTTTTCGCCGGAAAACGCGTTTTCGGCCGAAAACGTGTACGTTTGCACTTCCCGGCCACAGGGAAGCTGCTAGCCGGGAATTCTCTGCCTGGTTCTACCCGCTGCCCGGAACGCTACGCAGGGCAAAAGCGATTCTCGTCCTCCGTGCTTGCTTTTTCTCAGAAAGAGCCGTGGTGTGCGTTTTCGCCGGAAAACGCGTTTTCGGCCGAAAACGTGTACGTTTGCACTTCCCCGCCACAGGGAAGCTGCTAGCCGGGAATTCTCTGCCTGGTTCTACCCGCTGCCCGGAACGCTACGCAGGGCAAAAGCGATTCTCGTCCTCCGTGCTTGCTTTTTCTCAGAAAGAGCCGTGGTGTGCTTTTTCTCCGGAAAACGAGTTTTCGGCCGAAAACTTGTACGTTTGCACTTCCCGGCCACAGGGAAGCTGCTAGCCGGCAATTCGCTGCCTATTTCTACCCGCTGCGCAGAACGCTACGCTGGGCAAAAGCGATTCTCGTCCTCCGTGCTTGCTTTATCTCAGAAAGAGCCGTGGTGTGCGTTTTCGCCGAAAACGCGTTTTCGGCCGAAAACGTGTACGTTTGCACTTCCCCGCCACAGGGAAGCTGCTAGCCGGGAATTCTCTGCCTGGTTCTACCCGCTGCCCGGAACGCTACGCAGGGTAAAAGCGATTCTCGTCCTCCATGCTTGCTTTTTCTCAGAAAGAGCCGTGGTGTGCTTTTTCGCCGGAAAACGAGTTTTCGGCCGAAAACGTGTACGTTTGCACTTCCCGGCCACAGGGAAGCTGCTAGCCGGCAATTCGCTGACTATTTCTACCCGCTGCTCGGAACGCTACGCAGGGCAAAAGCGATTCTCGTCCTCCGTGCTTGCTTTTTCTCAGAAAGAGCCGTGGTGTGCGTTTTCGCCGGAAAACTCGTTTTCGGCCGAAAACGTGTACGTTTGCACTTCCCCGCCACAGGGAAGCTGCTAGCCGGGAATTCTCTGCCTGGTTCTACCCGCTGCCCGGAACGCTACGCAGGGCAAAAGCGATTCTCGTCCTCCGTGCTTGCTTTTTCTCAGAAAGAGCCGTGGTGTGCGTTTTCGCCGGAAAACGCGTTTTCGGCCGAAAACGTGTACGTTTGCACTTCCCGGCCACAGGGAAGCTGCTAGCCGGCAATTCGCTGCCTATTTCTACCCGCTGCGCAGAACGCTACGCTGGGCAAAAGCGATTCTCGTCCTCCGTGCTTGCTTTTTCTCAGAAAGAGCCGTGGTGTGCGTTTTCGCCGAAAACGCGTTTTCGGCCGAAAACGTGTACGTTTGCACTTCCCCGCCACAGGGAAGCTGCTAGCCGGGAATTCTCTGCCTGGTTCTACTCGCTGCCCGGAACGCTACGCAGGGTAAAAGCGATTCTCGTCCTCCGTGCTTGCTTTTTCTCAGAAAGAGCCGTGGTGTGCTTTTTCGCCGGAAAACGCGTTTTCGGCCGAAAACGTGTACGTTTGCACTTCCCCGCCACAGGGAAGCTGCTAGCCGGGAATTCGCTGCCTATTTCTACCCGCTGCTCGGAACGCTACGCAGGGCAAAAGCGATTCTCGTCCTCCGTGCTTGCTTTTTCTCAGAAAGAGCCGTGGTGTGCGTTTTCGCCGGAAAACGCGTTTTCGGCCGAAAACGTGTACGTTTGCACTTCCCCGCCACAGGGAAGCTGCTAGCCGGGAATTCTCTGCCTGGTTCTACCCGCTGCCCGGAACGCTACGCAGGGCAAAAGCGATTCTCGTCCTCCGTGCTTGCTTTTTCTCAG
The DNA here is from genome assembly GCF_965140245.1 of Athene noctua. Taxonomy (NCBI): domain Eukaryota; kingdom Metazoa; phylum Chordata; class Aves; order Strigiformes; family Strigidae; genus Athene; species Athene noctua. Next base: position 203,556 of record NW_027437577.1, read on the forward strand.
AAAGAGCCGTGGTGTGCGTTTTCGCCGCAAAACGTGTTTCCGGCCGAAAACGTGTACGTTTGCACTTCCCCGCCACAGGGAAGCTGCTAGCCGGGAATTCTCTGCCTGGTTCTACCCGCTGCCCGGAACGCTACGCAGGGCAAAAGCGATTCTCGTCCTCCGTGCTTGCTTTTTCTCAGAAAGAGCCATGGTGTGCTTTTTCGCCGGAAAACGCGTTTTCGTCCGAAAACGTGTACGTTTGCACTTCCCCGCCACAGGGAAGATGCTAGCCTGGAATTCTCTGCCTGGTTCTACCCGCTGCCCGGAACGCTACGCAGGGCAAAAGCGATTCTCGTCCTCCGTGCTTGCTTTTTCTCAGAAAGAGCCGTGGTGTGCGTTTTCGCCGGAAAACGCGTTTTCGGCCGAAAACGTGTACGTTTGCACTTCCCCGCCACAGGGAAGCTGCTAGCCGGGAATTCTCTGCCTGGTTCTACCCGCTGCCCGGAACGCTACGCAGGGCAAAAGAGATTCTCGTCCTCCGTGCTTGCTTTTTCTCAGAAAGAGGCATGGTGTGTTTTTTCTCCGGAAAACGAGTTTTCGGCCGGAAACGTGTACGTTTGCACTTCCCGGCCACAGGGAAGCTGCTAGCCGGGAATTCGCTGCCTTCTTCTACCCGCTGCCCGGAACGCTACGCAGGGCAAAAGCGATTCTCGTCCTCCGTGCTTGCTTTTTCTCAGAAAGAGCCGTGGTGTGCGTTTTCGCCGTAAAACGCGTTTTCGGCCGAAAACGTGTACGTTTGCACTTCCCCGCCACAGGGAAGCTGCTAGCCGGGAATTCTCTGCCTGGTTCTACCCGCTGCCCGGAACGCTACGCAGGGCAAAAGCGATTCTCGTCCTCCGTGCTTGCTTTTTCTCAGAAAGAGCCATGGTGTGCTTTTTCTCCGGAAAACGCGTTTTCGGCCGAAAACGTGTACGTTTGCACTTCCCGGCCACAGGGAAGCTGCTAGCCGGGAATTCTCTGCCTGGTTCTACCCGCTGCCCGGAACACTACGCAGGGCAAAAGCGATTCTCGTCCTCCGTGCTTGCTTTTTCTCAGAAAGAGCCATGGTGTGCTTTTTCGCCGGAAAACGCGTTTTCGGCCGAAAACGTGTACGTTTGCACTTCCCCGCCACAGGGAAGATGCTAGCCTGGAATTCTCTGCCTGGTTCTACCCGCTGCCCGGAACGCTACGCAGGGCAAAAGCGATTCTCGTCCTCCGTGCTTGCTTTTTCTCAGAAAGAGCCGTGGTGTGCGTTTTCACCGGAAAACGCGTTTTCGGCCGAAAACGTGTACGTTTGCACTTCCCCGCCACAGGGAAGCTGCTAGCCGGCAATTCTCTGCCTATTTCTACCCGCTGCCCGGAACGCTACGCAGGGCAAAAGCGATTCTCGTCTTCCGTGCTTGCTTTTTCTCAGAAAGAGCCGTGGTGTGCGTTTTCGCCGGAAAACCCGTTTTCGGCCGAAAACGTGTACGTTTGCACTTCCCCGCCACAGGGAAGCTGCTAGCCGGGAATTCTCTGCCTATTTCTACCCGCTGCCCGGAACGCTACGCAGGGCAAAAGAGATTCTCGTCCTCCGTGCTTGCTTTTTCTCAGAAAGAGCCATGGTGTGTTTTTTCTCCGGAAAACGAGTTTTCGGCCGGAAACGTGTACGTTTGCACTTCCCGGCCAAAGGGAAGCTGCTAGCCGGCAATTAGCTGCCTATTTCTACCCGCTGCTCGGAACGCTACGCAGGGCAAAAGCGATTCTCGTCCTCCGTGCTTGCTTTTTCTCAGAAAGAGCCGTGGTGTGCGTTTTCGCCGTAAAACGCGTTTTCGGCCGAAAACGTGTACGTTTGAACTTCCCGGCCACAGGGAAGCTGCTAGCCGGGAATTCTCTGCCTGGTTCTACACGCTGCCCGGAACGCTACGCAGGGCAAAAGCGATTCTCGTCCTCCGTGCTTGCTTTTTCTCAGAAAGAGCCGTGGTGTGCTTTTTCGCCGGAAAACGCGTTTTCGGCCGAAAACGTGTACGTTTGCACTTCCCCGCCACAGGGAAGCTGCTAGCCGGGAATTCGCTGCCTATTTCTACCCGCTGCTCGGAACGCTACGCAGGGCAAAAGCGATTCTCGTCCTCCGTGCTTGCTTTTTCTCAGAAAGAGCCGTGGTGTGCGTTTTCGCCGGAAAACGTGTTTTCGGCCGAAAACGTGTACGTTTGCACTTCCCCGCCACAGGGAAGCTGCTAGCCGGGAATTCTCTGCCTGGTTCTACCCGCTGCCCGGAACGCTACGCAGGGCAAAAGCGATTCTCGTCCTCCGTGCTTGCTTTTTCTCAGAAAGAGCCGTGGTGTGCTTTTTCGCCGGAAAACGCGTTTTCGGCCGAAAACGTGTACGTTTGCACTTCCCCGCCACAGGGAAGCTGCTAGCCGGGAATTCGCTGCCTATTTCTACCCGCTGCTCGGAACGCTACGCAGGGCAAAAGCGATTCTCGTCCTCCGTGCTTGCTTTTTCTCAGAAAGAGCCGTGGTGTGCGTTTTCGCCGGAAAACGTGTTTTCGGCCGAAAACGTGTACGTTTGCACTTCCCCGCCACAGGGAAGCTGCTAGCCGGGAATTCTCTGCCTGGTTCTACCCGCTGCCCGGAACGCTACGCAGGACAAAAGCGATTCTCGTCCTCCGTGCTTGCTTTTTCTCAGAAAGAGCCGTGGTGTGCGTTTTCGCCGGAAAACGCGTTTTCGGCCGAAAACGTGTACGTTTGCACTTCCCGGCCACAGGGAAGCTGCTAGCCGGGAATTCTCTGCCTGGTTCTACCCGCTGCCCGGAACGCTACGCAGGGCAAAAGCGATTCTCGTCCTCCGTGCTTGCTTTTTCTCAGAAAGAGCCATGGTGTGCTTTTTCTCCGGAAAACGAGTTTTCGGCCGAAAACGTGTACGTTTGCACTTCCCCGCCACAGGGAAGCTGCTAGCCGGGAATTCTCTGCCTGGTTCTACCCGCTGCCCGGAACGCTACGCAGGGCAAAAGCGATTCTCGTCCTCCGTGCTTACTTTTTCTCAGAAAGAGCCGTGGTGTGCGTTTTCGCCGGAAAACGCGTTTTCGGCCGAAAACGTGTACGTTTGCACTTCCCGGCCACAGGGAAGCTGCTGGCCGGCAATTCGCTGCCTATTTCTACCCGCTGCTCAGAACGCTACGCTGGGCAAAAGCGATTCTCGTCCTCCGTGCTTGCTTTTTCTCAGAAAGAGCCGTGGTGTGCGTTTTCGCCGGAAAACGTGTTTTCGGCCGAAAACGTGTACGTTTGCACTTCCCCGCCACAGGGAAGCTGCTAGCCGGGAATTCTCTGCCTGGTTCTACCCGCTGCCCGGAACGCTACGCAGGGCAAAAGCGATTCTCGTCCTCCGTGCTTGCTTTTTCTCAGAAAGAGCCGTGGTGTGCTTTTTCGCCGGAAAACGCGTTTTCGGCCGAAAACGTGTACGTTTGCACTTCCCCGCCACAGGGAAGCTGCTAGCCGGGAATTCGCTGCCTATTTCTACCCGCTGCTCGGAACGCTACGCAGGGCAAAAGCGATTCTCGTCCTCCGTGCTTGCTTTTTCTCAGAAAGAGCCGTGGTGTGCGTTTTCGCCGGAAAACGTGTTTTCGGCCGAAAACGTGTACGTTTGCACTTCCCCGCCACAGGGAAGCTGCTAGCCGGGAATTCTCTGCCTGGTTCTACCCGCTGCCCGGAACGCTACGCAGGACAAAAGCGATTCTCGTCCTCCGTGCTTGCTTTTTCTCAGAAAGAGCCGTGGTGTGCGTTTTCGCCGGAAAACGCGTTTTCGGCCGAAAACGTGTACGTTTGCACTTCCCGGCCACAGGGAAGCTGCTAGCCGGGAATTCTCTGCCTGGTTCTACCCGCTGCCCGGAACGCTACGCAGGGCAAAAGCGATTCTCGTCCTCCGTGCTTGCTTTTTCTCAGAAAGAGCCATGGTGTGCTTTTTCTCCGGAAAACGAGTTTTCGGCCGAAAACGTGTACGTTTGCACTTCCCCGCCACAGGGAAGCTGCTAGCCGGGAATTCTCTGCCTGGTTCTACCCGCTGCCCGGAACGCTACGCAGGGCAAAAGCGATTCTCGTCCTCCGTGCTTACTTTTTCTCAGAAAGAGCCGTGGTGTGCGTTTTCGCCGGAAAACGCGTTTTCGGCCGAAAACGTGTACGTTTGCACTTCCCGGCCACAGGGAAGCTGCTGGCCGGCAATTCGCTGCCTATTTCTACCCGCTGCTCAGAACGCTACGCTGGGCAAAAGCGATTCTCGTCCTCCGTGCTTGCTTTTTCTCAGAAAGAGCCGTGGTGTGCGTTTTCGCCGGAAAACGGCCGAAAACGTGTACGTTTGCACTTCGCGGCCACAGGGAAGCTGCTAGCCGGGAATTCTCTGCCTGGTTCTTCCCGCTGCCCGGAACACTACGCAGGGCAAAAGCGATTCTCGTCCTCCGTGCTTGCTTTATCTCAGAAAGAGCCGTGGTGTGCTTTTTCGCCGGAAAACGCGTTTTCGGCCGAAAACGTGTACGTTTGCACTTCCCCGCCACAGGGAAGCTGCTAGCCGGGAATTCTCTGCCTGGTTCTACCCGCTGCCCGGAACGCTACGCAGGGCAAAAGCGATTCTCGTCCTCTGTGCTTGCTTTTTCTCAGAAAGAGCCATGGTGTGCTTTTTCTCCGGAAAACGAGTTTTCGGCCGAAAACTTGTACGTTTGCACTTCCCGGCCACAGGGAAGCTGCTAGCCGGCAATTCGCTGACTATTTCTACCCGCTGCTCGGAACGCTACGCAGGGCAAAAGCGATTCTCGTCCTCCGTGCTTGCTTTTTCTCAGAAAGAGCCGTGGTGTGCGTTTTCGCCGGAAAACGCGTTTTCGGCCGAAAACGTGTACGTTTGCACTTCCCCGCCACAGGGAAGCTGCTAGCCGGGAATTCTCTGCCGGGTTCTACCCGCTGCCCGGAACGCTACGCAGGGCAAAAGCGATTCTCGTCCTCCGTGCTTGCTTTTTCTCAGAAAGAGCCGTGGTGTGCGTTTTCGCCGGAAAACGCGTTTTCGGCCGAAAACGTGTACGTTTGCACTTCCCGGCCACAGGGAAGCTGCTAGCCGGCAATTCGCTGCCTATTTCTACCCGCTGCTCAGAACGCTACGCTGGGCAAAAGCGATTCTCGTCCTCCGTGCTTGCTTTTTCTCAGAAAGAGCCGTGGTGTGCGTTTTCGCCGGAAAACGCGTTTTCGGCCGAAAACGTGTACGTTTGCACTTCGCGGCCACAGGGAAGCTGCTAGCCGGGAATTCTCTGCCTGGTTCTACCCGCTGCCCGGAACACTACGCTGGGCAAAAGCGATTCTCGTCCTCCGTGCTTGCTTTATCTCAGAAAGAGCCGTGGTGTGCGTTTTCGCCGAAAACGCGTTTTCGGCCGAAAACGTGTACGTTTGCACTTCCCCGCCACAGGGAAGCTGCTAGCCGGGAATTCTCTGCCTGGTTCTACCCGCTGCCCGGAACGCTACGCAGGGCAAAAGCTATTCTCGTCCTCCGTGCTTGCTTTTTCTCAGAAAGAGCCGTGGTGTGCGTTTTCGCCGTAAAACGCGTTTTCGGCCGAAAACGTGTACGTTTGCACTTCCCGGCCACAGGGAAGCTGCTAGCCGGCAATTCGCTGCCTATTTCTACCCGCTGCTCAGAACGCTACGCTGGGCAAAAGCGATTCTCGTCCTCCGTGCTTGCTTTATCTCAGAAAGAGCCGTGGTGTGCGTTTTCGCCGAAAATGCGTTTTCGGCCGAAAACGTGTACGTTTGCACTTCCCCGCCACAGGGAAGCTGCTAGCCGGGAATTCTCTGCCTGGTTCTACCCGCTGCCCGGAACGCTACGCAGGGCAAAAGCGATTCTCGTCCTCCGTGCTTGCTTTTTCTCAGAAAGAGCCGTGGTGTGCGTTTTCGCCGGAAAACGCGTTTTCGGCCGAAAACGTGTACGTTTGCACTTCCCCGCAACAGCGAAGCTGCTAGCCGGGAATTCTCTCCCTGGTTCTACCCGCTGCCCGGAACGCTACGCAGGGCAAAAGCGATTCTCGTCCTCCGTGCTTGCTTTTTCTCAGAAAGAGCCGTGGTGTGCTTTTTCGCCGGAAAACGCGTTTTCGGCCGAAAACGTGTACGTTTGCACTTCCCCGCCACAGGGAAGCTGCTAGCCGGGAATTCGCTGCCTATTTCTACCCGCTGCTCGGAACGCTACGCAGGGCAAAAGCGATTCTCGTCCTCCGTGCTTGCTTTTTCTCAGAAAGAGCCGTGGTGTGCGTTTTCGCCGTAAAACGCGTTTTCGGCCGAAAACGTGTACGTTTGCACTTCCCGGCCACAGGGAAGCTGCTAGCCGGGAATTCTCTGCCTGGTTCTACCCGCTGCCCGGAACGCTACGCAGGGCAAAAGCGATTCTCGTCCTCCGTGCTTGCTTTTTCTCAGAAAGAGCCGTGGTGTGCGTTTTCGCCGGAAAACGAGTTTTCGGCCGAAAACTTGTACGTTTGCACTTCCCGGCCACAGGGAAGCTGCTAGCCGGCAATTCGCTGACTATTTCTAACCGCTGCTCGGAACGCTACGCAGGGCAAAAGCGATTCTCGTCCTCCGTGCTTGCTTTTTCTCAGAAAGAGCCGTGGTGTGCGTTTTCGCCGGAAAACGCGTTTTCGGCCGAAAACGTGTACGTTTGCACTTCGCGGCCACAGGGAAGCTGCTAGCCGGGAATTCTCTGCCTGGTTCTACCCGCTGCCCGGAACGCTACGCAGGGCAAAAGCGATTCTCGTCCTCCGTGCTTGCTTTTTCTCAGAAAGAGCCGTGGTGTGCGTTTTCGCCGGAAAACGCGTTTTCGGCCGAAAACGTGTACGTTTGCACTTCCCGGCCACAGGGAAGCTGCTAGCCGGCAATTCGCTGCCTATTTCTACCCGCTGCTCAGAACGCTACGCAGGGGAAAAGCGATTCTCGTCCTCCGTGCTTGCTTTTTCTCAGAAAGAGCCATGGTGTGCTTTTTCGCCGGAAAACGCGTTTTCGGCCGAAAACGTGTACGTTTGCACTTCCCCGCCACAGGGAAGATGCTACCCGGTAATTCTCTGCCTGGTTCTACCCGCTGCTCGGAACGCTACGCAGGGCAAAAGCGATTCTCGTCCTCCGTGCTTGCTTTTTCTCAGGAAGAGCCGTGGTGTACGTTTTCGCCGTAAAACGCGTTTTCGGCCGAAAACGTGTACGTTTGCACTTCCCGGCCACAGGGAAGCTGCTAGCCGGGAATTCTCTGCCTGGTTCTACCCGCTGCCCGGAACGCTACGCAGGGCAAAAGCGATTCTCGTCCTCCGTGCTTGCTTTTTCTCAGAAAGAGCCGTGGTGTGCGTTTTCGCCGTAAAACGCGTTTTCGGCCGAAAACGTGTACGTTTGCACTTCCCGGCCACAGGGAAGCTGCTAGCCGGGAATTATCTGCCTGGTTCTACCCGCTGCCCGGAACGCTACGCAGGGCAAAAGCGATTCTCGTCCTCCGTGCTTGCTTTTTCTCAGAAAGAGCCATGGTGTGCTTTTTCTCCGGAAAACGAGTTTTCGGCCGAAAACTTGTACGTTTGCACTTCCCGGCCACAGGGAAGCTGCTAGCCGGCAATTCGCTGACTATTTCTACCCGCTGCTCGGAACGCTACGCAGGGCAAAAGCGATTCTCGTCCTCCGTGCTTGCTTTTTCTCAGAAAGAGCCGTGGTGTGCGTTTTCGCCGGAAAACGCGTTTTCGGCCGAAAACGTGTACGTTTGCACTTCCCGGCCACAGGGAAGCTGCTAGCCGGCAATTCGCTGCCTATTTCTACCCGCTGCTCAGAACGCTACGCTGGGCAAAAGCGATTCTCGTCCTCCGTGCTTGCTTTATCTCAGAAAGAGCCGTGGTGTGCGTTTTCGCCGAAAACGCGTTTTCGGCCGAAAACGTGTACGTTTGCACTTCCCCGCCACAGGGAAGCTGCTAGCCGGGAATTCTCTGCCTGGTTCTACCCGCTGCCCGGAACGCTACGCAGGGCAAAAGCGATTCTCGTCCTCCGTGCTTGCTTTTTCTCAGAAAGAGCCGTGGTGTGCGTTTTCGCCGGAAAACGCGTTTTCGGCCGAAAACGTGTACGTTTGCACTTCCCCGCCACAGGGAAGCTGCTAGCAGGGAATTCGCTGCCTGGTTCTACCCGCTGCCCGGAACGCTACGCAGGGCAAAAGCGATTCTCGTCCTCCGTGCTTGCTTTTTCTCAGAAAGAGCCGTGGTGTGCTTTTTCGCCGGAAAACGCGTTTTCGGCCGAAAACGTGTACGTTTGCACATCCCCGCCACAGGGAAGCTGCTAGCCGGGAATTCGCTGCCTATTTCTACCCGCTGCTCGGAACGCTACGCAGGGCAAAAGCGATTCTCGTCCTCCGTGCTTGCTTTTTCTCAGAAAGAGCCGTGGTGTGCGTTTTCGCCGGAAAACGCGTTTTCGGCCGAAAACGTGTACGTTTGCACTTCCCGGCCACAGGGAAGCTGCTAGCCGGGAATTCTCTGCCTGGTTCTACCCGCTGCCCGGAACGCTACGCAGGGCAAAAGCGATTCTCGTCCTCCGTGCTTGCTTTTTCTCAGAAAGAGCCGTGGTGTGCGTTTTCGCCGGAAAACGCGTTTTCGGCCGAAAACGTGTACGTTTGCACTTCCCCGCCACAGGGAAGCTGCTAGCCGGGAATTCTCTGCCTGGTTCTACCCGCTGCCCGGAACGCTACGCAGGGCAAAAGCGATTCTCGTCCTCCGTGCTTGCTTTTTCTCAGAAAGAGCCATGGTGTGCTTTTTCGCCGGAAAACGCGTTTTCGGCCGAAAACGTGTACGTTTGCACTTCCCCGCCACAGGGAAGATGCTAGCCTGGAATTCTCTGCCTGGTTCTACCCGCTGCCCGGAACGCTACGCAGGGCAAAAGCGATTCTCGTCCTCCGTGCTTGCTTTTTCTCAGAAAGAGCCGTGGTGTGCGTTTTCGCCGGAAAACGCGTTTTCGGCCGAAAACGTGTACGTTTGCACTTCCCCGCCACAGGGAAGCTGCTAGCAGGGAATTCGCTGCCTATTTCTACCCGCTGCCCGGAACGCTACGCAGGGCAAAAGCGATTCTCGTCCTCCGTGCTTGCTTTTAATCAGAAAGAGCCATGGTGTGCTTTTTCTCCGGAAAACGTGTTTTCGGCCGAAAACGTGTACGTTTGCACTTCCCGGCCACAGGGAAGCTGCTAGCCGGCAATTCGCTGACTATTTCTACCCGCTGCCCGGAACGCTACGCAGGGCAAAAGAGATTCTCGTCCTCCGTGCTTGCTTTTTCTCAGAAAGAGTCATGGTGTGTTTTTTCTCCGGAAAACGCGTTTTCGGCCGAAAACGTGTACGTTTGCACTTCCCGGCCACAGGGAAGCTGCTAGCCGGCAATTCGCTGCCTATTTCTACCCGCTGCTCAGAACGCTACGCAGGGCAAAAGCGATTCTCGTCCTCCGTGCTTGCTTTTTCTCAGAAAGAGCCGTGGTGTGCGTTTTCGCCGGAAAACGTGTTTTCGGCCGAAAACGTGTATGTTTGCACTTCCCCGCCACAGGGAAGCTGCTAGCCGGGAATTCTCTGCCTGGTTCTACCCGCTGCCCGGAACGCTACGCAGGGCAAAAGCGATTCTCGTCCTCCGTGCTTGCTTTTTCTCAGAAAGAGCCGTGGTGTGCGTTTTCGCCGGAAAACGCGTTTTCGGCCGAAAACGTGTACGTTTGCACTTCCCCGCCACAGGGAAGTTGCTAGCCGGGAATTCTCTGCCTGGTTCTACCCGCTGCCCGGAACGCTACGCAGGGCAAAAGCGATTCTCGTCCTCCGTGCTTGCTTTTTCTCAGAAAGAGCCATGGTGTGCTTTTTCTCTGGAAAACGCGTTTTCGGCCGAAAACGTGTACGTTTGCACTTCCCGGCCACAGGGAAGCTGCTAGCCGGCAATTCGCTGCCTATTTCTACCCGCTGCTCGGAACGCTACGCAGGGCAAAAGCGATTCTCGTCCTCCGTGCTTGCTTTTTCTCAGAAAGAGCCGTGGTGTGCGTTTTCGCCGGAAAACGCGTTTTCGGCCGAAAACGTGTACGTTTGCACTTCCCCGCCACAGGGAAGCTGCTAGCCGGGAATTCTCTGCCTGGTTCTACCCGCTGCCCGGAACACTACGCAGGGCAAAAGCGATTCTCGTCCTCCGTGCTTGCTTTTTCTCAGAAAGAGCCATGGTGTGCTTTTGCGCCGGAAAACGCGTTTTCGGCCGAAAACGTGTACGTTTGCACTTCCCCGCCACAGGGAAGCTGCTAGCCGGGAATTCGCTGCCTGGTTCTACCCGCTGCCCGGAACGCTACGCAGGGCAAAAGCGATTCTCGTCCTCCGTGCTTGCTTTATCTCAGAAAGAGCCGTGGTGTGCGTTTTCGCCGGAAAACGCGTTTTCGGCCGAAAACATGTACGTTTGCACTTCCCCGCCACAGGGAAGATGCTAGCCGGGAATTCTCTGCCTATTTCTACCCGCTGCCCGGAACGCTACGCAGGGCAAAAGCGATTCTCGTCCTCCGTGCTTGCTTTTTCTCAGAAAGAGCCGTGGTGTGCGTTTTCGCCGGAAAACGCGTTTTCGGCCGAAAACGTGTACGTTTGCACTTCCCCGCCACAGGGAAGCTGCTAGCCGGGAATTCTCTGCCTGGTTCTACACGCTGCCCGGAACGCTACGCAGGGCAAAAGAGATTCTCGTCCTCCGTGCTTGCTTTTTCTCAGAAAGAGCCGTGGTGTGTTTTTTCTCCGGAAAACGATTTTTCGGCCGGAAACGTGTACGTTTGCACTTCCCGGCCACAGGGAAGCTGCTAGCCGGCAATTCGCTGCCTATTTCTACCCGCTGCTCAGAACGCTACGCAGGGCAAAAGCGATTCTCGTCCTCCGTGCTTGCTTTTTCTCAGAAAGAGCCGTGGTGTGCGTTTTCGCCGGAAAACGCGTTTTCGGCCGAAAACGTGTACGTTTGCACTTCCCCGCCACAGGGAAGCTGCTAGCCGGGAATTATCTGCCTGGTTCTATCCGCTGCCCGGAACGCTACGCAGGGCAAAAGCGATTCTCGTCCTCCGTGCTTGCTTTTTCTCAGAAAGAGCCGTGGTGTGCGTTTTCGCCGGAAAACGCGTTTTCGGCCGAAAACGTGTACGTTTGCACTTCCCCGCCACAGGGAAGCTGCTAGCAGGGAATTCGCTGCCTGGTTCTACCCGCTGCCCGGAACGCTACGCAGGGTAAAAGCGATTCTCGTCCTCCGTGCTTGCTTTTTCTCAGAAAGAGCCGTGGTGTGCTTTTTCGCCGGAAAACGCGTTTTCGGCCGAAAACGTGTACGTTTGCACATCCCCGCCACAGGGAAGCTGCTAGCCGAGAATTCGCTGCCTATTTCTACCCGCTGCTCGGAACGCTACGCAGGGCAAAAGCGATTCTCGTCCTCCGTGCTTGCTTTTTCTCAGAAAGAGCCGTGGTGTGCGTTTTCGCCGGAAAACGCGTTTTCGGCCGAAAACGTGTACGTTTGCACTTCCCGGCCACAGGGAAGCTGCTAGCCGGGAATTCTCTGCCTGGTTCTACCCGCTGCCCGGAACGCTACGCAGGGCAAAAGCGATTCTCGTCCTCCGTGCTTGCTTTTTCTCAGAAAGAGCCGTGGTGTGCGTTTTCGCCGGAAAACGCGTTTTCGGCCGAAAACGTGTACGTTTGCACTTCCCCGCCACAGGGAAGCTGCTAGCCGGGAATTCTCTGCCTGGTTCTACCCGCTGCCCGGAACGCTACGCAGGGCAAAAGCGATTCTCGTCCTCCGTGCTTGCTTTTTCTCAGAAAGAGCCATGGTGTGCTTTTTCGCCGGAAAACGCGTGTTCGGCCGAAAACGTGTACGTTTGCACTTCCCCGCCACAGGGAAGATGCTAGCCTGGAATTCTCTGCCTGGTTCTACCCGCTGCCCGGAACGCTACGCAGGGCAAAAGCGATTCTCGTCCTCCGTGCTTGCTTTTTCTCAGAAAGAGCCGTGGTGTGCGTTTTCGCCGGAAAACGCGTTTTCGGCCGAAAACGTGTACGTTTGCACTTCCCCGCCACAGGGAAGCTGCTAGCCGGGAATTCGCTGCCTGGTTCTACCCGCTGCCCGGAACGCTACGCAGGGCAAAAGCGATTCTCGTCCTCCGTGCTTGCTTTTAATCAGAAAGAGCCATGGTGTGCTTTTTCTCCGGAAAACGTGTTTTCGGCCGAAAACGTGTACGTTTGCACTTCCCGGCCACAGGGAAGCTGCTAGCCGGCAATTCGCTGCCTATTTCTACCCGCTGCCCGGAACGCTACGCAGGGCAAAAGAGATTCTCGTCCTCCGTGCTTGCTTTTTCTCAGAAAGAGTCATGGTGTGTTTTTTCTCCGGAAAACGAGTTTTCGGCCGGAAACGTGTACGTTTCCACTTCCCGGCCACAGGGAAGCTGCTAGCCGGCAATTCGCTGCCTATTTCTACCCGCTGCTCAGAACGCTACGCAGGGCAAAAGCGATTCTCGTCCTCCGTGCTTGCTTTTTCTCAGAAAGAGCCGTGGTGTGCTTTTTCGCCGGAAAACGTGTTTTCGGCCGAAAACGTGTATGTTTGCACTTCCCCGCCACAGGGAAGCTGCTAGCCGGGAATTCTCTGCCTGGTTCTACCCGCTGCCCGGAACGCTACGCAGGGCAAAAGCGATTCTCGTCCTCCGTGCTTGCTTTTTCTCAGAAAGAGCCGTGGTGTGCGTTTTCGCCGGAAAACGCGTTTTCGGCCGAAAACGTGTACGTTTGCACTTCCCCGCCACAGGGAAGCTGCTAGCCGGGAATTCTCTGCCTGGTTCTACACGCTGCCCGGAACGCTACGCAGGGCAAAAGAGATTCTCGTCCTCCGTGCTTGCTTTTTCTCAGAAAGAGCCGTGGTGTGTTTTTTCTCCGGAAAACGATTTTTCGGCCGGAAACGTGTACGTTTGCACTTCCCGGCCACAGGGAAGCTGCTAGCCGGCAATTCGCTGCCTATTTCTACCCGCTGCTCAGAACGCTACGCAGGGCAAAAGCGATTCTCGTCCTCCGTGCTTGCTTTTTCTCAGAAAGAGCCGTGGTGTGCGTTTTCGCCGGAAAACGCGTTTTCGGCCGAAAACGTGTACGTTTGCACTTCCCCGCCACAGGGAAGCTGCTAGCCGGGAATTATCTGCCTGGTTCTACCCGCTGCACGGAACGCTACGCAGGGCAAAAGCGATTCTCGTCCTCCGTGCTTGCTTTTTCTCAGAAAGAGCCGTGGTGTGCGTTTTCGCCGGAAAACGCGTTTTCGGCCGAAAACGTGTACGTTTGCACTTCCCCGCCACAGGGAAGCTGCTAGCAGGGAATTCGCTGCCTGGTTCTACCCGCTGCCCGGAACGCTACGCAGGGCAAAAGCGATTCTCGTCCTCCGTGCTTGCTTTTTCTCAGAAAGAGCCGTGGTGTGCTTTTTCGCCGGAAAACGCGTTTTCGGCCGAAAACGTGTACGTTTGCACATCCCCGCCACAGGGAAGCTGCTAGCCGGGAATTCGCTGCCTATTTCTACCCGCTGCTCGGAACGCTACGCAGGGCAAAAGCGATTCTCGTCCTCCGTGCTTGCTTTTTCTCAGAAAGAGCCGTGGTGTGCGTTTTCGCCGGAAAACGCGTTTTCGGCCGAAAACGTGTACGTTTGCACTTCCCCGCCACAGGGAAGCTGCTAGCCGGGAATTCTCTGCCTGGTTCTACCCGCTGCCCGGAACGCTACGCAGGGCAAAAGCGATTCTCGTCCTCCGTGCTTGCTTTTTCTCAGAAAGAGCCATGGTGTGCTTTTTCGCCGGAAAACGCGTTTTCGGCCGAAAACGTGTACGTTTGCACTTCCCCGCCACAGGGAAGATGCTAGCCTGGAATTCTCTGCCTGGTTCTACCCGCTGCCCGGAACGCTACGCAGGGCAAAAGCGATTCTCGTCCTCCGTGCTTGCTTTTTCTCAGAAAGAGCCGTGGTGTGCTTTTTCTCCGGAAAACGTGTTTTCGGCCGAAAACGTGTACGTTTGCACTTCCCGGCCACAGGGAAGCTGCTAGCCGGCAATTCGCTGCCTATTTCTACCCGCTGCCCGGAACGCTACGCAGGGCAAAAGAGATTCTCGTCCTCCGTGCTTGCTTTTTCTCAGAAAGAGTCATGGTGTGTTTTTTCTCCGGAAAACGAGTTTTCGGCCGGAAACGTGTACGTTTCCACTTCCCGGCCACAGGGAAGCTGCTAGCCGGAAATTCGCTGCCTATTTCTACCCGCTGCTCAGAACGCTACGCAGGGCAAAAGCGATTCTCGTCCTCCGTGCTTGCTTTTTCTCAGAAAGAGCCGTGGTGTGCGTTTTCGCCGGAAAACGTGTTTTCGGCCGAAAACGTGTATGTTTGCACTTCCCCGCCACAGGGAAGCTGCTAGCCGGGAATTCTCTGCCTGGTTCTACCCGCTGCCCGGAACGCTACGCAGGGCAAAAGCGATTCTCGTCCTCCGTGCTTGCTTTTTCTCAGAAAGAGCCGTGGTGTGCGTTTTCGCCGGAAAACGCGTTTTCGGCCGAAAACGTGTACGTTTGCACTTCCCCGCCACAGGGAAGCTGCTAGCCGGGAATTCTCTGCCTGGTTCTACCCGCTGCCCGGAACGCTACGCAGGGCAAAAGCGATTCTCGTCCTCCGTGCTTGCTTTTTCTCAGAAAGAGCCATGGTGTGCTTTTTCTCCGGAAAACGCGTTTTCGGCCGAAAACGTGTACGTTTGCACTTCCCGGCCACAGGGAAGCTGCTAGCCGGCAATTCGCTGCCTATTTCTACCCGCTGCTCGGAACGCTACGCAGGGCAAAAGCGATTCTCGTCCTCCGTGCTTGCTTTTTCTCAGAAAGAGCCGTGGTGTGCGTTTTCGCCGGAAAACGCGTTTTCGGCCGAAAACGTGTACGTTTGCACTTCCCCGCCACAGGGAAGCTGCTAGCCGGGAATTCTCTGCCTGGTTCTACCCGCTGCCCGGAACACTACGCAGGGCAAAAGCGATTCTCGTCCTCCGTGCTTGCTTTTTCTCAGAAAGAGCCATGGTGTGCTTTTGCGCCGGAAAACGCGTTTTCGGCCGAAAACGTGTACGTTTGCACTTCCCCGCCACAGGGAAGCTGCTAGCCGGGAATTCGCTGCCTGGTTCTACCCGCTGCCCGGAACGCTACGCAGGGCAAAAGCGATTCTCGTCCTCCGTGCTTGCTTTATCTCAGAAAGAGCCGTGGTGTGCGTTTTCGCCGGAAAACGCGTTTTCGGCCGAAAACATGTACGTTTGCACTTCCCCGCCACAGGGAAGCTGCTAGCCGGGAATTCGCTGCCTATTTCTACCCGCTGCCCGGAACGCTACGCAGGGCAAAAGCGATTCTCGTCCTCCGTGCTTGCTTTTTCTCAGAAAGAGCCGTGGTGTGCGTTTTCGCCGGAAAACGCGTTTTCGGCCGAAAACGTGTACGTTTGCACTTCCCCGCCACAGGGAAGCTGCTAGCCGGGAATT
This sequence comes from Athene noctua, assembly GCF_965140245.1. Classification (NCBI taxonomy): domain Eukaryota; kingdom Metazoa; phylum Chordata; class Aves; order Strigiformes; family Strigidae; genus Athene; species Athene noctua. Next base: position 219,038 of record NW_027437577.1, read on the forward strand.
CTCTGCCTGGTTCTACACGCTGCCCGGAACGCTACGCAGGGCAAAAGAGATTCTCGTCCTCCGTGCTTGCTTTTTCTCAGAAAGAGCCGTGGTGTGCTTTTTCTCCGGAAAACGTGTTTTCGGCCGAAAACGTGTACGTTTGCACTTCCCGGCCACAGGGAAGCTGCTAGCCGGCAATTCGCTGCCTATTTCTACCCGCTGCCCGGAACGCTACGCAGGGCAAAAGAGATTCTCGTCCTCCGTGCTTGCTTTTTCTCAGAAAGAGTCATGGTGTGTTTTTTCTCCGGAAAACGAGTTTTCGGCCGGAAACGTGTACGTTTCCACTTCCCGGCCACAGGGAAGCTGCTAGCCGGAAATTCGCTGCCTATTTCTACCCGCTGCTCAGAACGCTACGCAGGGCAAAAGCGATTCTCGTCCTCCGTGCTTGCTTTTTCTCAGAAAGAGCCGTGGTGTGCGTTTTCGCCGGAAAACGTGTTTTCGGCCGAAAACGTGTATGTTTGCACTTCCCCGCCACAGGGAAGCTGCTAGCCGGGAATTCTCTGCCTGGTTCTACCCGCTGCCCGGAACGCTACGCAGGGCAAAAGCGATTCTCGTCCTCCGTGCTTGCTTTTTCTCAGAAAGAGCCGTGGTGTGCGTTTTCGCCGGAAAACGCGTTTTCGGCCGAAAACGTGTACGTTTGCACTTCCCCGCCACAGGGAAGCTGCTAGCCGGGAATTCTCTGCCTGGTTCTACCCGCTGCCCGGAACGCTACGCAGGGCAAAAGCGATTCTCGTCCTCCGTGCTTGCTTTTTCTCAGAAAGAGCCATGGTGTGCTTTTTCTCCGGAAAACGCGTTTTCGGCCGAAAACGTGTACGTTTGCACTTCCCGGCCACAGGGAAGCTGCTAGCCGGCAATTCGCTGCCTATTTCTACCCGCTGCTCGGAACGCTACGCAGGGCAAAAGCGATTCTCGTCCTCCGTGCTTGCTTTTTCTCAGAAAGAGCCGTGGTGTGCGTTTTCGCCGGAAAACGCGTTTTCGGCCGAAAACGTGTACGTTTGCACTTCCCCGCCACAGGGAAGCTGCTAGCCGGGAATTCTCTGCCTGGTTCTACCCGCTGCCCGGAACACTACGCAGGGCAAAAGCGATTCTCGTCCTCCGTGCTTGCTTTTTCTCAGAAAGAGCCATGGTGTGCTTTTGCGCCGGAAAACGCGTTTTCGGCCGAAAACGTGTACGTTTGCACTTCCCCGCCACAGGGAAGCTGCTAGCCGGGAATTCGCTGCCTGGTTCTACCCGCTGCCCGGAACGCTACGCAGGGCAAAAGCGATTCTCGTCCTCCGTGCTTGCTTTATCTCAGAAAGAGCCGTGGTGTGCGTTTTCGCCGGAAAACGCGTTTTCGGCCGAAAACATGTACGTTTGCACTTCCCCGCCACAGGGAAGCTGCTAGCCGGGAATTCGCTGCCTATTTCTACCCGCTGCCCGGAACGCTACGCAGGGCAAAAGCGATTCTCGTCCTCCGTGCTTGCTTTTTCTCAGAAAGAGCCGTGGTGTGCGTTTTCGCCGGAAAACGCGTTTTCGGCCGAAAACGTGTACGTTTGCACTTCCCCGCCACAGGGAAGCTGCTAGCCGGGAATTCTCTGCCTGGTTCTACACGCTGCCCGGAACGCTACGCAGGGCAAAAGAGATTCTCGTCCTCCGTGCTTGCTTTTTCTCAGAAAGAGCCGTGGTGTGTTTTTTCTCCGGAAAACGATTTTTCGGCCGGAAACGTGTACGCTTGCACTTCCCGGCCACAGGGAAGCTGCTAGCCGGCAATTCGCTGCCTATTTCTACCCGCTGCTCAGAACGCTACGCAGGGCAAAAGCGATTCTCGTCCTCCGTGCTTGCTTTTTCTCAGAAAGAGCCGTGGTGTGCGTTTTCGCCGGAAAACGCGTTTTCGGCCGAAAACGTGTACGTTTGCACTTCCCCGCCACAGGGAAGCTGCTAGCCGGGAATTCTCTGCCTGGTTCTACCCGCTGCCCGGAACGCTACGCAGGGCAAAAGCGATTCTCGTCCTCCGTGCTTGCTTTTTCTCAGAAAGAGCCGTGGTGTGCGTTTTCGCCGGAAAACGCGTTTTCGGCCGAAAACGTGTACGTTTGCACTTCCCCGCCACAGGGAAGCTGCTAGCAGGGAATTCGCTGCCTGGTTCTACCCGCTGCCCGGAACGCTACGCAGGGCAAAAGCGATCTCGTCCTCCGTGCTTGCTTTTTCTCAGAAAGAGCCGTGGTGTGCTTTTTCGCCGGAAAACGCGTTTTCGGCCGAAAACGTGTACGTTTGCACATCCCCGCCACAGGGAAGCTGCTAGCCGGGAATTCGCTGCCTATTTCTACCCGCTGCTCGGAACGCTACGCAGGGCAAATGCGATTCTCGTCCTCCGTGCTTGCTTTTTCTCAGAAAGAGCCGTGGTGTGCGTTTTCGCCGTAAAACGCGTTTTCGGCCGAAAACGTGTACGTTTGCACTTCCCGGCCACAGGGAAGCTGCTAGCCGGGAATTCTCTGCCTGGTTCTACCCGCTGCCCGGAACGCTACGCAGGGCAAAAGCGATTCTCGTCCTCCGTGCTTGCTTTTTCTCAGAAAGAGCCGTGGTGTGCGTTTTTGCCGGAAAACGCGTTTTCGGCCGAAAACGTGTACGTTTGCACTTCCCGGCCACAGGGAAGCTGCTAGCCGGGAATTCTCTGCCTGGTTCTACCCGCTGCCCGGAACGCTACGCAGGGCAAAAGCGATTCTCGTCCTCCGTGCTTGCTTTTTCTCAGAAAGAGCCATAGTGTGCTTTTTCTCCGGAAAACGCGTTTTCGGCCGAAAACGTGTACGTTTGCACTTCCCGGCCACAGGGAAGCTGCTAGCCGTCAATTCGCTGCCTATTTCTACCCGCTGCTCGGAACGCTACGCAGGGCAAAAGCGATTCTCGTCTTCCGTGCTTTCTTTTTCTCAGAAAGAGCCGTGGTGTGCGTTTTCGCCGCAAAACGCGTTTCCGGCCGAAAACGTGTACGTTTGCACTTCCCCGCCACAGGGAAGCTGCTAGCCGGGAATTCTCTGCCTGGTTCTACCCGCTGCCCGGAACGCTACGCAGGGCAAAAGCGATTCTCGTCCTCCGTGCTTGCTTTTTCTCAGAAAGAGCCGTGGTGTGCGTTTTCGCCGGAAAACGAGTTTTCGGCCGAAAACGTGTACGTTTGCACTTCCCCGCCACAGGGAAGCTGCTAGCCGGGAATTCTCTGCCTGGTTCTACCCGCTGCCCGGAACGCTACGCAGGGCAAAAGCGATTCTCGTCCTCCGTGCTTGCTTTTTCTCAGAAAGAGCCGTGGTGTGCCTTTTCGCCGGAAAACGCGTTTTCGGCCGAAAACGTGTACGTTTGCACTTCCCCGCCACAGGGAAGCTGCTAGCAGGGAATTCGCTGCCTATTTCTACCCGCTGCCCGGAACGCTACGCAGGGCAAAAGCGATTCTCGTCCTCCGTGCTTGCTTTTTCTCAGAAAGAGCCGTGGTGTGCTTTTTCGCCGGAAAACGCATTTTCGGCCGAAAACGTGTACGTTTGCACATCCCCGCCACAGGGAAGCTGCTAGCCGGGAATTCGCTGCCTATTTCTACCCGCTGCTCGGAACGCTACGCAGGGCAAATGCGATTCTCGTCCTCCGTGCTTGCTTTTTCTCAGAAAGAGCCGTGGTGTGCGTTTTCGCCGTAAAACGCGTTTTCGGCCGAAAACGTGTACGTTTGCACTTCCCCGCCACAGGGAAGCTGCTAGCCGGGAATTCTCTGCCTGGTTCTACCCGCTGCCCGGAACGCTACGCAGGGCAAAAGCGATTCTCGTCCTCCGTGCTTGCTTTTTCTCAGAAAGAGCCATAGTGTGCTTTTTCTCCGGAAAACGCGTTTTCGGCCGAAAACGTGTACGTTTGCACTTCCCGGCCACAGGGAAGCTGCTAGCCGGCAAATCGCTGCCTATTTCTACCCGCTGCTCGGAACGCTACGCAGGGCAAAAGCGATTCTCGTCTTCCGTGCTTGCTTTTTCTCAGAAAGAGCCGTGGTGTGCGTTTTCGCCGCAAAACGCGTTTCCGGCCGAAAACGTGTACGTTTGCACTTCCCCGCCACAGGGAAGCTGCTAGCCGGGAATTCTCTGCCTGGTTCTACCCGCTGCCCGGAACGCTACGCAGGGCAAAAGCGATTCTCGTCCTCCGTGCTTGCTTTTTCTCAGAAAGAGCCGTGGTGTGCGTTTTCGCCGGAAAACGCGTTTTCGGCCGAAAACGTGTACGTTTGCACTTCCCCGCCACAGGGAAGCTGCTAGCAGGGAATTCGCTGCCTGGCTCTACCCGCTGCCCGGAACGCTACGCAGGGCAAAAGCGATTCTCGTCCTCCGTGCTTGCTTTTTCTCAGAAAGAGCCGTGGTGTGCTTTTTCGCCGGAAAACGCGTTTTCGGCCGAAAACGTGTACGTTTGCACATCCCCGCCACAGGGAAGCTGCTAGCCGGGAATTCTCTGCCTGGTTCTACCCGCTGCCCGGAACACTACGCAGGGCAAAAGCGATTCTCGTCCTCCGTGCTTGCTTTTTCTCAGAAAGAGCCATGGTGTGCTTTTTCTCCGGAAAACGAGTTTTCGGCCGAAAACGTGTACGTTTGCACTTCCCCGCCACAGGGAAGATGCTAGCCTGGAATTCTCTGCCTGTTTCTACCCGCTGCCCGGAACGCTACGCAGGGCAAAAGCGATTCTCGTCCTCCGTGCTTGCTTTTTCTCAGAAAGAGCCGTGGTGTGCGTTTTCGCCGGAAAACGCGTTTCCGGCCGAAAACGTGTACGTTTGCACTTCCCCGCCACAGGGAAGCTGCTAGCCGGGAATTCTCTGCCTATTTCTACCCGCTGCCCGGAACGCTACGCAGGGCAAAAGCGATTCTCGTCCTCCGTGCTTGCTTTTTCTCAGAAAGAGCCGTGGTGTGCGTTTTCGCCGCAAAACGCGTTTTCGGCCGAAAACGTGTTCGTTTGCACTTCCCCGCCACAGGGAAGCTGCTAGCCGGGAATTCTCTGCCTGGTTCTACCCGCTGCCCGGAACGCTACGCAGGGCAAAAGAGATTCTCGTCCTCCGTGCTTGCTTTTTCTCAGAAAGAGCCATGGTGTGTTTTTTCTCCGGAAAACGAGTTTTCGGCCGGAAACGTGTACGTTTGCACTTCCCGGCCACAGGGAAGCTGCTAGCCGGCAATTCGCTGCCTATTTCTACCCGCTGCTCAGAACGCTACGCAGGGCAAAAGCGATTCTCGTCCTCCGTGCTTGCTTTTTCTCAGAAAGAGCCGTGGTGTGCGTTTTCGCTGGAAAACGCGTTTTCGGCCGAAAACCTGTACGTTTGCACTTTCCGGCCACAGGGAAGCTGCTAGCCGGGAATTATCTGCCTGGTTCTACCCGCTGCCCGGAACGCTACGCAGGGCAAAAGCGATTCTCGTCCTCCGTGCTTGCTTTTTCTCAGAAAGAGCCGTGGTGTGCGTTTTCGCCGGAAAACGCGTTTTCGGCCGAAAACGTGTACGTTTGCACTTCCCGGCCACAGGGAAGCTGCTAGCCGGCAATTCGCTGCCTGGTTCTACCCGCTGCCCGGAACGCTACGCAGGGCAAAAGCGATTCTCGTCCTCCGTGCTTGCTTTTTCTCAGAAAGAGCCGTGGTGTGCGTTTTCGCCGGAAAACGCGTTTTCGGCCGAAAACGTGTACGTTTGCACTTCCCTGCCACAGGGAAGCTGCTAGCCGGGAATTCTCTGCCTGGTTCTACCCGCTGCCCGGAACGCTACGCAGGGCAAAAGCGATTCTCGTCCTCCGTGCTTGCTTTTTCTCAGAAAGAGCCGTGGTGTGCGTTTTCGCCGGAAAACGCGTTTTCGGCCGAAAACGTGTACGTTTGCACTTCCCCGCCACAGGGAAGCTGCTAGCAGGGAATTCGCTGCCTATTTCTACCCGCTGCCCGGAACGCTACGCAGGGCAAAAGCGATTCTCGTCCTCCGTGCTTGCTTTTTCTCAGAAAGAGCCGTGGTGTGCTTTTTCGCCGGAAAACGCATTTTCGGCCGAAAACGTGTACGTTTGCACATCCCCGCCACAGGGAAGCTGCTAGCCGGGAATTCGCTGCCTATTTCTACCCGCTGCTCGGAACGCTACGCAGGGCAAATGCGATTCTCGTCCTCCGTGCTTGCTTTTTCTCAGAAAGAGCCGTGGTGTGCGTTTTCGCCGTAAAACGCGTTTTCGGCCGAAAACGTGTACGTTTGCACTTCCCCGCCACAGGGAAGCTGCTAGCCGGGAATTCTCTGCCTGGTTCTACCCGCTGCTCGGAACGCTACGCAGGGCAAAAGCGATTCTCGTCTTCCGTGCTTGCTTTTTCTCAGAAAGAGCCGTGGTGTGCGTTTTCGCCGCAAAACGCGTTTCCGGCCGAAAACGTGTACGTTTGCACTTCCCCGCCACAGGGAAGCTGCTAGCCGGGAATTCTCTGCCTGGTTCTACCCGCTGCCCGGAACGCTACGCAGGGCAAAAGCGATTCTCGTCCTCCGTGCTTGCTTTTTCTCAGAAAGAGCCGTGGTGTGCGTTTTCGCCGGAAAACGCGTTTTCGGCCGAAAACGTGTACGTTTGCACTTCCCCGCCACAGGGAAGCTGCTAGCAGGGAATTCGCTGCCTGGCTCTACCCGCTGCCCGGAACGCTACGCAGGGCAAAAGCGATTCTCGTCCTCCGTGCTTGCTTTTTCTCAGAAAGAGCCGTGGTGTGCTTTTTCGCCGGAAAACGCGTTTTCGGCCGAAAACGTGTACGTTTGCACATCCCCGCCACAGGGAAGCTGCTAGCCGGGAATTCTCTGCCTGGTTCTACCCGCTGCCCGGAACACTACGCAGGGCAAAAGCGATTCTCGTCCTCCGTGCTTGCTTTTTCTCAGAAAGAGCCATGGTGTGCTTTTTCTCCGGAAAACGAGTTTTCGGCCGAAAACGTGTACGTTTGCACTTCCCCGCCACAGGGAAGATGCTAGCCTGGAATTCTCTGCCTGTTTCTACCCGCTGCCCGGAACGCTACGCAGGGCAAAAGCGATTCTCGTCCTCCGTGCTTGCTTTTTCTCAGAAAGAGCCGTGGTGTGCGTTTTCGCCGGAAAACGCGTTTCCGGCCGAAAACGTGTACGTTTGCACTTCCCCGCCACAGGGAAGCTGCTAGCCGGGAATTCTCTGCCTATTTCTACCCGCTGCCCGGAACGCTACGCAGGGCAAAAGCGATTCTCGTCCTCCGTGCTTGCTTTTTCTCAGAAAGAGCCGTGGTGTGCGTTTTCGCCGCAAAACGCGTTTTCGGCCGAAAACGTGTTCGTTTGCACTTCCCCGCCACAGGGAAGCTGCTAGCCGGGAATTCTCTGCCTGGTTCTACCCGCTGCCCGGAACGCTACGCAGGGCAAAAGAGATTCTCGTCCTCCGTGCTTGCTTTTTCTCAGAAAGAGCCATGGTGTGTTTTTTCTCCGGAAAACGAGTTTTCGGCCGGAAACGTGTACGTTTGCACTTCCCGGCCACAGGGAAGCTGCTAGCCGGCAATTCGCTGCCTATTTCTACCCGCTGCTCAGAACGCTACGCAGGGCAAAAGCGATTCTCGTCCTCCGTGCTTGCTTTTTCTCAGAAAGAGCCGTGGTGTGCGTTTTCGCTGGAAAACGCGTTTTCGGCCGAAAACCTGTACGTTTGCACTTCCCGGCCACAGGGAAGCTGCTAGCCGGGAATTATCTGCCTGGTTCTACCCGCTGCCCGGAACGCTACGCAGGGCAAAAGCGATTCTCGTCCTCCGTGCTTGCTTTTTCTCAGAAAGAGCCGTGGTGTGCGTTTTCGCCGGAAAACGCGTTTTCGGCCGAAAACGTGTACGTTTGCACTTCCCGGCCACAGGGAAGCTGCTAGCCGGCAATTCGCTGCCTGGTTCTACCCGCTGCCCGGAACGCTACGCAGGGCAAAAGCGATTCTCGTCCTCCGTGCTTGCTTTTTCTCAGAAAGAGCCGTGGTGTGCGTTTTCGCCGGAAAACGCGTTTTCGGCCGAAAACGTGTACGTTTGCACTTCCCTGCCACAGGGAAGCTGCTAGCCGGGAATTCTCTGCCTGGTTCTACCCGCTGCCCGGAACGCTACGCAGGGCAAAAGCGATTCTCGTCCTCCGTGCTTGCTTTTTCTCAGAAAGAGCCGTGGTGTGCGTTTTCGCCGCAAAACGCGTTTTCGGCCGAAAACGTGTACGTTTGCACTTCCCCGCCACAGGGAAGATGCTAGCAGGGAATTCGCTGCCTGGTTCTACCCGCTGCCCGGAACGCTACGCAGGGCAAAAGCGATTCTCGTCCTCCGTGCTTGCTTTTTCTCAGAAAGAGCCGTGGTGTGCTTTTTCACCGGAAAACGCGTTTTCGGCCGAAAACGTGTACGTTTGCACATCCCCGCCACAGGGAAGCTGCTAGCCGGGAATTCGCTGCCTATTTCTACCCGCTGCTCGGAACGCTACGCAGGGCAAATGCGATTCTCGTCCTCCGTGCTTGCTTTTTCTCAGAAAGAGCCGTGGTGTGCGTTTTCGCCGCAAAACGCGTTTCCGGCCGAAAACGTGTACGTTTGCACTTCCCCGCCACAGGGAAGCTGCTAGCCGGGAATTCTCTGCCTGGTTCTACCCGCTGCCCGGAACGCTACGCAGGGCAAAAGCGATTCTCGTCCTCCGTGCTTGCTTTTTCTCAGAAAGAGCCGTGGTGTGCGTTTTCGCCGGAAAACGCGTTTTCGGCCGAAAACGTGTACGTTTGCACTTCCCCGCCACAGGGAAGCTGCTAGCCGGGAATTCTCTGCCTGGTTCTACCCGCTGCCCGGAACGCTACGCAGGGCAAAAGCGATTCTCGTCCTCCGTGCTTGCTTTTTCTCAGAAAGAGCCGTGGTGTGCGTTTTCGCCGGAAAACGCGTTTTCGGCCGAAAACGTGTACGTTTGCACTTCCCCGCCACAGGGAAGCTGCTAGCAGGGAATTCGCTGCCTATTTCTACCCGCTGCCCGGAACGCTACGCAGGGCAAAAGCGATTCTCGTCCTCCGTGCTTGCTTTTTCTCAGAAAGAGCCGTGGTGTGCTTTTTCGCCGGAAAACGCGTTTTCGGCCGAAAACGTGTACGTTTGCACATCCCCGCCACAGGGAAGCTGCTAGCCGGGAATTCGCTGCCTATTTCTACCCGCTGCTCGGAACGCTACGCAGGGCAAATGCGATTCTCGTCCTCCGTGCTTACTTTTTCTCAGAAAGAGCCGTGGTGTGCGTTTTCGCCGTAAAACGCGTTTTCGGCCGAAAACGTGTACGTTTGCACTTCCCCGCCACAGGGAAGCTGCTAGCCGGGAATTCTCTGCCTGGTTCTACCCGCTGCCCGGAACGCTACGCAGGGCAAAAGCGATTCTCGTCCTCCGTGCTTGCTTTTTCTCAGAAAGAGCCATAGTGTGCTTTTTCTCCGGAAAACGCGTTTTCGGCCGAAAACGTGTACGTTTGCACTTCCCGGCCACAGGGAAGCTGCTAGCCGGCAATTCGCTGCCTATTTCTACCCGCTGCTCGGAACGCTACGCAGGGCAAAAGCGATTCTCGTCTTCCGTGCTTGCTTTTTCTCAGAAAGAGCCGTGGTGTGCGTTTTCGCCGCAAAACGCGTTTCCGGCCGAAAACGTGTACGTTTGCACTTCCCCGCCACAGGGAAGCTGCTAGCCGGGAATTCTCTGCCTGGTTCTACCCGCTGCCCGGAACGCTACGCAGGGCAAAAGCGATTCTCGTCCTCCGTGCTTGCTTTTTCTCAGAAAGAGCCGTGGTGTGCGTTTTCGCCGGAAAACGCGTTTTCGGCCGAAAACGTGTACGTTTGCACTTCCCCGCCACAGGGAAGCTGCTAGCAGGGAATTCGCTGCCTGGCTCTACCCGCTGCCCGGAACGCTACGCAGGGCAAAAGCGATTCTCGTCCTCCGTGCTTGCTTTTTCTCAGAAAGAGCCGTGGTGTGCTTTTTCGCCGGAAAACGCGTTTTCGGCCGAAAACGTGTACGTTTGCACATCCCCGCCACAGGGAAGCTGCTAGCCGGGAATTCTCTGCCTGGTTCTACCCGCTGCCCGGAACACTACGCAGGGCAAAAGCGATTCTCGTCCTCCGTGCTTGCTTTTTCTCAGAAAGAGCCATTGTGTGCTTTTTCTCCGGAAAACGAGTTTTCGGCCGAAAACGTGTACGTTTGCACTTCCCCGCCACAGGGAAGCTGCTAGCCTGGAATTCTCTGCCTGTTTCTACCCGCTGCCCGGAACGCTACGCAGGGCAAAAGCGATTCTCGTCCTCCGTGCTTGCTTTTTCTCAGAAAGAGCCATGGTGTGTTTTTTCTCCGGAAAACGAGTTTTCGGCCGGAAACGTGTACGTTTGCACTTCCCGGCCACAGGGAAGCTGCTAGCCGGCAATTCGCTGCCTATTTCTACCCGCTGCTCAGAACGCTACGCAGGGCAAAAGCGATTCTCGTCCTCCGTGCTTGCTTTTTCTCAGAAAGAGCCGTGGTGTGCGTTTTCGCTGGAAAACGCGTTTTCGGCCGAAAACCTGTACGTTTGCACTTCCCGGCCACAGGGAAGCTGCTAGCCGGGAATTATCTGCCTGGTTCTACCCGCTGCCCGGAACGCTACGCAGGGCAAAAGCGATTCTCGTCCTCCGTGCTTGCTTTTTCTCAGAAAGAGCCGTGGTGTGCGTTTTCGCCGGAAAACGCGTTTTCGGCCGAAAACGTGTACGTTTGCACTTCCCGGCCACAGGGAAGCTGCTAGCCGGCAATTCGCTGCCTGGTTCTACCCGCTGCCCGGAACGCTACGCAGGGCAAAAGCGATTCTCGTCCTCCGTGCTTGCTTTTTCTCAGAAAGAGCCGTGGTGTGCGTTTTCGCCGGAAAACGCGTTTTCGGCCGAAAACGTGTACGTTTGCACTTCCCTGCCACAGGGAAGCTGCTAGCCGGGAATTCTCTGCCTGGTTCTACCCGCTGCCCGGAACGCTACGCAGGGCAAAAGCGATTCTCGTCCTCCGTGCTTGCTTTTTCTCAGAAAGAGCCGTGGTGTGCGTTTTCGCCGCAAAACGCGTTTTCGGCCGAAAACGTGTACGTTTGCACTTCCCCGCCACAGGGAAGATGCTAGCAGGGAATTCGCTGCCTGGTTCTACCCGCTGCCCGGAACGCTACGCAGGGCAAAAGCGATTCTCGTCCTCCGTGCTTGCTTTTTCTCAGAAAGAGCCGTGGTGTGCTTTTTCGCCGGAAAACGCGTTTTCGGCCGAAAACGTGTACGTTTGCACATCCCCGCCACAGGGAAGCTGCTAGCCGGGAATTCGCTGCCTATTTCTACCCGCTGCTCGGAACGCTACGCAGGGCAAATGCGATTCTCGTCCTCCGTGCTTGCTTTTTCTCAGAAAGAGCCGTGGTGTGCGTTTTCGCCGCAAAACGCGTTTCCGGCCGAAAACGTGTACGTTTGCACTTCCCCGCCACAGGGAAGCTGCTAGCCGGGAATTCTCTGCCTGGTTCTACCCGCTGCCCGGAACGCTACGCAGGGCAAAAGCGATTCTCGTCCTCCGTGCTTGCTTTTTCTCAGAAAGAGCCGTGGTGTGCGTTTTCGCCGGAAAACGAGTTTTCGGCCGAAAACGTGTACGTTTGCACTTCCCCGCCACAGGGAAGCTGCTAGCCGGGAATTCTCTGCCTGGTTCTACCCGCTGCCCGGAACGCTACGCAGGGCAAAAGCGATTCTCGTCCTCCGTGCTTGCTTTTTCTCAGAAAGAGCCGTGGTGTGCGTTTTCGCCGGAAAACGCGTTTTCGGCCGAAAACGTGTACGTTTGCACTTCCCCGCCACAGGGAAGCTGCTAGCAGGGAATTCGCTGCCTATTTCTACCCGCTGCCCGGAACGCTACGCAGGGCAAAAGCGATTCTCGTCCTCCGTGCTTGCTTTTTCTCAGAAAGAGCCGTGGTGTGCTTTTTCGCCGGAAAACGCGTTTTCGGCCGAAAACGTGTACGTTTGCACATCCCCGCCACAGGGAAGCTGCTAGCCGGGAATTCGCTGCCTATTTCTACCCGCTGCTCGGAACGCTACGCAGGGCAAATGCGATTCTCGTCCTCCGTGCTTACTTTTTCTCAGAAAGAGCCGTGGTGTGCGTTTTCGCCGTAAAACGCGTTTTCGGCCGAAAACGTGTACGTTTGCACTTCCCCGCCACAGGGAAGCTGCTAGCCGGGAATTCTCTGCCTGGTTCTACCCGCTGCCCGGAACGCTACGCAGGGCAAAAGCGATTCTCGTCCTCCGTGCTTGCTTTTTCTCAGAAAGAGCCATAGTGTGCTTTTTCTCCGGAAAACGCGTTTTCGGCCGAAAACGTGTACGTTTGCACTTCCCGGCCACAGGGAAGCTGCTAGCCGGCAATTCGCTGCCTATTTCTACCCGCTGCTCGGAACGCTACGCAGGGCAAAAGCGATTCTCGTCTTCCGTGCTTGCTTTTTCTCAGAAAGAGCCGTGGTGTGCGTTTTCGCCGCAAAACGCGTTTCCGGCCGAAAACGTGTACGTTTGCACTTCCCCGCCACAGGGAAGCTGCTAGCCGGGAATTCTCTGCCTGGTTCTACCCGCTGCCCGGAACGCTACGCAGGGCAAAAGCGATTCTCGTCCTCCGTGCTTGCTTTTTCTCAGAAAGAGCCGTGGTGTGCGTTTTCGCCGGAAAACGCGTTTTCGGCCGAAAACGTGTACGTTTGCACTTCCCCGCCACAGGGAAGCTGCTAGCAGGGAATTCGCTGCCTGGCTCTACCCGCTGCCCGGAACGCTACGCAGGGCAAAAGCGATTCTCGTCCTCCGTGCTTGCTTTTTCTCAGAAAGAGCCGTGGTGTGCTTTTTCGCCGGAAAACGCGTTTTCGGCCGAAAACGTGTACGTTTGCACATCCCCGCCACAGGGAAGCTGCTAGCCGGGAATTCTCTGCCTGGTTCTACCCGCTGCCCGGAACACTACGCAGGGCAAAAGCGATTCTCGTCCTCCGTGCTTGCTTTTTCTCAGAAAGAGCCATTGTGTGCTTTTTCTCCGGAAAACGAGTTTTCGGCCGAAAACGTGTACGTTTGCACTTCCCCGCCACAGGGAAGCTGCTAGCCTGGAATTCTCTGCCTGTTTCTACCCGCTGCCCGGAACGCTACGCAGGGCAAAAGCGATTCTCGTCCTCCGTGCTTGCTTTTTCTCAGAAAGAGCCGTGGTGTGCGTTTTCGCCGCAAAACGCGTTTTCGGCCGAAAACGTGTTCGTTTGCACTTCCCCGCCACAGGGAAGCTGCTAGCCGGGAATTCTCTGCCTGGTTCTACCCGCTGCCCGGAACGCTACGCAGGGCAAAAGAGATTCTCGTCCTCCGTGCTTGCTTTTTCTCAGAAAGAGCCATGGTGTGTTTTTTCTCCGGAAAACGAGTTTTCGGCCGGAAACGTGTACGTTTGCACTTCCCGGCCACAGGGAAGCTGCTAGCCGGCAATTCGCTGCCTATTTCTACCCGCTGCTCAGAACGCCACGCAGGGCAAAAGCGATTCTCGTCCTCCGTGCTTGCTTTTTCTCAGAAAGAGCCGTGGTGTGCGTTTTCGCTGGAAAACGCGTTTTCGGCCGAAAACCTGTACGTTTGCACTTCCCGGCCACAGGGAAGCTGCTAGCCGGGAATTATCTGCCTGGTTCTACCCGCTGCCCGGAACGCTACGCAGGGCAAAAGCGATTCTCGTCCTCCGTGCTTGCTTTTTCTCAGAAAGAGCCGTGGTGTGCGTTTTCGCCGGAAAACGCGTTTTCGGCCGAAAACGTGTACGTTTGCACATCCCCGCCACAGGGAAGCTGCTAGCCGGCAATTCGCTGCCTATTTCTACCCGCTGCTCGGAACGCTACGCAGGGCAAATGCGATTCTCGTCCTCCGTGCTTGCTTTTTCTCAGAAAGAGCCGTGGTGTGCGTTTTCGCCGTAAAACGCGTTTTCGGCCTAAAACGTGTACGTTTGCAATTCCCGGCCAAAGGGAAGCTGCTAGCCGGGAATTCTCTGCCTGGTTCTACCCGCTGCCCGGAACGCTACGCAGGGCAAAAGCGATTCTCGTCCTCCGTGCTTGCTTTTTCTCAGAAAGAGCCATAGTGTGCTTTTTCTCCAGAAAACGCGTTTTCGGCCGAAAACATGTACGTTTGCACTTCCCGGCCACAGGGAAGCTGCTAGCCGGGAATTCGCTGCCTATTTCTACCCGCTGCTCGGAACGCTACGCAGGGCAAAAGCAATTCTCGTCTTCCGTGCTTTCTTTTTCTCAGAAAGAGCCGTGGTGTGCGTTTTCGCCGCAAAACGCGTTTCCGGCCGAAAACGTGTACGTTTGCACTTCCCCGCCACAGGGAAGCTGCTAGCCGGGAATTCTCTGCCTGGTTCTACCCGCTGCCCGGAACGCTACGCAGGGCAAAAGCGATTCTCGTCCTCCGTGCTTGCTTTTTCTCAGAAAGAGCCATGGTGTGCTTTTTCTCCGGAAAACGCGTTTTCGGCCGAAAACGTGTACGTTTGCACTTCCCGGCCACAGGGAAGCTGCTAGCCGGCAATTCGCTGCCTATTTCTACCCGCTGCTCGGAACGCTACGCAGGGCAAAAGCGATTCTCGTCCTCCGTGCTTGCTTTTTCTCAGAAAGAGCCGTGGTGTGCGTTTTCGCCGCAAAACGCGTTTCCGGCCGAAAACGTGTACGTTTGCACTTCCCCGCCACAGGGAAGATGCTAGCCGGGAATTCTCTGCCTGGTTCTACCCGCTGCCCGGAACGCTACGCAGGGCAAAAGCGATTCTCGTCCTCCGTGCTTGCTTTTTCTCACAAAGAGCCGTGGTGTGCGTTTTCGCCGGAAAACGCGTTTTCGGCCGAAAACGTGTACGTTTGCACTTCCCCGCCACAGGGAAGCTGCTAGCCGGGAATTCTCTGCCTGGTTCTACCCGCTGCCCGGAACGCTACGCAGGGCAAAAGCGATTCTCGTCCTCCGTGCTTGCTTTTTCTCAGAAAGAGCCGTGGTGTGCGTTTTCGCCGGAAAACGCGTTTTCGGCCGACAACGTGTACGTTTGCACTTCCCCGCCACAGGGAAGCTGCTAGCCGGGAATTATCTGCCTGGTTCTACCCGCTGCCCGGAACGCTACGCAGGGCAAAAGCGATTCTCGTCCTCCGTGCTTGCTTTTTCTCAGAAAGAGCCATAGTGTGTTTTTTCTCCGGAAAACGCGTTTTCGGCCGAAAACGTGTACGTTTGCACTTCCCGGCCACAGGGAAGCTGCTAGACGGGAATTCGCTGCCTGGTTCTACCCGCTGCTCGGAACGCTACGCAGGGCAAAAGCGATTCTCGTCCTCCGTGCTTGCTTTTTCTCAGAAAGAGCCGTGGTGTGCGTTTTCGCTGCAAAACGCGTTTCCGGCCGAAAACGTGTACGTTTGCACTTCCCGGCCACAGGGAAGCTGCTAGCCGGGAATTCTCTGCCTTGATCTACCCGCTGCCCGGAACGCTACGCAGGGCAAAAGCGATTCTCGTCCTCCGTGCTTGCTTTTTCTCAGAAAGAGCCGTGGTGTGCGTTTTCGCCGGAAAACGCGTTTTCGGCCAAAAACGTGTACGTTTGCACTTCCCCGCCACAGGGAAGCTGCTAGCCGGGAATTCGCTGCCTGGTTCTACCCGCTGCCCGGAACGCTACGCAGGGCAAAAGCGATTCTCGTCCTCCGTGCTTGCTTTTTCTCAGAAAGAGCCGTGGTGTGCTTTTTCGCCGGAAAACGCGTTTTCGGCCGAAAACGTGTACGTTTGCACATCCCCGCCACAGGGAAGCTGCTAGCAGGGAATTCGCTGCCTATTTCTACCCGCTGCTCGGAACGCTACGCAGGGCAAATGCGATTCTCGTCCTCCGTGCTTGCTTTTTCTCAGAAAGAGCCATAGTGTGCTTTTTCTCCGGAAAACGCGTTTCCGGCCGAAAACGTGTACGTTTGCACTTCCCCGCCACAGGGAAGCTGCTAGCCGGGAATTCTCTGCCTGGTTCTACCCGCTGCCCGTAACGCTACGCAGGGCAAAAGCGATTCTCGTCCTCCGTGCTTGCTTTTTCTCAGAAAGAGCCATGGTGTGCTTTTTCGCCGGAAAACGCGTTTTCGGCCGAAAACGTGTACGTTTGCACTTCCCCGCCACAGGGAAGCTGCTAGCCGGGAATTCGCTGCCTATTTCTACCCGCTGCCCGGAACGTTACGCAGGGCAAAAGCGATTCTCGTCCTCCGTGCTTGCTTTTTCTCAGAAAGAGCCGTGGTGTGCGTTTTCGCCGGAAAACGCGTTTTCGGCCGAAAACGTGTACGTTTGCACTTCCCGGCCACAGGGAAGCTGCTATCCGGCAATTCGCTGCCTATTTCTACCCGCTGCTCAGAACGCTACGCAGGGCAAAAGCGGTTCTCGTCCTCCGTGCTTGCTTTTTCTCAGAAAGAGCCGTGGTGTGCGTTTTCGCCGGAAAACGCGTTTTCGGCCGAAAACGTGTACGTTTGCACTTCCCTGCCACAGGGAAGCTGCTAGCCGGGAATTATCTGCCTGGTTCTACCCGCTGCCCGGAACGCTACGCAGGGCAAAAGCGATTCTCGTCCTCCGTGCTTGCTTTTTCTCAGAAAGAGCCGTGGTGTGCGTTTTCGCCGGAAAACGCGTTTTCGGCCGAAAACGTGTACGTTTGCACATCCCCGCCACAGGGAAGCTGCTAGCCGGGAATTCGCTGCCTATTTCTACCCGCTGCTCGGAACGCTACGCAGGGCAAATGCGATTCTCGTCCTCCGTGCTTGCTTTTTCTCAGAAAGAGCCGTGGTGTGCGTTTTCGCCGGAAAACGCGTTTTCGGCCGAAAACGTGTACGTTTGCACTTCCCGGCCACAGGGAAGCTGCTAGCCGGGAATTCTCTGCCTGGTTCTACCCGCTGCCCGGAACGCTACGCAGGGCAAAAGCGATTCTCGTCCTCCGTGCTTGCTTTTTCTCAGAAAGAGCCATAGTGTGCTTTTTCTCCGGAAAACGCGTTTCTGGCCGAAAACGTGTACGTTTGCACTTCCCGGCCACAGGGAAGCTGCTAGCCGGCAATTCGCTGCCTATTTCTACCCGCTGCTCGGAACGCTACGCAGGGCAAAAGCGATTCTCGTCCTCCGTGCTTGCTTTTTCTCAGAAAGAGCCGTGGTGTGCGTTTTCGCTGCAAAACGCGTTTCCGGCCGAAAACGTGTACGTTTGCACTTCCCGGCCACAGGGAAGCTGCTAGCCGGGAATTCTCTGCCTTGATCTACCCGCTGCCCGGAACGCTACGCAGGGCAAAAGCGATGCTCGTCCTCCGTGCTTGCTTTTTCTCAGAAAGAGCCGTGGTGTGCGTTTTCGCCGGAAAACGCGTTTTCGGCCAAAAACGTGTACGTTTGCTCTTCCCCGCCACAGGGAAGCTGCTAGCAGGGAATTCGCTGCCTGGTTCTACCCGCTGCCCGGAACGCTACGCAGGGCAAAAGCGATTCTCGTCCTCCGTGCTTGCTTTTTCTCAGAAAGAGCCGTGGTGTGCTTTTTCGCCGGAAAACGCGTTTTCGGCCGAAAACGTGTACGTTTGCAAATCCCCGCCACAGGGAAGCTGCTAGCAGGGAATTCGCTGCCTATTTCTACCCGCTGCTCGGAACGCTACGCAGGGCAAATGCGATTCTCGTCCTCCGTGCTTGCTTTTTCTCAGAAAGAGCCATAGTGTACTTTTTCTCCGGAAAACGCGTTTCCGGCCGAAAACGTGTACGTTTGCACTTCCCCGCCACAGGGAAGCTGCTAGCCGGGAATTCTCTGCCTGGTTCTACCCGCTGCCCGTAACGCTACGCAGGGCAAAAGCGATTCTCGTCCTCCGTGCTTGCTTTTTCTCAGAAAGAGCCATGGTGTGCTTTTTCGCCGGAAAACGCGTTTTCGGCCGAAAACGTGTACGTTTGCACTTCCCCGCCACAGGGAAGCTGCTAGCCGGGAATTCTCTGCCTGGTTCTACCCGCTGCCCGGAACGCTACGCAGGGCAAAAGCGATTCTCGTCCTCCGTGCTTGCTTTTTCTCAGAAAGAGCCGTGGTGTGCGTTTTCGCCGCAAAACGCGTTTTCGGCCAAAAACGTGTACGTTTGCACTTCACCGCCACAGCGAAGCTGCTAGCAGGGAATTCTCTGCCTGGTTCTACCCGCTGCCCGGAACGCTACGCAGGGCAAAAGCGATTCTCGTCCTCCGTGCTTGCTTTTTCTCAGAAAGAGCCGTGGTGTGCGTTTTCGCCGGAAAACGCGTTTTCGGCCGAAATCGTGTACGTTTGCACTTCCCCGCCACAGGGAAGCTGCTAGCCGGGAATTCGCTGCCTATTTCTACCCGCTGCCCGGAACGTTACGCAGGGCAAAAGCGATTCTCGTCCTCCGTGCTTGCTTTTTCTCAGAAAGAGCCGTGGTGTGCGTTTTCGCCGGAAAACGCGTTTTCGGCCGAAAACGTGTACGTTTGCACTTCCCCGCCACAGGGAAGCTGCTAGCCGGCAATTCGCTGCCTATTTCTACCCGCTGCTCAGAACGCTACGCAGGGCAAAAGCGGTTCTCGTCCTCCGTGCTTGCTTTTTCTCAGAAAGAGCCGTGGTGTGCGTTTTCGCCGGAAAACGCGTTTTCGGCCGAAAACGTGTACGTTTGCACTTCCCGGCCACAGGGAAGCTGCTAGCCGGGAATTATCTGCCTGGTTCTACCCGCTGCCCGGAACGCTACGCAGGGCAAAAGCGATTCTCGTCCTCCGTGCTTGCTTTTTCTCAGAAAGAGCCGTGGTGTGCGTTTTCGCCGGAAAACGCGTTTTCGGCCGAAAACGTGTACGTTTGCACTTCCCGGCCACAGGGAAGCTGCTAGCCGGCAATTCGCTGCCTATTTCTACCCGCTGCTAAGAACGCTACGCAGGGCAAAAGCGGTTCTCGTCCTCCGTGCTTGCTTTTTCTCAGAAAGAGCCGTGGTGTGCGTTTTCGCCGGAAAACGAGTTTTCGGCCGAAAACGTGTACGTTTGCACTTCCCGGCCACAGGGAAGCTGCTAGCCGGGAATTATCTGCCTGGTTCTACCCGCTGCCCGGAACGCTACGCAGGGCAAAAGCGATTCTCGTCCTCCGTGCTTGCTTTTTCTCAGAAAGAGCCGTGGTGTGCGTTTTCGCCGGAAAACGTGTTTTCGGCCGAAAACGTGTACGTTTGCACTTCCCCGCCACAGGGAAGCTGCTAGCCGGGAATTCTCTGCCTGGTTCTACCCGCTGCCCGGAACGCTACGCAGGGCAAAAGCGATTCTCGTCCTCCGTGCTTGCTTTTTCTCAGAAAGAGCCGTGGTGTGCGTTTTCGCCGGAAAACGCGTTTTCGGCCGAAAACGTGTACGTTTGCACTTCCCCGCCACAGGGAAGCTGCTAGCCGGCAATTCTCTGCATATTTCTACCCGCTGCTCGGAACGCTACGCAGGGCAAAAGCGATTCTCGTCCTCCGTGCTTGCTTTTTCTCAGAAAGAGCCGTGGTGTGCGTTTTCGCCGGAAAACGCGTTTTCGGACGAAAACGTGTACGTTTGCACTTCCCCGCCACAGGGAAGCTGCTAGCCGGGAATTCTCTGCCTGGTTCTACCCGCTGCCCGGAACGCTACGCAGGGCAAAAGCGATTCTCGTCCTCCGTGCTTGCTTTTTCTCAGAAAGAGCCATGGTGTGCTTTTTCTCCGGAAAACGCGTTTTCGGCCGAAAACGTGTACGTTTGCACTTCCCGGCCACAGGGAAGCTGCTAGCCGGCAATTCGCTGCCTATTTCTACCCGCTGCTCGGAACGCTACGCAGGGCAAAAGCGATTCTCGTCCTCCGTGCTTGCTTTTTCTCAGAAAGAGCCGTGGTGTGCGTTTTCGCCGGAAAACGCGTTTCCGGCCGAAAACGTGTACGTTTGCACTTCCCCGCCACAGGGAAGCTGCTAGCCGGGAATTCTCTGCCTGGTTCTACCCGCTGCCCGGAACGCTACGCAGGGCAAAAGCGATTCTCGTCCTCCGTGCTTGCTTTTTCTCAGAAAGAGCCGTGGTGTGCGTTTTCGTCGGAAAACGCGTTTTCGGCCGAAAACGTGTACGTTTGCACTTCCCCGCCACAGGGAAGCTGCTAGCCGGGAATTCTCTGCCTATTTCTACCCGCTGCCCGGAACGCTACGCAGGGCAAAAGCGATTCTCGTCCTCCGTGCTTGCTTTTTCTCAGAAAGAGCCGTGGTGTGCGTTTTCGCCGGAAAACGCGTTTTCGGCCGAAAACGTGTACGTTTGCACTTCCCGGCCACAGGGAAGCTGCTAGCCGGGAATTCGCTGACTCTTTCTACCCGCTGCCCGGAACGCTACGCAGGGCAAAAGCGATTCTCGTCCTCCGTGCTTGCTTTTTCTCAGAAAGAGCCGTGGTGTGCGTTTTCGCCGGAAAACGCGTTTTCGGCCGGAAACGTGTACGTTTGCACTTCCCCGCCACAGGGAAGCTGCTAGCCGGGAATTCTCTGCCTGGTTCTACCCGCTGCCCGGAACGCTACGCAGGGCAAAAGAGATTCTCGTCCTCCGTGCTTGCTTTTTCTCAGAAAGAGCCATGGTGTGTTTTTTCTCCGGAAAACGAGTTTTCGGCCGGAAACGTGTACGTTTGCACTTCCCGGCCACAGGGAAGCTGCTAGCCGGCAATTCGCTGCCTATTTCTACCCGCTGCTCGGAACGCTACGCAGGGCAAAAGCGATTCTCGTCCTCCGTGCTTGCTTTTTCTCAGAAAGAGCCG
The DNA here is from genome assembly GCF_965140245.1 of Athene noctua. NCBI lineage: Eukaryota > Metazoa > Chordata > Aves > Strigiformes > Strigidae > Athene > Athene noctua. The sequence goes on from NW_027437577.1 coordinate 239,711, forward strand.
TGGTGTGCGTTTTCGCCGGAAAACGCGTTTTCGGCCGAAAACGTGTACGTTTGCACTTTCCGGCCACAGGGAAGCTGCTAGCCGGGAATTATCTGCCTGGTTCTACCCGCTGCCCGGAACGCTACGCAGGGCAAAAGCGATTCTCGTCCTCCGTGCTTGCTTTTTCTCAGAAAGAGCCGTGGTGTGCGTTTTCGCCGGAAAACGCGTTTTCGGCCGAAAACGTGTACGTTTGCACTTCCCGGCCACAGGGAAGCTGCTAGCCAGGAATTTTCTGCCTGGTTCTACCCGCTGCCCGGAACGCTACGCAGGGCAAAAGCGATTCTCGTCCTCCGTGCTTGCTTTTTCTCAGAAAGAGCCGTGGTGTGCGTTTTCGCCGGAAAACGCGTTTTCGGCCGAAAACGTGTACGTTTGCACTTCCCCGCCACAGGGAAGCTGCTAGCCGGGAATTCTCTCCCTGGTTCCACCCGCTGCCCGGAACGCTACGCAGGGCAAAAGCGATTCTCGTCCTCCCTGCTTGCTTTTTCTCAGAAAGAGCCATGGTGTGCTTTTTCTCCGGAAAACGAGTTTTCGGCCGAAAACTTGTACGTTTGCACTTCCCGGCCACAGGGAAGCTGCTAGCCGGCAATTCGCTGACTATTTCTACCCGCTGCTCGGAACGCTACGCAGGGCAAAAGCGATTCTCGTCCTCCGTGCTTGCTTTTTCTCAGAAAGAGCCGTGGTGTGCGTTTTCGCCGGAAAACGCGTTTTCGGCCGAAAACGTGTACGTTTGCACTTCCCCGCCACAGGGAAGCTGCTAGCCGGGAATTCTCTGCCTGGTTCTACCCGCTGCCCGGAACGCTACGCAGGGCAAAAGCGATTCTCGTCCTCCGTGCTTGCTTTTTCTCAGAAAGAGCCATGGTGTGTTTTTTCTCCGGAAAACGAGTTTTCGGCCGGAAACGTGTACGTTTGCACTTCCCGGCCACAGGGAAACTGCTAGCCGGCAATTCGCTGCCTATTTCTACCCGCTGCTCAGAACGCTACGCAGGGCAAAAGCGATTCTCGTCCTCCGTGCTTGCTTTTTCTCAGAAAGAGCCGTGGTGTGCGTTTTCGCCGGAAAACGCGTTTCCGGCCGAAAACGTGTACGTTTGCACTTCCCCGCCACAGGGAAGCTGCTAGCCGGGAATTCTCTGCCTGGTTCTACCCGCTGCTCAGAACGCTACGCAGGGCAAAAGCGATTCTCGTCCTCCGTGCTTGCTTTTTCTCAGAAAGAGCCGTGGTGTGCGTTTTCGCCGGAAAACGCGTTTCCGGCCGAAAACGTGTACGTTTGCACTTCCCCGCCACAGGGAAGCTGCTAGCCGGCAATTCGCTGCCTGGTTCTACCCGCTGCCCGGAACGCTACGCAGGGCAAAAGCGATTCTCGTCCTCCGTGCTTGCTTTTTCTCAGAAAGAGCCGTGGTGTGCTTTTTCGCCGGAAAATGCGTTTTCGTCCGGAAACGTGTACGTTTGCACTTCCCCGCCACAGGGAAGCTGCTAGCCGGGAATTCTCTGCCTGGTTCTACCCGCTGCCCGGAACGCTACGCAGGGCAAAAGAGATTCTCGTCCTCCGTGCTTGCTTTTTCTCAGAAAGAGCCATGGTGTGTTTTTTCTCCGGAAAACGAGTTTTCGGCCGGAAACGTGTACGTTTGCACTTCCCGGCCACAGGGAAGCTGCTAGCCTGGAATTCTCTGCCTGGTTCTACCCGCTGCCCGGAACGCTACGCAGGGCAAAAGCGATTCTCGTCCTCCGTGCTTGCTTTTTCTCAGAAAGAGCCGTGGTGTGCGTTTTCGCCGGAAAACGCGTTTTCGGCCGAAAACGTGTACGTTTGCACTTCCCGGCCACAGGGAAGCTGCTAGCCAGGAATTTTCTGCCTGGTTCTACCCGCTGCCCGGAACGCTACGCAGGGCAAAAGCGATTCTCGTCCTCCGTGCTTGCTTTTTCTCAGAAAGAGCCGTGGTGTGCGTTTTCGCCGGAAAACGCGTTTCCGGCCGAAAACGTGTACGTTTGCACTTCCCCGCCACAGGGAAGCTGCTAGCCGGGAATTCTCTGCCTGGTTCTACCCGCTGCCCGGAACGCTACGCAGGGCAAAAGCAATTCTCGTCCTCCGTGCTTGCTTTTTCTCAGAAAGAGCCATGGTGTGCTTTTTCGCCGGAAAACGCGTTTTCGGCCGAAAACGTGTACGTTTGCACTTCCCCGCCACAGGGAAGATGCTAGCCTGGAATTCTCTGCCTGGATCTACCCGCTGCCCGGAACGCTACGCAGGGCAAAAGCGATTCTCGTCCTCCCTGCTTGCTTTTTCTCAGAAAGAGCCATGGTGTGCTTTTTCTCCGGAAAACGAGTTTTCGGCCGAAAACGTGTACGTTTGCACTTCCCGGCCACAGGGAAGCTGCTAGCCGGCAATTCGCTGACTATTTCTACCCGCTGCTCGGAACGCTACGCAGGGCAAAAGCGATTCTCGTCCTCCGTGCTTGCTTTTTCTCAGAAAGAGCCGTGGTGTGCGTTTTCGCCGGAAAATGCGTTTTCGGCCGAAAACGTGTACGTTTGCACTTCCCCGCAACAGCGAAGCTGCTAGCCGGGAATTCTCTCCCTGGTTCTACCCGCTGCCCGGAACGGTACGCAGGGCAAAAGCGATTCTCGTCCTCCGTGCTTGCTTTTTCTCAGAAAGAGCCGTGGTGTGCGTTTTCGCCGTAAAACGCGTTTTCGGCCGAAAACGTGTACGTTTGCACTTCCCGGCCACAGGGAAGCTGCTAGCCGGCAATTCGCTGCCTATTTCTACCCGCTGCTCAGAACGCTACGCAGGGCAAAAGCGATTCTCGTCCTCCGTGCTTGCTTTTTCTCAGAAAGAGCCGTGGTGTGCGTTTTCGCCGGAAAACGCGTTTTCGGCCGAAAACGTGTACGTTTGCACTTGCCGGCCACAGGGAAGCTGCTAGCCGGCAATTCGCTGCCTATTTCTACCCGCTGCCCGGAACGCTACGCAGGACAAAAGCGATTCTCGTCCTCCGTGCTTGCTTTTTCTCAGAAAGAGCCGTGGTGTGCGTTTTCGCCGGAAAACGCGTTTCCGGCCGAAAACGTGTACGTTTGCACTTCCCCGCCACAGGGAAGCTGCTAGCCGGGAATTCTCTGCCTGGTTCTACCCGCTGCCCGGAACGCTACGCAGGGCAAAAGCGATTCTCGTCCTCCGTGCTTGCTTTTTCTCAGAAAGAGCCGTGGTGTGCGTTTTCGCCGGAAAACGCGTTTTCGGCCGAAAACGTGTACGTTTGCACTTCCCCGCCACAGGGAAGCTGCTAGCAGGGAATTCGCTGCCTGGTTCTACCCGCTGCCCGGAACGCTACGCAGGTCAAAAGCGATTCTCGTCCTCCGTGCTTGCTTTTTCTCAGAAAGAGCCGTGGTGTGCTTTTTCGCCGGAAAACGCGTTTTCGGCCGAAAACGTGTACGTTTGCACATCCCCGCCACAGGGAAGCTGCTAGCCGGGAATTCGCTGCCTATTTCTACCCGCTGCTCGGAACGCTACGCAGGGCAAATGCGATTCTCGTCCTCCGTGCTTGCTTTTTCTCAGAAAGAGCCGTGGTGTGCGTTTTCGCCGTAAAACGCGTTTTCGGCCGAAAACGTGTACGTTTGCACTTCCCGGCCACAGGGAAGCTGCTAGCCGGGAATTCTCTGCCTGGTTCTACCCGCTGCCCGGAACGCTACGCAGGGCAAAAGCGATTCTCGTCCTTCGTGCTTGCTTTTTCTCAGAAAGAGCCGTGGTGTGCGTTTTCGCCGGAAAACGCGTTTTCGGCCGAAAACGTTTACGTTTGCACTTCCCGGCCACAGGGAAGCTGCTAGCCGGGAATTCTCTGCCTGGTTCTACCCGCTGCCCGGAACGCTACGCAGGGCAAAAGCGATTCTCGTCCTCCGTGCTTGCTTTTTCTCAGAAAGAGCCATAGTGTGCTTTTTCTCCGGAAAACGCGTTTTCGGCCGAAAACGTGTACGTTTGCACTTCCCGGCCACAGGGAAGCTGCTAGCCGGCAATTCGCTGCCTATTTCTACCCGCTGCTCGGAACGCTACGCAGGGCAAAAGCGATTCTCGTCCTCCGTGCTTTCTTTTTCTCAGAAAGAGCCGTGGTGTGCGTTTTCGCCGGAAAACGCGTTTTCGGCCGAAAACGTGTACGTTTGCACTTCCCCGCCACAGGGAAGCTGCTAGCCGGGAATTCTCTGCCTGGTTCTACCCGCTGCCCGGAACGCTACGCAGGGCAAATGCGATTCTCTTCCTCCGTGCTTGCTTTTTCTCAGAAAGAGCCGTGGTGTGCGTTTTCGCCGTAAAAAGCGTTTTCGGCCGAAAACGTGTACGTTTGCACTTCCCGGCCACAGGGAAGCTGCTAGCCGGGAATTCTCTACCTGGATCTACCCGCTGCCCGGAACGCTACGCAGGGCAAAAGCGATTCTCATCCTCCGTGCTTGCTTTTTCTCAGAAAGAGCCGTGGTGTGCGTTTTCGCCGGAAAACGCATTTTCGGCCGAAAACGTGTACGTTTGCACTTCCCCGCCACAGGGAAGATGCTAGCCTGGAATTCTCTGCCTGGTTCTACCCGCTGCCCGGAACGCTACGCAGGGCAAAAGCGATTCTCGTCCTCCGTGCTTGCTTTTTCTCAGAAAGAGCCGTGGTGTGCGTTTTCGCCGGAAAACGCGTTTTCGGCCGAAAACGTGTACGTTTGCACTTCCCGGCCACAGGGAAGCTGCTAGCCGGCAATTCGCTGCCTATTTCTACCCGCTGCTCAGAACGCTACGCTGGGCAAAAGCGATTCTCGTCTTCCGTGCTTGCTTTTTCTCAGAAAGAGCCGTGGTGTGCGTTTTCGCCGGAAAACGCGTTTTCGGCCGAAAACGTGTACGTTTGCACTTCCCGGCCACAGGGAAGCTGCTAGCCGGGAATTATCTGCCTGGTTCTACCCGCTGCCCGGAACGCTACGCAGGGCAAAAGCGATTCTCGTCCTCCGTGCTTGCTTTTTCTCAGAAAGTGCCGTGGTGTGCGTTTTCGCCGGAAAACGTGTTTTCGGCCGAAAACGTGTACGTTTGCACTTCCCTGCCACAGGGAAGCTGCTATCCGGGAATTCTCTGCCTGTTTCTACCCGCTGCCCGGAACGCTACGCAGGGCAAAAGCGATTCTCGTCCTCCGTGCTTGCTTTTTCTCAGAAAGAGCCGTGGTGTGCGTTTTCGCCGGAAAACGCGTTTTCGGCCGAAAACGTGTACGTTTGCACTTCCCGGCCACAGGGAAGCTGCTAGCCGGGAATTCTCTGCCTATTTCTACCCGCTGCCCGGAACGCTACGCAGGGCAAAAGCGATTCTCGTCCTCCGTGCTTGCTTTTTCTCAGAAAGAGCCGTGGTGTGCGTTTTCGCCGGAAAACGCGTTTTCGGCCGAAAACGTGTACGTTTGCACTTCCCCGCCACAGGGAAGCTGCTAGCCGGGAATTCTCTGCCTGGTTCTACCCGCTGCCCGGAACGCTACGCAGGGCAAAAGCGATTCTCGTCCTCCGTGCTTGCTTTTTCTCAGAAAGAGCCATGGTGTGCTTTTTCTCCGGAAAACGCGTTTCCGGCCGAAAACGTGTACGTTTGCACTTCCCGGCCACAGGGAAGCTGCTAGCCGGCAATTCGCTGCCTATTTCTACCCGCTGCTCAGAACGCTACGCAGGGCAAAAGCGATTCTCGTCCTCCGTGCTTGCTTTTTCTCAGAAAGAGCCGTGGTGTGCGTTTTCGCCGGAAAACGTGTTTTCGGCCGAAAACGTGTACGTTTGCACTTCCCCGCCACAGGGAAGCTGCTAGCCGGGAATTCTCTGCCTGGTTCTACCCGCTGCCCGGAACGCTACGCAGGGCAAAAGCGATTCTCGTCCTCCGTGCTTGCTTTTTCTCAGAAAGAGCCGTGGTGTGCGTTTTCGCCGCAAAACGCGTTTTCGGCCGAAAACGTGTACGTTTGCACTTCCCGGCCACAGGGAAGCTGCTAGCCGTGAATTATCTGCCTGGTTCTACCCGCTGCCCGGAACGCTACGCAGGGCAAAAGCGATTCTCGTCCTCCGTGCTTGCTTTTTCTCAGAAAGAGCCGTGGTGTGCGTTTTCGGCCGAAAACGTGTACGTTTGCACTTCCCGGCCACAGGGAAGCTGCTAGCCGGGAATTTTCTGCCTGGTTCTACCCGCTGCCCGGAACGCTACGCAGGGCAAAAGCGATTCTCGTCCTCCGTGCTTGCTTTTTCTCAGAAAGAGCCGTGGTGTGCGTTTTCGCCGGAAAACGCGTTTCCGGCCGAAAACGTGTACGTTTGCACTTCCCCGCCACAGGGAAGCTGCTAGCCGGGAATTCTCTGCCTGGTTCTACCCGCTGCCCGGAACGCTACGCAGGGCAAAAGCGATTCTCGTCCTCCGTGCTTGCTTTTTCTCAGAAAGAGCCGTGGTGTGCGTTTTCGCCGGAAAACGCGTTTTCGGCCGAAAACGTGTACGTTTGCACTTCCCGGCCACAGGGAAGCTGCTAGCCGGGAATTTTCTGCCTGGTTCTACCCGCTGCCCGGAACGCTACGCAGGGCAAAAGCGATTCTCGTCCTCCGTGCTTGCTTTTTCTCAGAAAGAGCCGTGGTGTGCGTTTTCGCCGGAAAACGCGTTTTCGGCCGAAAACGTGTACGTTTGCACTTCCCCGCCACAGGGAAGCTGCTAGCAGGGAATTCGCTGCCTGGTTCTACCCGCTGCCCGGAACGCTACGCAGGGCAAAAGCGATTCTCGTCCTCCGTGCTTGCTTTTTCTCAGAAAGAGCCGTGGTGTGCTTTTTCGCCGGAAAACGCGTTTTCGGCCGAAAACGTGTACGTTTGCACATCCCGGCACAGGGAAGCTGCTAGCCGGGAATTCGCTGCCTATTTCTACCCGCTGCTCGGAACGCTATGCAGGGCAAATGCGATTCTCGTCCTCCGTGCTTGCTTTTTCTCAGAAAGAGCCGTGGTGTGCGTTTTCGCCGTAAAAGGCGTTTTCGGCCGAAAACGTGTACGTTTGCACTTCCCGGCCACAGGGAAGCTGCTAGCCGGCAATTCGCTGCCTATTTCTACCCGCTGCTCGGAACGCTACGCAGGGCAAAAGCGATTCTCGTCCTCCGTGCTTGCTTTTTCTCAGAAAGAGCCGTGGTGTGCGTTTTCGCCGGAAAACGCGTTTTCGGCCGAAAACGTGTACGTTTGCACTTCCCCGCCACAGGGAAGCTGCTAGCCGGGAATTCTCTGCCTGGTTCTACCCGCTGCCCGGAACGCTACGCAGGGCAAAAGCGATTCTCGTCCTCCGTGCTTGCTTTTTCTCAGAAAGAGCCGTGGTGTGCGTTTTCGCCGGAAAACGCGTTTTCGGCCGAAAACGTGTACGTTTGCACTTCCCCGCCACAGGGAAGCTGCTAGCAGGGAATTCGCTGCCTGGTTCTACCCGCTGCCCGGAACGCTACGCAGGGCAAAAGCGATTCTCGTCCTCCGTGCTTGCTTTTTCTCAGAAAGAGCCGTGGTGTGCTTTTTCGCCGGAAAACGCGTTTTCGGCCGAAAACGTGTACGTTTGCACATCCCCGCCACAGGGAAGCTGCTAGCCGGGAATTCGCTGCCTATTTCTACCCGCTGCTCGGAACGCTACGCAGGGCAAATGCGATTCTCGTCCTCCGTGCTTGCTTTTTCTCAGAAAGAGCCGTGGTGTGCGTTTTCGCCGTAAAACGCGTTTTCGGCCGAAAACGTGTACGTTTGCACTTCCCGGCCACAGGGAAGCTGCTAGCCGGGAATTCTCTGCCTGGTTCTACCCGCTGCCCGGAACGCTACGCAGGGCAAAAGCGATTCTCGTCCTTCGTGCTTGCTTTTTCTCAGAAAGAGCCGTGGTGTGCGTTTTCGCCGGAAAACGCGTTTTCGGCCGAAAACGTGTACGTTTGCACTTCCCGGCCACAGGGAAGCTGCTAGCCGGGAATTCTCTGCCTGGTTCTACCCGCTGCCCGGAACGCTACGCAGGGCAAAAGCGATTCTCGTCCTCCGTGCTTGCTTTTTCTCAGAAAGAGCCATAGTGTGCTTTTTCTCCGGAAAACGCGTTTTCGGCCGAAAACGTGTACGTTTGCACTTCCCGGCCACAGGGAAGCTGCTAGCCGGCAATTCGCTGCCTATTTCTACCCGCTGCTCGGAACGCTACGCAGGGCAAAAGCGATTCTCGTCTTCCGTGCTTTCTTTTTCTCAGAAAGAGCCGTGGTGTGCGTTTTCGCCGGAAAACGCGTTTTCGGCCGAAAACGTGTACGTTTGCACTTCCCCGCCACAGGGAAGCTGCTAGCCGGGAATTCTCTGCCTGGTTCTACCCGCTGCCCGGAACGCTACGCAGGGCAAAAGCGATTCTCGTCCTCCGTGCTTGCTTTTTCTCAGAAAGAGCCGTGGTGTGCTTTTTCTCCGGAAAACGCGTTTTCGGCCGAAAACGTGTACGTTTGCACTTCCCGGCCACAGGGAAGCTGCTAGCCGGGAATTCTCTGCCTATTTCTACCCGCTGCTCGGAACGCTACGCAGGGCAAAAGCGATTCTCGTCCTCCGTGCTTGCTTTTTCTCAGAAAGAGCCGTGGTGTGCGTTTTCGCCGGAAAACGCGTTTCCGGCCGAAAACGTGTACGTTTGCACTTCCCCGCCACAGGGAAGCTGCTAGCCGGGAATTCTCTGCCTGGTTCTACCCGCTGCCCGGAACGCTACGCAGGGCAAAAGCGATTCTCGTCCTCCGTGCTTGCTTTTTCTCAGAAAGAGCCATGGTGTGCTTTTTCGCCGGAAAACGCGTTTTCGGCCGAAAACGTGTACGTTTGCACTTCCCGGCCACAGGGAAGCTGCTAGCCGGGAATTCTCTGCCTGGTTCTACCCGCTGCCCGGAACGCTACGCAGGGCAAAAGCGATTCTCGTCCTCCGTGCTTGCTTTTTCTCAGAAAGAGCCATAGTGTGCTTTTTCTCCGGAAAACGCGTTTTCGGCCGAAAACGTGTACGTTTGCACTTCCCGGCCACAGGGAAGCTGCTAGCCGGCAATTCGCTGCCTATTTCTACCCGCTGCTCGGAACGCTACGCAGGGCAAAAGCGATTCTCGTCTTCCGTGCTTTCTTTTTCTCAGAAAGAGCCGTGGTGTGCGTTTTCGCCGGAAAACGCGTTTTCGGCCGAAAACGTGTACGTTTGCACTTCCCCGCCACAGGGAAGCTGCTAGCCGGGAATTCTCTGCCTGGTTCTACCCGCTGCCCGGAACGCTACGCAGGGCAAAAGCGATTCTCGTCCTCCGTGCTTGCTTTTTCTCAGAAAGAGCCATGGTGTGCTTTTTCTCCGGAAAACGCGTTTTCGGCCGAAAACGTGTACGTTTGCACTTCCCGGCCACAGGGAAGCTGCTAGCCGGGAATTCTCTGCCTATTTCTACCCGCTGCTCGGAACGCTACGCAGGGCAAAAGCGATTCTCGTCCTCCGTGCTTGCTTTTTCTCAGAAAGAGCCGTGGTGTGCGTTTTCGCCGGAAAACGCGTTTCCGGCCGAAAACGTGTACGTTTGCACTTCCCCGCCACAGGGAAGCTGCTAGCCGGGAATTCTCTGCCTGGTTCTACCCGCTGCCCGGAACGCTACGCAGGGCAAAAGCGATTCTCGTCCTCCGTGCTTGCTTTTTCTCAGAAAGAACCGTGGTGTGCGTTTTCGCCGGAAAACGCGTTTTCGGCCGAAAACGTGTACGTTTGCACTTCCCCGCCACAGGGAAGCTGCTAGCCGGGAATTATCTGCCTGGTTCTACCCGCTGCCCGGAACGCTACGCAGGGCAAAAGCGATTCTCGTCCTCCGTGCTTGCTTTTTCTCAGAAAGAGCCATGGTGTGCTTTTTCTCCGGAAAACGCGTTTTCGGCCGAAAACGTGTACGTTTGCACTTCCCGGCCACAGGGAAGCTGCTAGCCGGCAATTCGCTGCCTATTTCTACCCGCTGCTCGGAACGCTACGCAGGGCAAAAGCGATTCTCGTCCTCCGTGCTTGCTTTTTCTCAGAAAGAGCCGTGGTGTGCGTTTTCGCCGGAAAACGCGTTTCCGGCCGAAAACTTGTACGTTTGCACTTCCCCGCCACAGGGAAGCTGCTAGCCGGGAATTCTCTGCCTATTTCTACCCGCTGTCCGGAACGCTACGCAGGGCAAAAGCGATTCTCGTCCTCCGTGCTTGCTTTTTCTCAGAAAGAGCCATGGTGTGCTTTTTCGCCGGAAAACGCGTTTTCGGCCGAAAACGTGTACGTTTGCACTTCCCGGCCACAGGGAAGCTGCTAGCCGGGAATTCGCTGCCTATTTCTACCCGCTGCTCGGAACGCTACGCAGGGCAAATGCGATTCTCTTCCTCCGTGCTTGCTTTTTCTCAGAAAGAGCCGTGGTGTGCGTTTTCGCCGTAAAAAGCGTTTTCGGCCGAAAACGTGTACGTTTGCACTTCCCGGCCACAGGGAAGCTGCTAGCCGGGAATTCTCTACCTGGATCTACCCGCTGCCCGGAACGCTACGCAGGGCAAAAGCGATTCTCGTCCTCCGTGCTTGCTTTTTCTCAGAAAGAGCCGTGGTGTGCGTTTTCGCCGGAAAACGCATTTTCGGCCGAAAACGTGTACGTTTGCACTTCCCCGCCACAGAGAAGATGCTAGCCTGGAATTCTCTGCCTGGTTCTACCCGCTGCCCGGAACGCTACGCAGGGCAAAAGCGATTCTCGTCCTCCGTGCTTGCTTTTTCTCAGAAAGAGCCGTGGTGTGCGTTTTCGCCGGAAAACGCGTTTTCGGCCGAAAACGTGTACGTTTGCACTTCCCGGCCACAGGGAAGCTGCTAGCCGGCAATTCGCTGCCTATTTCTACCCGCTGCTCAGAACGCTACGCTGGGCAAAAGCGATTCTCGTCTTCCGTGCTTGCTTTTTCTCAGAAAGAGCCGTGGTGTGCGTTTTCGCCGGAAAACGCGTTTTCGGCCGAAAACGTGTACGTTTGCACTTCCCGGCCACAGGGAAGCTGCTAGCCGGGAATTATCTGCCTGGTTCTACCCGCTGCCCGGAACGCTACGCAGGGCAAAAGCGATTCTCGTCCTCCGTGCTTGCTTTTTCTCAGAAAGTGCCGTGGTGTGAGTTTTCGCCGGAAAACGTGTTTTCGGCCGAAAACGTGTACGTTTGCACTTCCCTGCCACAGGGAAGCTGCTATCCGGGAATTCTCTGCCTGTTTCTACCCGCTGCCCGGAACGCTACGCAGGGCAAAAGCGATTCTCGTCCTCCGTGCTTGCTTTTTCTCAGAAAGAGCCGTGGTGTGCGTTTTCGCCGGAAAACGCGTTTTCGGCCGAAAACGTGTACGTTTGCACTTCCCGGCCACAGGGAAGCTGCTAGCCGGGAATTCTCTGCCTATTTCTACCCGCTGCCCGGAACGCTACGCAGGGCAAAAGCGATTCTCGTCCTCCGTGCTTGCTTTTTCTCAGAAAGAGCCGTGGTGTGCGTTTTCGCCGGAAAACGCGTTTTCGGCCGAAAACGTGTACGTTTGCACTTCCCCGCCACAGGGAAGCTGCTAGCCGGGAATTCTCTGCCTGGTTCTACCCGCTGCCCGGAACGCTACGCAGGGCAAAAGCGATTCTCGTCCTCCGTGCTTGCTTTTTCTCAGAAAGAGCCATGGTGTGCTTTTTCTCCGGAAAACGCGTTTCCGGCCGAAAACGTGTACGTTTGCACTTCCCGGCCACAGGGAAGCTGCTAGCCGGCAATTCGCTGCCTATTTCTACCCGCTGCTCGGAACGCTACGCAGGGCAAAAGCGATTCTCGTCCTCCGTGCTTGCTTTTTCTCAGAAAGAGCCGTGGTGTGCGTTTTCGCCGCAAAACGCGTTTCCGGCCGAAAACGTGTACGTTTGCACTTCCCGGCCACAGGGAAGCTGCTAGCCGGGAATTATCTGCCTGGTTCTACCCGCTGCCCGGAACGCTACGCAGGGCAAAAGCGATTCTCGTCCTCCGTGCTTGCTTTTTCTCAGAAAGAGCCATGGTGAGTTTTTTCTCCGGAAAACGAGTTTTCGGCCGGAAACGTGTACGTTTGCACTTCCCGGCCACAGGGAAGCTGCTAGCCGGCAATTCGCTGCCTATTTCTACCCGCTGCTCAGAACGCTACGCAGGGCAAAAGCGATTCTCGTCCTCCGTGCTTGCTTTTTCTCAGAAAGAGCCGTGGTGTGCGTTTTCGCCGGAAAACGTGTTTTCGGCCGAAAACGTGTACGTTTGCACTTCCCCGCCACAGGGAAGCTGCTAGCCGGGAATTCTCTGCCTGGTTCTACCCGCTGCCCGGAACGCTACGCAGGGCAAAAGCGATTCTCGTCCTCCGTGCTTGCTTTTTCTCAGAAAGAGCCGTGGTGTGCGTTTTCGCCGCAAAACGCGTTTTCGGCCGAAAACGTGTACGTTTGCACTTCCCGGCCACAGGGAAGCTGCTAGCCGGGAATTTTCTGCCTGGTTCTACCCGCTGCCCGGAACGCTACGCAGGGTAAATGCGATTCTCGTCCTCCGTGCTTGCTTTTTCTCAGAAAGAGCCGTGGTGTGCGTTTTCGCCGGAAAACGCGTTTTCGGCCGAAAACGTGTACGTTTGCACTTCCCCGCCACAGGGAAGCTGCTAGCCGGGAATTCTCTGCCTGGTTCTACCCGCTGCCCGGAACGCTACGCAGGGCAAAAGCGATTCTCGTCCTCCGTGCTTGCTTTTTCTCAGAAAGAGCCATGGTGTGCTTTTTCGCCGGAAAACGCGTTTTCGGCCGAAAACGTGTACGTTTGCACTTCCCGGCCACAGGGAAGCTGCTAGCCGGCAATTCGCTGCCTATTTCTACCCGCTGCTCGGAACGCTACGCAGGGCAAAAGCGATTCTCGTCCTCCGTGCTTGCTTTTTCTCAGAAAGAGCCGTGGTGTGCGTTTTCGCCGGAAAACGCGTTTCCGGCCGAAAACGTGTACGTTTGCACTTCCCCGCCACAGGGAAGCTGCTAGCCGGGAATTCTCTGCCTGGTTCTACCCGCTGCCCGGAACACTACGCAGGGCAAAAGCGATTCTAGTCCTCTGTGCTTGCTTTTTCTCAGAAAGAGCCATGGTGTGCTTTTTCGCCGGAAAACGCGTTTTCGGCCGAAAACGTGTACGTTTGCACTTCCCCGCCACAGGGAAGATGCTAGCCTGGAATTCTCTGCCTGGTTCTACCCGCTGCCCGGAACGCTACGCAGGGCAAAAGCGATTCTCGTCCTCCGTGCTTGCTTTTTCTCAGAAAGAGCCGTGGTGTGCGTTTTCGCCGGAAAACGCGTTTTCGGCCGAAAACGTGTACGTTTGCACTTCCCCGCCACAGCGAAGCTGCTAGCAGGGAATTCTCTGCCTGGTTCTACCCGCTGCCCGGAACGCTACGCAGGGCAAAAGCGATTCTCGTCCTCCGTGCTTGCTTTTTCTCAGAAAGAGCCGTGGTGTGCGTTTTCGCCGGAAAACGCGTTTTCGGCGGAAAACGTGTACGTTTGCACTTCCCCGCCACAGGGAAGCTGCTAGCCGGGAATTCGCTGCCTATTTCTACCCGCTGCCCGGAACGCTACGCAGGGCAAAAGCGATTCTCGTCCTCCGTGCTTGCTTTTTCTCAGAAAGAGCCGTGGTGTGCGTTTTCGCCGGAAAACGTGTTTTCGGCCGAAAACGTGTACGTTTGCACTTCCCGGCCACAGGGAAGCTGCTAGCCGGGAATTCGCTGCCTATTTCTACCCGCTGCTCAGAACGCTACGCTGGGCAAAAGCGATTCTCGTCTTCCGTGCTTGCTTTTTCTCAGAAAGAGCCGTGGTGTGCGTTTTCGCCGCAAAACGCGTTTTCGGCCGAAAACGTGTATGTTTGCACTTCCCGGCCGCAGGGAAGCTGCTAGCCGGGAATTCTCTGCCTGGTTCTACCCGCTGCCCGGAACGCTACGCAGGGCAAAAGCGATTCTCGTCCTCCGTGCTTGCTTTTTCTCAGAAAGAGCCGTGGTGTGCGTTTTCGCCGGAAAACGCGTTTTCGGCCGAAAACGTGTACGTTTGCACTTCCCGGCCACAGGGAAGCTGCTAGCCGGGAATTCTCTGCCTGGTTCTACCCGCTGCCCGGAACACTACGCAGGGCAAAAGCGATTCTCGTCCTCCGTGCTTGCTTTTTCTCAGAAAGAGCCATGGTGTGCTTTTTCTCCGGAAAACGCGTTTTCGGCCGAAAACGTGTACGTTTGCACTTCCCCGCCACAGGGAAGCTGCTAGCCGGGAATTCGCTGCCTATTTCTACCCGCTGCTCGGAACGCTACGCTGGGCAAAAGCGATTCTCGTCCTCCGTGCTTGCTTTTTCTCAGAAAGAGCCGTGGTGTGCGTTTTCGCCGGAAAACGCGTTTTCGGCCGAAAACGTGTACGTTTGCACTTCCCGGCCACAGGGAAGCTGCTAGCCGGGAATTTTCTGCCTGGTTCTACCCGCTGCCCGGAACGCTACGCAGGGCAAAAGCGATTCTCGTCCTCCGTGCTTGCTTTTTCTCAGAAAGAGCCGTGGTGTGCGTTTTCGCCGGAAAACGCGTTTTCGGCCGAAAACGTGTACGTTTGCACTTCCCCGCCACAGGGAAGCTGCTAGCAGGGAATTCGCTGCCTGGTTCTACCCGCTGCCCGGAACGCTACGCAGGGCAAAAGCGATTCTCGTCCTCCGTGCTTGCTTTTTCTCAGAAAGAGCCATGGTGTGCGTTTTCGCCGGAAAACGCGTTTTCGGCCGAAAACGTGTACGTTTGCACTTCCCGGCCACAGGGAAGCTGCTAGCCGGGAATTCGCTGCCTATTTCTACCCGCTGCTCGGAACGCTACGCAGGGCAAATGCGATTCTCGTCCTCCGTGCTTGCTTTTTCTCAGAAAGAGCCGTGGTGTGCGTTTTCGCCGTAAAACGCGTTTTCGGCCGAAAACGTGTACGTTTGCACTTCCCGGCCACAGGGAAGCTGCTAGCCGGGAATTCTCTGCCTGGTTCTACACGCTGCCCGGAACGCTACGCAGGGCAAAAGCGATTCTCGTCCTCCGTGCTTGCTTTTTCTCAGAAAGAGCCGTGGTGTGCGTTTTCGCCGGAAAACGCGTTTTCGGCCGAAAACGTGTACGTTTGCACTTCCCGGCCACTGGGAAGCTGCTAGCCGGGAATTCTCTGCCTGGTTCTACCCGCTGCCCGGAACGCTACGCAGGGCAAAAGCGATTCTCGTCCTCCGTGCTTGCTTTATCTCAGAAAGAGCCATAGTGTGCTTTTTCTCCGGAAAACGCGTTTTCGGCGGAAAACGTGTACGTTTGCACTTCCCGGCCACAGGGAAGCTGCTAGCCGGCAATTCGCTGCCTATTTCTACCCGCTGCTCGGAACGCTACGCAGGGCAAAAGCGATTCTCGTCTTCCGTGCTTGCTTTTTCTCAGAAAGAGCCGTGGTGTGCGTTTTCGCCGGAAAACGCGTTTTCGGCGGAAAACGTGTACGTTTGCACTTCCCCGCCACAGGGAAGCTGCTAGCCGGGAATTCTCTGCCTGGTTCTACCCGCTGCCCGGAACACTACGCAAGGCAAAAGCGATTCTCGTCCTCCGTGCTTGCTTTTTCTCAGAAAGAGCCGTGGTGTGCGTTTTCGCCGGAAAACGCGTTTTCGGCCGAAAACGTGTACGTTTGCACTTCCCCGCCACAGGGAAGATGCTAGCCTGGAATTCTCTGCCTGGTTCTACCCGCTGCCCGGAACGCTACGCAGGGCAAATGCGATTCTCGTCCTCCGTGTTTGCTTTTTCTCAGAAAGAGCCGTGGTGTGCGTTTTCGCCGGAAAACGCGTTTTCGGCCGAAAACGTGTACGTTTGCACTTCCCCGCCACAGCGAAGCTGCTAGCAGGGAATTCTCTGCCTGGTTCTACCCGCTGCCCGGAACGCTACGCAGGGAAAAAGCGATTCTCGTCCTCCGTGCTTGCTTTTTCTCAGAAAGAGCCGTGGTGTGCGTTTTCGCCGGAAAACGCGTTTTCGGCCGAAAACGTGTACGTTTGCACTTCCCGGCCACAGGGAAGCTGCTAGCCGGCAATTCTCTGCCTATTTCTACCCGCTGCTCAGAACGCTACGCTGGGCAAAAGCGATTCTCGTCTTCCGTGCTTGCTTTTTCTCAGAAAGAGCCGTGGTGTGCGTTTTCGCCGCAAAACGCGTTTCCGGCCGAAAACGTGTACGTTTGCACTTCCCGGCCACAGGGAAGCTGCTAGCCGGGAATTCTCTGCCTGGTTCTACCCGCTGCCCGGAACGCTACGCAGGGCAAAAGCGATTCTCGTCCTCCGTGCTTGCTTTTTCTCAGAAAGAGCCGTGGTGTGCGTTTTCGCCGGAAAACGCGTTTTCGGCCGAAAACGTGTACGTTTGCACTTCCCGGCCACAGGGAAGCTGCTAGCCGGGAATTCTCTGCCTGGTTCTACCCGCTGCCCGGAACGCTACGCAGGGCAAAAGCGATTCTCGTCCTCCGTGCTTGCTTTTTCTCAGAAAGAGCCATAGTGTGCTTTTTCTCCGGAAAACGCGTTTTCGGCCGAAAACGTGTACGTTTGCACTTCCCGGCCACAGGGAAGCTGCTAGCCGGCAATTCGCTGCCTATTTCTACCCGCTGCTCGGAACGCTACGCAGGGCAAAAGCGATTCTCGTCTTCCGTGCTTTCTTTTTCTCAGAAAGAGCCGTGGTGTGCGTTTTCGCCGGAAAACGCGTTTTCGGCCGAAAACGTGTACGTTTGCACTTCCCCGCCACAGGGAAGCTGCTAGCCGGGAATTCTCTGCCTGGTTCTACCCGCTGCCCGGAACGCTACGCAGGGCAAAAGCGATTCTCGTCCTCCGTGCTTGCTTTTTCTCAGAAAGAGCCATGGTGTGCTTTTTCTCCGGAAAACGCGTTTTCGGCCGAAAACGTGTACGTTTGCACTTCCCGGCCACAGGGAAGCTGCTAGCCGGGAATTCTCTGCCTATTTCTACCCGCTGCTCGGAACGCTACGCAGGGCAAAAGCGATTCTCGTCCTCCGTGCTTGCTTTTTCTCAGAAAGAGCCGTGGTGTGCGTTTTCGCCGGAAAACGCGTTTCCGGCCGAAAACGTGTACGTTTGCACTTCCCCGCCACAGGGAAGCTGCTAGCCGGGAATTCTCTGCCTGGTTCTACCCGCTGCCCGGAACGCTACGCAGGGCAAAAGCGATTCTCGTCCTCCGTGCTTGCTTTTTCTCAGAAAGAGCCATGGTGTGCTTTTTCGCCGGAAAACGCGTTTTCGGCCGAAAACGTGTACGTTTGCACTTCCCGGCCACAGGGAAGCTGCTAGCCGGGAATTCTCTGCCTGGTTCTACCCGCTGCCCGGAACGCTACGCAGGGCAAAAGCGATTCTCGTCCTCCGTGCTTGCTTTTTCTCAGAAAGAGCCATAGTGTGCTTTTTCTCCGGAAAACGCGTTTTCGGCCGAAAACGTGTACGTTTGCACTTCCCGGCCACAGGGAAGCTGCTAGCCGGCAATTCGCTGCCTATTTCTACCCGCTGCTCGGAACGCTACGCAGGGCAAAAGCGATTCTCGTCTTCCGTGCTTTCTTTTTCTCAGAAAGAGCCGTGGTGTGCGTTTTCGCCGGAAAACGCGTTTTCGGCCGAAAACGTGTACGTTTGCACTTCCCCGCCACAGGGAAGCTGCTAGCCGGGAATTCTCTGCCTGGTTCTACCCGCTGCCCGGAACGCTACGCAGGGCAAAAGCGATTCTCGTCCTCCGTGCTTGCTTTTTCTCAGAAAGAGCCATGGTGTGCTTTTTCTCCGGAAAACGCGTTTTCGGCCGAAAACGTGTACGTTTGCACTTCCCGGCCACAGGGAAGCTGCTAGCCGGGAATTCTCTGCCTATTTCTACCCGCTGCTCGGAACGCTACGCAGGGCAAAAGCGATTCTCGTCCTCCGTGCTTGCTTTTTCTCAGAAAGAGCCGTGGTGTGCGTTTTCGCCGGAAAACGCGTTTCCGGCCGAAAACGTGTACGTTTGCACTTCCCCGCCACAGGGAAGCTGCTAGCCGGGAATTCTCTGCCTGGTTCTACCCGCTGCCCGGAACGCTACGCAGGGCAAAAGCGATTCTCGTCCTCCGTGCTTGCTTTTTCTCAGAAAGAGCCATGGTGTGCTTTTTCGCCGGAAAACGCGTTTTCGGCCGAAAACGTGTACGTTTGCACTTCCCCGCCACAGGGAAGATGCTAGCCGGGAATTCTCTGCCTGGTTCTACCCGCTGCCCGGAACGCTACGCAGGGCAAAAGAGATTCTCGTCCTCCGTGCTTGCTTTTTCTCAGAAAGAGCCATGGTGTGTTTTTTCTCCGGAAAACGAGTTTTCGGCCGGAAACGTGTACGTTTGCACTTCCCGGCCACAGGGAAGCTGCTAGCTGGCAATTCGCTGCCTATTTCTACCCGCTGCTCAGAACGCTACGCAGGGCAAAAGCGATTCTCGTCGTCCGTGCTTGCTTTTTCTCAGAAAGAGCCGTGGTGTGCGTTTTCGCCGGAAAACGCGTTTTCGGCCGAAAACGTGTACGTTTGCAGTTCCCCGCCACAGGGAAGCTGCTAGCCGGCAATTCGCTGCCTGGTTCTACCCGCTGCTCGGAACGCTACGCAGGGCAAAAGCGATTCTCGTCCTCCGTGCTTGCTTTTTCTCAGAAAGAGCCGTGGTGTGCGTTTTCGCCGGAAAACGCGTTTTCGGCCGAAAACGTGTACGTTTGCACTTCCCCGCCACAGGGAAGCTGCTAGCCGGGAATTCTCTGCCTTGTTCTACCCGCTGCCCGGAACGCTACGCAGGGCAAAAGCGATTCTCGTCCTCCGTGCTTGCTTTTTCTCAGAAAGAGCCGTGGTGTGCGTTTTCGCCGGAAAACGCGTTTTCGGCCGAAAACGTGTACGTTTGCACTTCCCCGCCACAGGGAAGCTGCTAGCCGGGAATTATCTGCCTGGTTCTACCCGCTGCCCGGAACGCTACGCAGGGCAAAAGCGATTCTCGTCCTCCGTGCTTGCTTTTTCTCAGAAAGAGCCATGGTGTGCTTTTTCTCCGGAAAACGCGTTTTCGGCCGAAAACGTGTACGTTTGCACTTCCCGGCCACAGGGAAGCTGCTAGCCGGCAATTCGCTGCCTATTTCTACCCGCTGCTCGGAACGCTACGCAGGGCAAAAGCGATTCTCGTCCTCCGTGCTTGCTTTTTCTCAGAAAGAGCCGTGGTGTGCGTTTTCGCCGGAAAACGCGTTTCCGGCCGAAAACTTGTACGTTTGCACTTCCCCGCCACAGGGAAGCTGCTAGCCGGGAATTCTCTGCCTATTTCTACCCGCTGTCCGGAACGCTACGCAGGGCAAAAGCGATTCTCGTCCTCCGTGCTTGCTTTTTCTCAGAAAGAGCCATGGTGTGCTTTTTCGCCGGAAAACGCGTTTTCGGCCGAAAACGTGTACGTTTGCACTTCCCGGCCACAGGGAAGCTGCTAGCCGGGAATTCGCTGCCTATTTCTACCCGCTGCTCGGAACGCTACGCAGGGCAAATGCGATTCTCTTCCTCCGTGCTTGCTTTTTCTCAGAAAGAGCCGTGGTGTGCGTTTTCGCCGTAAAAAGCGTTTTCGGCCGAAAACGTGTACGTTTGCACTTCCCGGCCACAGGGAAGCTGCTAGCCGGGAATTCTCTACCTGGATCTACCCGCTGCCCGGAACGCTACGCAGGGCAAAAGCGATTCTCGTCCTCCGTGCTTGCTTTTTCTCAGAAAGAGCCGTGGTGTGCGTTTTCGCCGGAAAACGCATTTTCGGCCGAAAACGTGTACGTTTGCACTTCCCCGCCACAGGGAAGATGCTAGCCTGGAATTCTCTGCCTGGTTCTACCCGCTGCCCGGAACGCTACGCAGGGCAAAAGCGATTCTCGTCCTCCGTGCTTGCTTTTTCTCAGAAAGAGCCGTGGTGTGCGTTTTCGCCGGAAAACGCGTTTTCGGCCGAAAACGTGTACGTTTGCACTTCCCGGCCACAGGGAAGCTGCTAGCCGGCAATTCGCTGCCTATTTCTACCCGCTGCTCAGAACGCTACGCTGGGCAAAAGCGATTCTCGTCTTCCGTGCTTGCTTTTTCTCAGAAAGAGCCGTGGTGTGCGTTTTCGCCGGAAAACGCGTTTTCGGCCGAAAACGTGTACGTTTGCACTTCCCGGCCACAGGGAAGCTGCTAGCCGGGAATTATCTGCCTGGTTCTACCCGCTGCCCGGAACGCTACGCAGGGCAAAAGCGATTCTCGTCCTCCGTGCTTGCTTTTTCTCAGAAAGTGCCGTGGTGTGAGTTTTCGCCGGAAAACGTGTTTTCGGCCGAAAACGTGTACGTTTGCACTTCCCTGCCACAGGGAAGCTGCTATCCGGGAATTCTCTGCCTGTTTCTACCCGCTGCCCGGAACGCTACGCAGGGCAAAAGCGATTCTCGTCCTCCGTGCTTGCTTTTTCTCAGAAAGAGCCGTGGTGTGCGTTTTCGCCGGAAAACGCGTTTTCGGCCGAAAACGTGTACGTTTGCACTTCCCGGCCACAGGGAAGCTGCTAGCCGGGAATTCTCTGCCTATTTCTACCCGCTGCCCGGAACGCTACGCAGGGCAAAAGCGATTCTCGTCCTCCGTGCTTGCTTTTTCTCAGAAAGAGCCGTGGTGTGCGTTTTCGCCGGAAAACGCGTTTTCGGCCGAAAACGTGTACGTTTGCACTTCCCCGCCACAGGGAAGCTGCTAGCCGGGAATTCTCTGCCTGGTTCTACCCGCTGCCCGGAACGCTACGCAGGGCAAAAGCGATTCTCGTCCTCCGTGCTTGCTTTTTCTCAGAAAGAGCCATGGTGTGCTTTTTCTCCGGAAAACGCGTTTCCGGCCGAAAACGTGTACGTTTGCACTTCCCGGCCACAGGGAAGCTGCTAGCCGGCAATTCGCTGCCTATTTCTACCCGCTGCTCGGAACGCTACGCAGGGCAAAAGCGATTCTCGTCCTCCGTGCTTGCTTTTTCTCAGAAAGAGCCGTGGTGTGCGTTTTCGCCGCAAAACGCGTTTCCGGCCGAAAACGTGTACGTTTGCACTTCCCGGCCACAGGGAAGCTGCTAGCCGGGAATTATCTGCCTGGTTCTACCCGCTGCCCGGAACGCTACGCAGGGCAAAAGCGATTCTCGTCCTCCGTGCTTGCTTTTTCTCAGAAAGAGCCATGGTGAGTTTTTTCTCCGGAAAACGAGTTTTCGGCCGGAAACGTGTACGTTTGCACTTCCCGGCCACAGGGAAGCTGCTAGCCGGCAATTCGCTGCCTATTTCTACCCGCTGCTCAGAACGCTACGCAGGGCAAAAGCGATTCTCGTCCTCCGTGCTTGCTTTTTCTCAGAAAGAGCCGTGGTGTGCGTTTTCGCCGGAAAACGTGTTTTCGGCCGAAAACGTGTACGTTTGCACTTCCCCGCCACAGGGAAGCTGCTAGCCGGGAATTCTCTGCCTGGTTCTACCCGCTGCCCGGAACGCTACGCAGGGCAAAAGCGATTCTCGTCCTCCGTGCTTGCTTTTTCTCAGAAAGAGCCGTGGTGTGCGTTTTCGCCGCAAAACGCGTTTTCGGCCGAAAACGTGTACGTTTGCACTTCCCGGCCACAGGGAAGCTGCTAGCCGGGAATTTTCTGCCTGGTTCTACCCGCTGCCCGGAACGCTACGCAGGGTAAATGCGATTCTCGTCCTCCGTGCTTGCTTTTTCTCAGAAAGAGCCGTGGTGTGCGTTTTCGCCGGAAAACGCGTTTTCGGCCGAAAACGTGTACGTTTGCACTTCCCCGCCACAGGGAAGCTGCTAGCCGGGAATTCTCTGCCTGGTTCTACCCGCTGCCCGGAACGCTACGCAGGGCAAAAGCGATTCTCGTCCTCCGTGCTTGCTTTTTCTCAGAAAGAGCCATGGTGTGCTTTTTCGCCGGAAAACGCGTTTTCGGCCGAAAACGTGTACGTTTGCACTTCCCGGCCACAGGGAAGCTGCTAGCCGGCAATTCGCTGCCTATTTCTACCCGCTGCTCGGAACGCTACGCAGGGCAAAAGCGATTCTCGTCCTCCGTGCTTGCTTTTTCTCAGAAAGAGCCGTGGTGTGCGTTTTCGCCGGAAAACGCGTTTCCGGCCGAAAACGTGTACGTTTGCACTTCCCCGCCACAGGGAAGCTGCTAGCCGGGAATTCTCTGCCTGGTTCTACCCGCTGCCCGGAACACTACGCAGGGCAAAAGCGATTCTAGTCCTCTGTGCTTGCTTTTTCTCAGAAAGAGCCATGGTGTGCTTTTTCGCCGGAAAACGCGTTTTCGGCCGAAAACGTGTACGTTTGCACTTCCCCGCCACAGGGAAGATGCTAGCCTGGAATTCTCTGCCTGGTTCTACCCGCTGCCCGGAACGCTACGCAGGGCAAAAGTGATTCTCGTCCTCCGTGCTTGCTTTTTCTCAGAAAGAGCCGTGGTGTGCGTTTTCGCCGGAAAACGCGTTTTCGGCCGAAAACGTGTACGTTTGCACTTCCCCGCCACAGCGAAGCTGCTAGCAGGGAATTCTCTGCCTGGTTCTACCCGCTGCCCGGAACGCTACGCAGGGCAAAAGCGATTCTCGTCCTCCGTGCTTGCTTTTTCTCAGAAAGAGCCGTGGTGTGCGTTTTCGCCGGAAAACGCGTTTTCGGCCGAAAACGTGTACGTTTGCACTTCCCCGCCACAGCGAAGCTGCTAGCAGGGAATTCTCTGCCTGGTTCTACCCGCTGCCCGGAACGCTACGCAGGGCAAAAGCGATTCTCGTCCTCCGTGCTTGCTTTTTCTCAGAAAGAGCCGTGGTGTGCGTTTTCGCCGGAAAACGCGTTTTCGGCGGAAAACGTGTACGTTTGCACTTCCCCGCCACAGGGAAGCTGCTAGCCGGGAATTCGCTGCCTATTTCTACCCGCTGCCCGGAACGCTACGCAGGGCAAAAGCGATTCTCGTCCTCCGTGCTTGCTTTTTCTCAGAAAGAGCCGTGGTGTGCGTTTTCGCCGGAAAACGTGTTTTCGGCCGAAAACGTGTACGTTTGCACTTCCCGGCCACAGGGAAGCTGCTAGCCGGGAATTCGCTGCCTATTTCTACCCGCTGCTCAGAACGCTACGCTGGGCAAAAGCGATTCTCGTCTTCCGTGCTTGCTTTTTCTCAGAAAGAGCCGTGGTGTGCGTTTTCGCCGCAAAACGCGTTTTCGGCCGAAAACGTGTACGTTTGCACTTCCCGGCCGCAGGGAAGCTGCTAGCCGGGAATTATCTGCCTGGTTCTACCCGCTGCCCGGAACGCTACGCAGGGCAAAAGCGATTCTCGTCCTCCGTGCTTGCTTTTTCTCAGAAAGAGCCGTGGTGTGCGTTTTCGCCGGAAAACGCGTTTTCGGCCGAAAACGTGTACGTTTGCACTTCCCGGCCACAGGGAAGCTGCTAGCCGGGAATTCTCTGCCTGGTTCTACCCGCTGCCCGGAACACTACGCAGGGCAAAAGCGATTCTCGTCCTCCGTGCTTGCTTTTTCTCAGAAAGAGCCATGGTGTGCTTTTTCTCCGGAAAACGCGTTTTCGGCCGAAAACGTGTACGTTTGCACTTCCCCGCCACAGGGAAGCTGCTAGCCGGGAATTCGCTGCCTATTTCTACCCGCTGCTCGGAACGCTACGCTGGGCAAAAGCGATTCTCGTCCTCCGTGCTTGCTTTTTCTCAGAAAGAGCCGTGGTGTGCGTTTTCGCCGGAAAACGCGTTTTCGGCCGAAAACGTGTACGTTTGCACTTCCCGGCCACAGGGAAGCTGCTAGCCGGGAATTTTCTGCCTGGTTCTACCCGCTGCCCGGAACGCTACGCAGGGCAAAAGCGATTCTCGTCCTCCGTGCTTGCTTTTTCTCAGAAAGAGCCGTGGTGTGCGTTTTCGCCGGAAAACGCGTTTTCGGCCGAAAACGTGTACGTTTGCACTTCCCCGCCACAGGGAAGCTGCTAGCAGGGAATTCGCTGCCTGGTTCTACCCGCTGCCCGGAACGCTACGCAGGGCAAAAGCGATTCTCGTCCTCCGTGCTTGCTTTTTCTCAGAAAGAGCCATGGTGTGCGTTTTCGCCGGAAAACGCGTTTTCGGCCGAAAACGTGTACGTTTGCACTTCCCGGCCACAGGGAAGCTGCTAGCCGGGAATTCGCTGCCTATTTCTACCCGCTGCTCGGAACGCTACGCAGGGCAAATGCGATTCTCGTCCTCCGTGCTTGCTTTTTCTCAGAAAGAGCCGTGGTGTGCGTTTTCGCCGTAAAACGCGTTTTCGGCCGAAAACGTGTACGTTTGCACTTCCCGGCCACAGGGAAGCTGCTAGCCGGGAATTCTCTGCCTGGTTCTACACGCTGCCCGGAACGCTACGCAGGGCAAAAGCGATTCTCGTCCTCCGTGCTTGCTTTTTCTCAGAAAGAGCCGTGGTGTGCGTTTTCGCCGGAAAACGCGTTTTCGGCCGAAAACGTGTACGTTTGCACTTCCCGGCCACTGGGAAGCTGCTAGCCGGGAATTCTCTGCCTGGTTCTACCCGCTGCCCGGAACGCTACGCAGGGCAAAAGCGATTCTCGTCCTCCGTGCTTGCTTTATCTCAGAAAGAGCCATAGTGTGCTTTTTCTCCGGAAAACGCGTTTTCGGCGGAAAACGTGTACGTTTGCACTTCCCGGCCACAGGGAAGCTGCTAGCCGGCAATTCGCTGCCTATTTCTACCCGCTGCTCGGAACGCTACGCAGGGCAAAAGCGATTCTCGTCTTCCGTGCTTGCTTTTTCTCAGAAAGAGCCGTGGTGTGCGTTTTCGCCGGAAAACGCGTTTTCGGCGGAAAACGTGTACGTTTGCACTTCCCCGCCACAGGGAAGCTGCTAGCCGGGAATTCTCTGCCTGGTTCTACCCGCTGCCCGGAACACTACGCAAGGCAAAAGCGATTCTCGTCCTCCGTGCTTGCTTTTTCTCAGAAAGAGCCGTGGTGTGCGTTTTCGCCGGAAAACGCGTTTTCGGCCGAAAACGTGTACGTTTGCACTTCCCCGCCACAGGGAAGATGCTAGCCTGGAATTCTCTGCCTGGTTCTACCCGCTGCCCGGAACGCTACGCAGGGCAAATGCGATTCTCGTCCTCCGTGTTTGCTTTTTCTCAGAAAGAGCCGTGGTGTGCGTTTTCGCCGGAAAACGCGTTTTCGGCCGAAAACGTGTACGTTTGCACTTCCCCGCCACAGCGAAGCTGCTAGCAGGGAATTCTCTGCCTGGTTCTACCCGCTGCCCGGAACGCTACGCAGGGAAAAAGCGATTCTCGTCCTCCGTGCTTGCTTTTTCTCAGAAAGAGCCGTGGTGTGCATTTTCGCCGGAAAACGCGTTTTCGGCCGAAAACGTGTACGTTTGCACTTCCCGGCCACAGGGAAGCTGCTAGCCGGCAATTCTCTGCCTATTTCTACCCGCTGCTCAGAACGCTACGCTGGGCAAAAGCGATTCTCGTCTTCCGTGCTTGCTTTTTCTCAGAAAGAGCCGTGGTGTGCGTTTTCGCCGCAAAACGCGTTTCCGGCCGAAAACGTGTACGTTTGCACTTCCCGGCCACAGGGAAGCTGCTAGCCGGGAATTCTCTGCCTGGTTCTACCCGCTGCCCGGAACGCTACGCAGGGCAAAAGCGATTCTCGTCCTCCGTGCTTGCTTTTTCTCAGAAAGAGCCGTGGTGTGCGTTTTCGCCGGAAAACGCGTTTTCGGCCGAAAACGTGTACGTTTGCACTTCCCGGCCACAGGGAAGCTGCTAGCCGGGAATTCTCTGCCTGGTTCTACCCGCTGCCCGGAACGCTACGCAGGGCAAAAGCGATTCTCGTCCTCCGTGCTTGCTTTTTCTCAGAAAGAGCCATGGTGTGCTTTTTCTCCGGAAAACGCGTTTTCGGCCGAAAACGTGTACGTTTGCACTTCCCCGCCACAGGGAAGCTGCTAGCCGGGAATTCGCTGCCTATTTCTACCCGCTGCTCGGAACGCTACGCAGGGCAAAAGCGATTCTCGTCCTCCGTGCTTGCTTTATCTCAGAAGGACCCGTGGTGTGCGTTTTCGCCGCAAAACGCGTTTTCGGCCGAAAACGTGTACGTTTGCACTTCCCGGCCACAGGGAAGCTGCTAGCCGGGAATTTTCTGCCTGGTTCTACCCGCTGCCCGGAACGCTACGCAGGGCAAAAGAGATTCTCGTCCTCCGTGCTTGCTTTTTCTCAGAAAGAGCCGTGGTGTGCGTTTTCGCCGGAAAACGCGTTTTCGGCCGAAAACGTGTACGTTTGCACTTCCCCGCCACAGGGAAGCTGCTAGCCGGGAATTCTCTGCCTGGTTCTACCCGCTGCCCGGAACGCTACGCAGGGCAAAAGCGATTCTCGTCCTCCGTGCTTGCTTTTTCTCAGAAAGAGCCGTGGTGTGCGTTTTCGCCGGAAAACGCGTTTTCGGCCGAAAACGTGTACGTTTGCACTTCCCCGCCACAGGGAAGCTGCTAGCAGGGAATTCTCTGCCTGGTTCTACCCGCTGCCCGGAACGCTACGCAGGGCAAAAGCGATTCTCGTCCTCCGTGCTTGCTTTTTCTCAGAAAGAGCCGTGGTGTGCGTTTTCGCCGGAAAACGCGTTTTCGGCCGAAAACGTGTACGTTTGCACTTCCCGGCCACAGGGAAGCTGCTAGCCGGGAATTCTCTGCCTGGTTCTACCCGCTGCCCGGAACGCTACGCAGGGCAAAAGCGATTCTCGTCCTCCGTGCTTGCTTTTTCTCAGAAAGAGCCATGGTGTGCTTTTTCTCCGGAAAACGCGTTTTCGGCCGAAAACGTGTACGTTTGCACTTCCCCGCCACAGGGAAGCTGCTAGCCGGGAATTCGCTGCCTATTTCTACCCGCTGCTCGGAACGCTACGCAGGGCAAAAGCGATTCTCGTCCTCCGTGCTTGCTTTATCTGAGAAGGAGCCGTGGTGTGCGTTTTCGCCGCAAAACGCGTTTTCGGCCGAAAACGTGTACGTTTGCACTTCCCGGCCACAGGGAAGCTGCTAGCCGGGAATTTTCTGCCTGGTTCTACCCGCTGCCCGGAACGCTACGCAGGGCAAAAGAGATTCTCGTCCTCCGTGCTTGCTTTTTCTCAGAAAGAGCCGTGGTGTGCGTTTTCGCCGGAAAACGCGTTTTCGGCCGAAAACGTGTACGTTTGCACTTCCCCGCCACAGGGAAGCTGCTAGCCGGGAATTCTCTGCCTGGTTCTACCCGCTGCCCGGAACGCTACGCAGGGCAAAAGCGATTCTCGTCCTCCGTGCTTGCTTTTTCTCAGAAAGAGCCGTGGTGTGCGTTTTCGCCGGAAAACGCGTTTTCGGCCGAAAACGTGTACGTTTGCACTTCCCCGCCACAGGGAAGCTGCTAGCAGGGAATTCGCTGCCTGGTTCTACCCGCTGCCCGGAACGCTACGCAGGGCAAAAGCGATTCTCGTCCTCCGTGCTTGCTTTTTCTCAGAAAGAGCCGTGGTGTGTGTTTTCGCCGGAAAACGTGTTTTCGGCCGAAAACGTGTACGTTTGCACTTCCCGGCCACAGGGAAGCTGCTAGCCGGGAATTCTCTGCCTGGTTCTACCCGCTGCCCGGAACGCTACGCAGGGCAAAAGCGATTCTCGTCCTCCGTGCTTGCTTTTTCTCAGAAAGAGCCGTGGTGTGCGTTTTCGCCGGAAAACGCGTTTTCGGCCGAAAACGTGTACGTTTGCAATTCCCGGCCACAGGGAAGCTGCTAGACGGGAATTCTCTGCCTATTTCTACCCGCTGCCCGGAACGCTACGCAGGGCAAAAGCGATTCTCGTCCTCCGTGCTTGCTTTTTCTCAGAAAGAGCCGTGGTGTGCGTTTTCGCCGGAAAACGCGTTTTCGGCCGAAAACGTGTACGTTTGCACTTCCCCGCCACAGGGAAGCTGCTAGCCGGGAATTCGCTGCCTATTTCTACCCGCTGCTCAGAACGCTACGCTGGGCAAAAGCGATTCTCGTCTCCGTGCTTGCTTTTTCTCAGAAAGAGCCGTGGTGTGCGTTTTCGCCGGAAAACGCGTTTTCGGCCGAAAACGTGTACGTTTGCACTTCCCGGCCACATGGAAGCTGCTAGCCGGGAATTATCTGCCTGGTTCTACCCGCTGCCCGGAACGCTACGCAGGGCAAAAGCGATTCTCGTCCTCCGTGCTTGCTTTTTCTCAGAAAGAGCCGTGGTGTGCGTTTTCGCCGGAAAAAGCGTTTTCGGCGGAAAACGTGTACGTTTGCACTTCCCCGCCACAGGGAAGCTGCTAGCCGGGAATTCTCTGCCTGGTTCTACCCGCTGCCCGGAACACTACGCAGGGCAAAAGCGATTCTCGTCCTCCGTGCTTGCTTTTTCTCAGAAAGAGCCGTGGTGTGCGTTTTCGCCGGAAAACGCGTTTTCGGCCGAAAACGTGTGCGTTTGCACTTCCCCGCCACAGGGAAGCTGCTAGCCGGGAATTTTTTGCCTGGTTCTACCCGCTGCTCGGAACGCTACGCAGGGCAAAAGCGATTCACGTCCTCCGTGCTTGCTTTTTCTCAGAAAGAGCCGTGGTGTGCGTTTTCGCCGGAAAACGCGTTTTCGGCCGAAAACGTGTACGTTTGCACTTCCCGGCCACAGGGAAGCTGCTAGCCGGCAATTCGCTGCCTATTTCTACCCGCTGCTCAGAACGCTACGCAGGGCAAAAGCGATTCTCGTCCTCCGTGCTTGCTTTTTCTCAGAAAGAGCCGTGGTGTGCGTTTTCGCCGGAAAACGCGTTTTCGGCCGAAAACGTGTACGTTTGCACTTCCCCGCCACAGGGAAGCTGCTAGCAGGGAATTCGCTGCCTGGTTCTACCCGCTGCCCGGAACGCTACGCAGGGCAAAAGCGATTCTCGTCCTCCGTGCTTGCTTTTTCTCAGAAAGAGCCGTGGTGTGTGTTTTCGCCGGAAAACGTGTTTTCGGCCGAAAACGTGTACGTTTGCACTTCCCGGCCACAGGGAAGCTGCTAGCCGGGAATTCTCTGCCTGGTTCTACCCGCTGCCCGGAACGCTACGCAGGGCAAAAGCGATTCTCGTCCTCCGTGCTTGCTTTTTCTCAGAAAGAGCCGTGGTGTGCGTTTTCGCCGGAAAACGCGTTTTCGGCCGAAAACGTGTACGTTTGCAATTCCCGGCCACAGGGAAGCTGCTAGACGGGAATTCTCTGCCTATTTCTACCCGCTGCCCGGAACGCTACGCAGGGCAAAAGCGATTCTCGTCCTCCGTGCTTGCTTTTTCTCAGAAAGAGCCGTGGTGTGCGTTTTCGCCGGAAAACGCGTTTTCGGCCGAAAACGTGTACGTTTGCACTTCCCCGCCACAGGGAAGCTGCTAGCCGGGAATTCGCTGCCTATTTCTACCCGCTGCTCAGAACGCTACGCTGGGCAAAAGCGATTCTCGTCTCCGTGCTTGCTTTTTCTCAGAAAGAGCCGTGGTGTGCGTTTTCGCCGGAAAACGCGTTTTCGGCCGAAAACGTGTACGTTTGCACTTCCCGGCCACAGGGAAGCTGCTAGCCGGGAATTATCTGCCTGGTTCTACCCGCTGCCCGGAACGCTACGCAGGGCAAAAGCGATTCTCGTCCTCCGTGCTTGCTTTTTCTCAGAAAGAGCCGTGGTGTGCGTTTTCGCCGGAAAACGCGTTTTCGGCCGAAAACGTGTACGTTTGCACTTCCCGGCCACAGGGAAGCTGCTAGCCGGGAATTTTTTGCCTGGTTCTACCCGCTGCTCGGAACGCTACGCAGGGCAAAAGCGATTCACGTCCTCCGTGCTTGCTTTTTCTCAGAAAGAGCCGTGGTGTGCGTTTTCGCCGGAAAACGCGTTTTCGGCCGAAAACGTGTACGTTTGCACTTCCCGGCCACAGGGAAGCTGCTAGCCGGGAATTTTCTGCCTGGTTCTACCCGCTGCCCGGAACGCTACGCAGGGCAAAAGCGATTCTCGTCCTCCGTGCTTGCTTTTTCTCAGAAAGAGCCGTGGTGTGCGTTTTCGCCGGAAAACCCGTTTTCGGCCGAAAACGTGTACGTTTGCACTTCCCGGCCACAGGGAAGCTGCTAGCCGGGAATTCTCTGCCTGGTTCTACCCGCTGCCCGGAACGCTACGCAGGGCAAAAGAGATTCTCGTCCTCCGTGCTTGCTTTTTCTCAGAAAGAGCCATAGTGTGCTTTTTCTCCGGAAAACGCGTTTTCGGCGGAAAACGTGTACGTTTGCACTTCCCGGCCACAGGGAAGCTGCTAGCCGGCAATTCGCTGCCTATTTCTACCCGCTGCTCGGAACGCTACGCAGGGCAAAAGCGATCCTCGTCTTCCGTGCTTGCTTTTTCTCAGAAAGAGCCGTGGTGTGCGTTTTCGCCGCAAAACGCGTTTCCGGCCGAAAACGTGTACGTTTGCACTTCCCCGCCACAGGGAAGCTGCTAGCCGGGAATTCTCTGCCTGGTTCTACCCGCTGCCCGGAACGCTACGCAGGGCAAAAGAGATTCTCGTCCTCCGTGCTTGCTTTTTCTCAGAAAGAGCCATGGTGTGTTTTTTCTCCGGAAAACGAGTTTCCGGCCGGAAACGTGTACGTTTGCACTTCCCCGCCACAGGGAAGATGCTAGCCTGGAATTATCTGCCTGGTTCTACCCGCTGCCCGGAACGCTACGCAGGGCAAAAGCGATTCTCGTCCTCCGTGCTTGCTTTTTCTCAGAAAGAGCCGTGGTGTTCGTTTTCGCCGGAAAACGCGTTTTCGGCCGAAAACGTGTACGTTTGCACTTCCCCGCCAGAGGGAAGCTGCTAGCAGGGAATTCTCTGCCTGGTTCTACCCGCTGCCCGGAACGCTACGCAGGGCAAAAGCGATTCTCGTCCTCCGTGCTTGCTTTTTCTCAGAAAGAGCCGTGGTGTGCGTTTTCGCCGGAAAACGCATTTTCGGCCGAAAACGTGTACGTTTGCACTTCCCCGCCACAGGGAAGATGCTAGCCTGGAATTCTCTGCCTGGTTCTACCCGCTGCCCGGAACGCTACGCAGGGCAAATGCGATTCTCGTCCTCCGTGTTTGCTTTTTCTCAGAAAGAGCCGTGGTGTGCGTTTTCGCCGGAAAACGCGTTTTCGGCCGAAAACGTGTACGTTTGCACTTCCCCGCCACAGCGAAGATGCTAGCAGGGAATTCTCTGCCTGGTTCTACCCGCTGCCCGGAACGCTACGCAGGGCAAAAGCGATTCTCGTCCTCCGTGCTTGCTTTTTCTCAGAAAGAGCCGTGGTGTGCGTTTTCGCCGGAAAACGCGTTTTCGGCCGAAAACGTGTACGTTTGCACTTCCCGGCCACAGGGAAGCTGCTAGCCGGGAATTCTCTGCCTGGTTCTACCCGCTGCCCGGAACGCTACGCAGGGCAAAAGCGATTCTCGTCCTCCGTGCTTGCTTTTTCTCAGAAAGAGCCATGGTGTGCTTTTTCTCCGGAAAACGCGTTTTCGGCCGAAAACGTGTACGTTTGCACTTCCCCGCCACAGGGAAGCTGCTAGCCGGGAATTCGCTGCCTATTTCTACCCGCTGCTCGGAACGCTACGCAGGGCAAAAGCGATTCTCGTCCTCCGTGCTTGCTTTTTCTCAGAAAGAGCCGTGGTGTGCGTTTTCGCCGGAAAACGCGTTTTCGGCCGAAAACGTGTACGTTTGCACTTCCCCGCCACAGGGAAGCTGCTAGCCGGGAATTCTCTGCCTGGTTCTACCCGCTGCCCGGAACGCTACGCAGGGCAAAAGCGATTCTCGTCCTCCGTGCTTGCTTTTTCTCAGAAAGAGCCGTGGTGTGCGTTTTCGCCGGAAAACGCGTTTTCGGCCGAAAACGTGTACGTTTGCACTTCCCCGCCACAGGGAAGCTGCTAGCAGGGAATTCGCTGCCTGGTTCTACCCGCTGCCCGGAACGCTACGCAGGGCAAAAGCGATTCTCGTCCTCCGTGCTTGCTTTTTCTCAGAAAGAGCCGTGGTGTGTGTTTTCGCCGGAAAACGTGTTTTCGGCCGAAAACGTGTACGTTTGCACTTCCCGGCCACAGGGAAGCTGCTAGCCGGGAATTCTCTGCCTGGTTCTACCCGCTGCCCGGAACGCTACGAAGGGCAAAAGCGATTCTCGTCCTCCGTGCTTGCTTTTTCTCAGAAAGAGCCGTGGTGTGCGTTTTCGCCGGAAAACGCGTTTTCGGCCGAAAACGTGTACGTTTGCAATTCCCGGCCACAGGGAAGCTGCTAGACGGGAATTCTCTGCCTATTTCTACCCGCTGCCCGGAACGCTACGCAGGGCAAAAGCGATTCTCGTCCTCCGTGCTTGCTTTTTCTCAGAAAGAGCCGTGGTGTGCGTTTTCGCCGGAAAACGCGTTTTCGGCCGAAAACGTGTACGTTTGCACTTCCCCGCCACAGGGAAGCTGCTAGCCGGGAATTCGCTGCCTATTTCTACCCGCTGCTCAGAACGCTACGCTGGGCAAAAGCGATTCTCGTCTCCGTGCTTGCTTTTTCTCAGAAAGAGCCGTGGTGTGCTTTTTCGCCGGAAAACGCGTTTTCGGCCGAAAACGTGTACGTTTGCACTTCCCGGCCACAGGGAAGCTGCTAGCCGGGAATTATCTGCCTGGTTCTACCCGCTGCCCGGAACGCTACGCAGGGCAAAAGCGATTCTCGTCCTCCGTGCTTGCTTTTTCTCAGAAAGAGCCGTGGTGTGCGTTTTCGCCGGAAAACGCGTTTTCGGCGGAAAACGTGTACGTTTGCACTTCCCCGCCACAGGGAAGCTGCTAGCCGGGAATTCTCTGCCTGGTTCTACCCGCTGCCCGGAACACTACGCAGGGCAAAAGCGATTCTCGTCCTCCGTGCTTGCTTTTTCTCAGAAAGAGCCGTGGTGTGCGTTTTCGCCGGAAAACGCGTTTTCGGCCGAAAACGTGTACGTTTGCACTTCCCGGCCACAGGGAAGCTGCTAGCCGGGAATTTTTTGCCTGGTTCTACCCGCTGCTCGGAACGCTACGCAGGGCAAAAGCGATTCACGTCCTCCGTGCTTGCTTTTTCTCAGAAAGAGCCGTGGTGTGCGTTTTCGCCGGAAAACGCGTTTTCGGCCGAAAACGTGTACGTTTGCACTTCCCGGCCACAGGGAAGCTGCTAGCCGGGAATTTTCTGCCTGGTTCTACCCGCTGCCCGGAACGCTACGCAGGGCAAAAGCGATTCTCGTCCTCCGTGCTTGCTTTTTCTCAGAAAGAGCCGTGGTGTGCGTTTTCGCCGGAAAACCCGTTTTCGGCCGAAAACGTGTACGTTTGCACTTCCCGGCCACAGGGAAGCTGCTAGCCGGGAATTCTCTGCCTGGTTCTACCCGCTGCCCGGAACGCTACGCAGGGCAAAAGAGATTCTCGTCCTCCGTGCTTGCTTTTTCTCAGAAAGAGCCATAGTGTGCTTTTTCTCCGGAAAACGCGTTTTCGGCGGAAAACGTGTACGTTTGCACTTCCCGGCCACAGGGAAGCTGCTAGCCGGCAATTCGCTGCCTATTTCTACCCGCTGCTCGGAACGCTACGCAGGGCAAAAGCGATCCTCGTCTTCCGTGCTTGCTTTTTCTCAGAAAGAGCCGTGGTGTGCGTTTTCGCCGCAAAACGCGTTTCCGGCCGAAAACGTGTACGTTTGCACTTCCCCGCCACAGGGAAGCTGCTAGCCGGGAATTCTCTGCCCGGTTCTACCCGCTGCCCGGAACGCTACGCAGGGCAAAAGAGATTCTCGTCCTCCGTGCTTGCTTTTTCTCAGAAAGAGCCATGGTGTGTTTTTTCTCCGGAAAACGAGTTTCCGGCCGGAAACGTGTACGTTTGCACTTCCCCGCCACAGGGAAGATGCTAGCCTGGAATTCTCTGCCTGGTTCTACCCGCTGCCCGGAACGCTACGCAGGGCAAAAGCGATTCTCGTCCTCCGTGCTTGCTTTTTCTCAGAAAGAGCCGTGGTGTTCGTTTTCGCCGGAAAACGCGTTTTCGGCCGAAAACGTGTACGTTTGCACTTCCCCGCCAGAGGGAAGCTGCTAGCAGGGAATTCTCTGCCTGGTTCTACCCGCTGCCCGGAACGCTACGCAGGGCAAAAGCGATTCTCGTCCTCCGTGCTTGCTTTTTCTCAGAAAGAGCCGTGGTGTGCGTTTTCGCCGGAAAACGCGTTTTCGGCCGAAAACGTGTACGTTTGCACTTCCCCGCCACAGGGAAGCTGCTAGCCGGGAATTCGCTGCCTATTTCTACCCGCTGCCCGGAACGCTACGCAGGGCAAAAGCGATTCTCGTCCTCCGTGCTTGCTTTTTCTCAGAAAGAGCCGTGGTGTGCGTTTTCGCCGGAAAACGCGTTTTCGGCCGAAAACGTGTACGTTTGCACTTCCCGGCCACAGGGAAGCTGCTAGCCGGGAATTCTCTGCCTGGTTCTACCCGCTGCCCGGAACACTACGCAGTGCAAAAGCGATTCTCGTCCTCCGTGCTTGCTTTTTCTCAGAAAGAGCCATGGTGTGCGTTTTCGCCGGAAAACGCGTTTTCGGCCGAAAACGTGTACGTTTGCACTTCCCCGCCACAGGAAGCTGCTAGCCGGGAATTCACTGCCTATTTCTACCCGCTGCTCGGAACGCTACGCAGGGCAAAAGCGATTCTCGTCCTCCGTGCTTGCTTTTTCTCAGAAAGAGCCGTGGTGTGCGTTTTCGCCGGAAAACGTGTTTTCGGCCGAAAACGTGTACGTTTGCACTGCCCCGCCACAGGGAAGCTGCTAGCCGGGAATTCTCTGCCTATTTCTACCCGCTGCCCGGAACGCTACGCAGGGCAAAAGCGATTCTCGTCCTCCGTGCTTGCTTTTTCTCAGAAAGAGCCGTGGTGTGCGTTTTCGCCGGAAAACGCGTTTTCGGCCGAAAACGTGTACGTTTGCACTTCCCCGCCACAGGGAAGCTGCTAGCCGGGAATTCTCTGCCTGGTTCTACCCGCTGCCCGGAACGCTACGCAGGGCAAAAGCGATTCTCGTCCTCCGTGCTTGCTTTTTCTCAGAAAGAGCCGTGGTGTGCGTTTTCGCCGGAAAACGTGTTTTCGGCCGAAAACGTGTACGTTTGCACTGCCCCGCCACAGGGAAGCTGCTAGCCGGGAATTCTCTGCCTATTTCTACCCGCTGCCCGGAACGCTACGCAGGGCAAAAGCGATTCTCGTCCTCCGTGCTTGCTTTTTCTCAGAAAGAGCCGTGGTGTGCGTTTTCGACGCAAAACGCGTTTTCGGCCGAAAACGTGTACGTTTGCACTTCCCGGCCACAGGGAAGCTGCTAGCCGGGAATTCTCTGCCTATTTCTACCCGCTGCCCGGAACGCTACGCAGGGCAAAAGCGATTCTCGTCCTCCGTACTTGCTTTTTCTCAGAAAGAGCCGAGGTGTGCGTTTTCGCCGGAAAACGCGTTTTCGGCCGAAAACGTGTACGTTTGCACTTCCCCGCCACAGGGAAGCTGCTAGCCGGGAATTCTCTGCCTGGTTCTACCCGCTGCCCGGAACGCTACGCAGGGCAAAAGCGATTCTCGTCCTCCGTGCTTGCTTTTTCTCAGAAAGAGCCGTGGTGTGCTTTTTCTCTGGAAAACGCGTTTTCGGCCGAAAACGTGTACGTTTGCACTTCCCGGCCACAGGGAAGCTGCTAGCCGGCAATTCGCTGCCTATTTCTACCCGCTGCTCGGAACACTACGCAGGGCAAAAGCGATTCTCGTCTTCCGTGCTTGCTTTTTCTCAGAAAGAGCCGTGGTGTGCGTTTTCGCCGGAAAACGCGTTTTCGGCGGAAAACGTGTACGTTTGCACTTCCCCGCCACAGGGAAGCTGCTAGCCGGGAATTCTCTGCCTGGTTCTACCCGCTGCCCGGAACACTACGCAAGGCAAAAGCGATTCTCGTCCTCCGTGCTTGCTTTTTCTCAGAAAGAGCCGTGGTGTGCGTTTTCGCCGGAAAACGCGTTTTCGGCCGAAAACGTGTACGTTTGCACTTCCCCGCCACAGGGAAGATGCTAGCCTGGAATTCTCTGCCTGGTTCTACCCGCTGCCCGGAACGCTACGCAGGGCAAAAGCGATTCTCGTCCTCCGTGTTTGCTTTTTCTCAGAAAGAGCCGTGGTGTGCGTTTTCGCCGGAAAACGCGTTTTCGGCCGAAAACGTGTACGTTTGCACTTCCCCGCCACAGCGAAGCTGCTAGCAGGGAATTCTCTGCCTGGTTCTACCCGCTGCCCGGAACGCTACGCAGGGCAAAAGCGATTCTCGTCCTCCGTGCTTGCTTTTTCTCAGAAAGAGCCGTGGTGTGCGTTTTCGCCGGAAAACGCGTTTTCGGCCGAAAACGTGTACGTTTGCACTTCCCGGCCACAGGGAAGCTGCTAGCCGGGAATTCGCTGCCTATTTCTACCCGCTGCTCAGAACGCTACGCTGGGCAAAAGCGATTCTCGTCTTCCGTGCTTGCTTTTTCTCAGAAAGAGCCGTGGTGTGCGTTTTCGCCGCAAAACGCGTTTCCGGCCGAAAACGTGTACGTTTGCACTTCCCGGCCACAGGGAAGCTGCTAGCCGGGAATTCTCTGCCTGGTTCTACCCGCTGCCCGGAACGCTACGCAGGGCAAAAGCGATTCTCGTCCTCCGTGCTTGCTTTTTCTCAGAAAGAGCCGTGGTGTGCGTTTTCGCCGGAAAACGCGTTTTCGGCCGAAAACGTGTACGTTTGCACTTCCCGGCCACAGGGAAGCTGCTAGCCGGGAATTCTCTGCCTGGTTCTACCCGCTGCCCGGAACGCTACGCAGGGCAAAAGCGATTCTCGTCCTCCGTGCTTGCTTTTTCTCAGAAAGAGCCATGGTGTGCTTTTTCTCCGGAAAACGCGTTTTCGGCCGAAAACGTGTACGTTTGCACTTCCCCGCCACAGGGAAGCTGCTAGCCGGGAATTCGCTGCCTATTTCTACCCGCTGCTCGGAACGCTACGCAGGGCAAAAGCGATTCTCGTCCTCCGTGCTTGCTTTATCTCAGAAGGAGCCGTGGTGTGCGTTTTCGCCGGAAAACGCGTTTTCGGCCGAAAACGTGTACGTTTGCACTTCCCGGCCACAGGGAAGCTGCTAGCCGGAATTTTCTGCCTGGTTCTACCCGCTGCCCGGAACGCTACGCAGGGCAAAAGAGATTCTCGTCCTCCGTGCTTGCTTTTTCTCAGAAAGAGCCGTGGTGTGCGTTTTCGCCGGAAAACGCGTTTTCGGCCGAAAACGTGTACGTTTGCACTTCCCCGCCACAGGGAAGATGCTAGCCGGGAATTCTCTGCCTGGTTCTACCCGCTGCCCGGAACGCTACGCAGGGCAAAAGCGATTCTCGTCCTCCGTGCTTGCTTTTTCTCAGAAAGAGCCGTGGTGTGCGTTTTCGCCGGAAAACGCGTTTTCGGCCGAAAACGTGTACGTTTGCACTTCCCCGCCACAGGGAAGCTGCTAGCAGGGAATTCTCTGCCTGGTTCTACCCGCTGCCCGGAACGCTACGCAGGGCAAAAGCGATTCTCGTCCTCCGTGCTTGCTTTTTCTCAGAAAGAGCCGTGGTGTGCGTTTTCGCCGGAAAACGCGTTTTCGGCCGAAAACGTGTACGTTTGCACTTCCCGGCCACAGGGAAGCTGCTAGCCGGGAATTCTCTGCCTGGTTCTACCCGCTGCCCGGAACGCTACGCAGGGCAAAAGCGATTCTCGTCCTCCGTGCTTGCTTTTTCTCAGAAAGAGCCATGGTGTGCTTTTTCTCCGGAAAACGCGTTTTCGGCCGAAAACGTGTACGTTTGCACTTCCCCGCCACAGGGAAGCTGCTAGCCGGGAATTCGCTGCCTATTTCTACCCGCTGCTCGGAACGCTACGCAGGGCAAAAGCGATTCTCGTCCTCCGTGCTTGCTTTATCTCAGAAGGAGCCGTGGTGTGCGTTTTCGCCGCAAAACGCGTTTTCGGCC
Organism: Athene noctua; assembly: GCF_965140245.1. Classification (NCBI taxonomy): domain Eukaryota; kingdom Metazoa; phylum Chordata; class Aves; order Strigiformes; family Strigidae; genus Athene; species Athene noctua. Next base: position 277,492 of record NW_027437577.1, read on the forward strand.
GAAAACGTGTATGTTTGCACTTCCCGGCCACAGGGAAGCTGCTAGCCGGGAATTTTCTGCCTGGTTCTACCCGCTGCCCGGAACGCTACGCAGGGCAAAAGAGATTCTCGTCCTCCGTGCTTGCTTTTTCTCAGAAAGAGCCGTGGTGTGCGTTTTCGCCGGAAAACGCGTTTTCGGCCGAAAACGTGTACGTTTGCACTTCCCCGCCACAGGGAAGCTGCTAGCCGGGAATTCTCTGCCTGGTTCTACCCGCTGCCCGGAACGCTACGCAGGGCAAAAGCGATTCTCGTCCTCCGTGCTTGCTTTTTCTCAGAAAGAGCCGTGGTGTGCGTTTTCGCCGGAAAACGCGTTTTCGGCCGAAAACGTGTACGTTTGCACTTCCCCGCCATAGGGAAGCTGCTAGCAGGGAATTCGCTGCCTGGTTCTACCCGCTGCCCGGAACGCTACGCAGGGCAAAAGCGATTCTCGTCCTCCGTGCTTGCTTTTTCTCAGAAAGAGCCGTGGTGTGTGTTTTCGCCGGAAAACGTGTTTTCGGCCGAAAACGTGTACGTTTGCACTTCCCGGCCACAGGGAAGCTGCTAGCCGGGAATTATCTGCCTGGTTCTACCCGCTGCCCGGAACGCTACGCAGGGCAAAAGCGATTCTCGTCCTCCGTGCTTGCTTTTTCTCAGAAAGAGCCGTGGTGTGCGTTTTCGCCGGAAAAAGCGTTTTCGGCGGAAAACGTGTACGTTTGCACTTCCCCGCCACAGGGAAGCTGCTAGCCGGGAATTCTCTGCCTGGTTCTACCCGCTGCCCGGAACACTACGCAGGGCAAAAGCGATTCTCGTCCTCCGTGCTTGCTTTTTCTCAGAAAGAGCCGTGGTGTGCGTTTTCGCCGGAAAACGCGTTTTCGGCCGAAAACGTGTACGTTTGCACTTCCCGGCCACAGGGAAGCTGCTAGCCGGGAATTTTTTGCCTGGTTCTACCCGCTGCTCGGAACGCTACGCAGGGCAAAAGCGATTCACGTCCTCCGTGCTTGCTTTTTCTCAGAAAGAGCCGTGGTGTGCGTTTTCGCCGGAAAACGCGTTTTCGGCCGAAAACGTGTACGTTTGCACTTCCCGGCCACAGGGAAGCTGCTAGCCGGGAATTTTCTGCCTGGTTCTACCCGCTGCCCGGAACGCTACGCAGGGCAAAAGCGATTCTCGTCCTCCGTGCTTGCTTTTTCTCAGAAAGAGCCGTGGTGTGCGTTTTCGCCGGAAAACGCGTTTTCGGCCGAAAACGTGTACGTTTGCACTTCCCCGCCACAGGGAAGCTGCTAGCAGGGAATTCGCTGCCTGGTTCTACCCGCTGCCCGGAACGCTACGCAGGGCAAAAGCGATTCTCGTCCTCCGTGCTTGCTTTTTCTCAGAAAGAGCCGTGGTGTGCGTTTTCGCCGGAAAACGCGTTTTCGGCCGAAAACGTGTACGTTTGCACTTCCCGGCCACAGGGAAGCTGCTAGCCGGGAATTCTCTGCCTGGTTCTACCCGCTGCCCGGAACGCTACGCAGGGCAAAAGCGATTCTCGTCCTCCGTGCTTGCTTTTTCTCAGAAAGAGCCGTGGTGTGCGTTTTCGCCGGAAAACGCGTTTTCGGCCGAAAACGTGTACGTTTGCAATTCCCGGCCACAGGGAAGCTGCTAGCCGGGAATTCGCTGCCTATTTCTACCCGCTGCCCGGAACGCTACGCAGGGCAAAAGCGATTCTCGTCCTCCGTGCTTGCTTTTTCTCAGAAAGAGCCGTGGTGTGCGTTTTCGCCGGAAAACGCGTTTTCGGCCGAAAACGTGTACGTTTGCACTTCCCCGCCACAGGGAAGCTGCTAGCCGGGAATTCGCTGCCTATTTCTACCCGCTGCTCAGAACGCTACGCTGGGCAAAAGCGATTCTCGTCTCCGTGCTTGCTTTTTCTCAGAAAGAGCCGTGGTGTGCGTTTTCGCCGGAAAACGCGTTTTCGGCCGAAAACGTGTACGTTTGCACTTCCCGGCCACAGGGAAGCTGCTAGCCGGGAATTATCTGCCTGGTTCTACCCGCTGCCCGGAACGCTACGCAGGGCAAAAGCGATTCTCGTCCTCCGTGCTTGCTTTTTCTCAGAAAGAGCCGTGGTGTGCGTTTTCGCCGGAAAACGCGTTTTCGGCGGAAAACGTGTACGTTTGCACTTCCCCGCCACAGGGAAGCTGCTAGCCGGGAATTCTCTGCCTGGTTCTACCCGCTGCCCGGAACACTACGCAGGGCAAAAGCGATTCTCGTCCTCCGTGCTTGCTTTTTCTCAGAAAGAGCCGTGGTGTGCGTTTTCGCCGGAAAACGGGTTTTCGGCCGAAAACGTGTACGTTTGCACTTCCCGGCCACAGGGAAGCTGCTAGCCGGGAATTTTTTGCCTGGTTCTACCCGCTGCTCGGAACGCTACGCAGGGCAAAAGCGATTCACGTCCTCCGTGCTTGCTTTTTCTCAGAAAGAGCCGTGGTGTGCGTTTTCGCCGGAAAACGCGTTTTCGGCCGAAAACGTGTACGTTTGCACTTCCCGGCCACAGGGAAGCTGCTAGCCGGGAATTTTCTGCCTGGTTCTACCCGCTGCCCGGAACGCTACGCAGGGCAAAAGCGATTCTCGTCCTCCGTGCTTGCTTTTTGTCAGAAAGAGCCGTGGTGTGCGTTTTCGCCGGAAAACGCGTTTTCGGCCGAAAACGTGTACGTTTGCACTTCCCCGCCACAGGGAAGCTGCTAGCCGGGAATTCTCTGCCTGGTTCTACCCGCTGCCCGGAACGCTACGCAGGGCAAAAGAGATTCTCGTCCTCCGTGCTTGCTTTTTCTCAGAAAGAGCCATAGTGTGCTTTTTCTCCGGAAAACGCGTTTTCGGCGGAAAACGTGTACGTTTGCACTTCCCGGCCACAGGGAAGCTGCTAGCCGGCAATTCGCTGCCTATTTCTACCCGCTGCTCGGAACGCTACGCAGGGCAAAAGCGATCCTCGTCTTCCGTGCTTGCTTTTTCTCAGAAAGAGCCGTGGTGTGCGTTTTCGCCGGAAAACGCGTTTTCGGCCGAAAACGTGTACGTTTGCACTTCCCGGCCACAGGGAAGCTGCTAGCCGGGAATTCTCTGCCTGGTTCTACCCGCTGCCCGGAACGCTACGCAGGGCAAAAGCGATTCTCGTCCTCCGTGCTTGCTTTTTCTCAGAAAGAGCCATGGTGTGCTTTTTCTCCGGAAAACGCGTTTTCGGCCGAAAACGTGTACGTTTGCACTTCCCCGCCACAGGGAAGCTGCTAGCCGGGAATTCGCTGCCTATTTCTACCCGCTGCTCGGAACGCTACGCAGGGCAAAAGCGATTCTCGTCCTCCGTGCTTGCTTTATCTCAGAAGGAGCCGTGGTGTGCGTTTTCGCCGCAAAACGCGTTTTCGGCCGAAAACGTGTACGTTTGCACTTCCCGGCCACAGGGAAGCTGCTAGCCGGGAATTTTCTGCCTGGTTCTACCCGCTGCCCGGAACGCTACGCAGGGCTAAAGAGATTCTCGTCCTCCGTGCTTGCTTTTTCTCAGAAAGAGCCGTGGTGTGCGTTTTCGCCGGAAAACGCGTTTTCGGCCGAAAACGTGTACGTTTGCACTTCCCCGCCACAGGGAAGCTGCTAGCCGGGAATTCTCTGCCTGGTTCTACCCGCTGCCCGGAACGCTACGCAGGGCAAAAGCGATTCTCGTCCTCCGTGCTTGCTTTTTCTCAGAAAGAGCCGTGGTGTGCGTTTTCGCCGGAAAACGCGTTTTCGGCCGAAAACGTGTACGTTTGCACTTCCCCGCCACATGGAAGCTGCTAGCAGGGAATTCTCTGCCTGGTTCTACCCGCTGCCCGGAACGCTACGCAGGGCAAAAGCGATTCTCGTCCTCCGTGCTTGCTTTTTCTCAGAAAGAGCCGTGGTGTGCGTTTTCGCCGGAAAACGCGTTTTCGGCCGAAAACGTGTACGTTTGCACTTCCCGGCCACAGGGAAGCTGCTAGCCGGGAATTCTCTGCCTGGTTCTACCCGCTGCCCGGAACGCTACGCAGGGCAAAAGCGATTCTCGTCCTCCGTGCTTGCTTTTTCTCAGAAAGAGCCATGGTGTGCTTTTTCTCCGGAAAACGCGTTTTCGGCCGAAAACGTGTACGTTTGCACTTCCCCGCCACAGGGAAGCTGCTAGCCGGGAATTCGCTGCCTATTTCTACCCGCTGCTCGGAACGCTACGCAGGGCAAAAGCGATTCTCGTCCTCCGTGCTTGCTTTATCTCAGAAGGAGCCGTGGTGTGCGTTTTCGCCGCAAAACGCGTTTTCGGCCGAAAACGTGTACGTTTGCACTTCCCGGCCACAGGGAAGCTGCTAGCCGGGAATTTTCTGCCTGGTTCTACCCGCTGCCCGGAACGCTACGCAGGGCAAAAGAGATTCTCGTCCTCCGTGCTTGCTTTTTCTCAGAAAGAGCCATGGTGTGCGTTTTCGCCGGAAAACGCGTTTTCGGCCGAAAACGTGTACGTTTGCACTTCCCCGCCACAGGGAAGCTGCTAGCCGGGAATTCTCTGCCTGGTTCTACCCGCTGCCCGGAACGCTACGCAGGGCAAAAGCGATTCTCGTCCTCCGTGCTTGCTTTTTCTCAGAAAGAGCCGTGGTGTGCGTTTTCGCCGGAAAACGCGTTTTCGGCCGAAAACGTGTACGTTTGCACTTCCCCGCCACAGGGAAGCTGCTAGCAGGGAATTCGCTGCCTGGTTCTACCCGCTGCCCGGAACGCTACGCAGGGCAAAAGCGATTCTCGTCCTCCGTGCTTGCTTTTTCTCAGAAAGAGCCGTGGTGTGTGTTTTCGCCGGAAAACGTGTTTTCGGCCGAAAACGTGTACGTTTGCACTTCCCGGCCACAGGGAAGCTGCTAGCCGGGAATTCTCTGCCTGGTTCTACCCGCTGCCCGGAACGCTACGCAGGGCAAAAGCGATTCTCGTCCTCCGTGCTTGCTTTTTCTCAGAAAGAGCCGTGGTGTGCGTTTTCGCCGGAAAACGCGTTTTCGGCCGAAAACGTGTACGTTTGCAATTCCCGGCCACAGGGAAGCTGCTAGACGGGAATTCTCTGCCTATTTCTACCCGCTGCCCGGAACGCTACGCAGGGCAAAAGCGATTCTCGTCCTCCGTGCTTGCTTTTTCTCAGAAAGAGCCGTGGTGTGCGTTTTCGCCGGAAAACGCGTTTTCGGCCGAAAACGTGTACGTTTGCACTTCCCCGCCACAGGGAAGCTGCTAGCCGGGAATTCGCTGCCTATTTCTACCCGCTGCTCAGAACGCTACGCTGGGCAAAAGCGATTCTCGTCTCCGTGCTTGCTTTTTCTCAGAAAGAGCCGTGGTGTGCGTTTTCGCCGGAAAACGCGTTTTCGGCCGAAAACGTGTACGTTTGCACTTCCCGGCCACAGGGAAGCTGCTAGCCGGGAATTATCTGCCTGGTTCTACCCGCTGCCCGGAACGCTACGCAGGGCAAAAGCGATTCTCGTCCTCCGTGCTTGCTTTTTCTCAGAAAGAGCCGTGGTGTGCGTTTTCGCCGGAAAACGCGTTTTCGGCGGAAAACGTGTACGTTTGCACTTCCCCGCCACAGGGAAGCTGCTAGCCGGGAATTCTCTGCCTGGTTCTACCCGCTGCCCGGAACGCAACGCAGGGCAAAAGCGATTCTCGTCCTCCGTGCTTGCTTTTTCTCAGAAAGAGCCATGGTGTGCTTTTTCGCCGGAAAACGCGTTTTCGGCCGAAAACGTGTACGTTTGCACTTCCCCGCCACAGGGAAGATGCTAGCCTGGAATTCTCTGCCTATTTCTACCCGCTGCCCGGAACGCTACGCAGGGCAAAAGCGATTCTCGTCCTCCGTGCTTGCTTTTTCTCAGAAAGAGCCGTGGTGTGCGTTATCGCCGGAAAACGCGTTTTCGGCCGAAAACGTGTACGTTTGCACTTCCCCGCCACAGGGAAGCTGCTAGCCGGGAATTCTCTGCCTATTTCTACCCGCTGCCCGGAACGCTACGCAGGGCAAAAGCGATTCTCGTCCTCCGTGCTTGCTTTTTCTCAGAAAGAGCCGTGGTGTGCGTTTTCGCCGGAAAACGCGTTTTCGGCCGAAAACGTGTACGTTTGCACTTCCCCGCCACAGGGAAGCTGCTAGCCGGGAATTCTCTGCCTGGTTCTACCCGCTGCCCGGAACGCTACGCAGGGCAAAAGAGATTCTCGTCCTCCGTGCTTGCTTTTTCTCAGAAAGAGCCATGGTGTGTTTTTTCTCCGGAAAACGAGTTTTCGGCCGGAAACGTGTACGTTTGCACTTCCCGGCCACAGGGAAGCTGCTAGCCGGGAATTCTCTGCCTGGTTCTACCCGCTGCCCGGAACGCTACGCAGGGCAAAAGCGATTCTCGTCCTCCGTGCTTGCTTTTTCTCAGAAAGAGCCGTGGTGTGCGTTTTCGCTAGAAAACGCGTTTTCGGCCGAAAACGTGTACGTTTGCACTTCCCGGCCACAGGGAAGCTGCTAGCCGGGAATTCTCTGCCTGGTTCTACCCGCTGCCCGGAACGCTACGCAGGGCAAAAGCGATTCTCGTCCTCCGTGCTTGCTTTTTCTCAGAAAGAGCAGTGGTGTGCGTTTTCGCCGGAAAACGCGTTTTCGGCCGAAAACGTGTACGTTTGCACTTCCCGGCCACAGGGAAGCTGCTAGCCGGGAATTTTCTGCCTGGTTCTACCCGCTGCCCGGAACGCTACGCAGGGCAAAAGCGATTCTCGTCCTCCGTGCTTGCTTTTTCTCAGAAAGAGCCGTGGTGTGCGTTTTCGCCGGAAAACGTGTTTTCGGCCGAAAACGTGTACGTTTGTACTTCCCCGCCACAGGGAAGCTACTAGCCGGGAATTCTCTGCCTGGTTCTACCCGCTGCCCGGAACGCTACGCAGGGCAAAAGCGATTCTCGTCCTCCGTGCTTGCTTTTTCTCAGAAAGAGCTGTGGTGTGCGTTTTCGCCGGAAAACGCGTTTTCGGCCAAAAACGTGTACGTTTGCACTTCCCCGCCACAGGGAAGCTGCTAGCAGGGAATTCGCTGCCTGGTTCTACCCGCTGCCCGGAACGCTACGCAGGGCAAAAGCGATTCTCGTCCTCCGTGCTTGCTTTTTCTCAGAAAGAGCCGTGGTGTGCTTTTTCGCCGGAAAACGCGTTTTCGGCCGAAAACGTGTACGTTTGCACATCCCCGCCACAGGGAAGCTGCTAGCCGGGAATTCGCTGCCTATTTCTACCCGCCGCTCGGAACGCTACGCAGGGCAAATGCGATTCTCGTCCTCCGTGCTTGCTTTTTCTCAGAAAGAGCCGTGGTGTGCGTTTTCGCCGTAAAATGCGTTTTCGGCCGAAAACGTGTACGTTTGCACTTCCCGGCCACAGGGAAGATGCTAGCCGTGAATTCTCTGCCTGGTTCTAGCCGCTGCCCAGAACGGTACGCAGGGCAAAAGCGATTCTCGTCCTCCGTGCTTGCTTTTTCTCAGAAAGAGCCGTGGTGTGCGTTTTCGCCGGAAAACGCGTTTTCGGCCGAAAACGTGTACGTTTGCACTTCCCGGCCACAGGGAAGCTGCTAGCCGGGAATTCTCTGCCTGGTTCTACCCGCTGCCCGGAACGCTACGCAGGGCAAAAGCGATTCTCGTCCTCCGTGCTTGCTTTTTCTCAGAAAGAGCCATAGTGTGCTTTTTCTCCGGAAAACGCGTTTTCGGCCGGAAACGTGTACGTTTCCACTTCCCGGCCACATGGAAGCTGCTAGCCGGGAATTCGCTGCCTATTTCTACCCGCTGCTCGGAACGCTACGCAGGGCAAAAGCGATTCTGTTCTTCCGTGCTTGCTTTTTCTCAGAAAGAGCCGTGGTGTGCGTTTTCGCCGCAAAACGCGTTTCCGGCCGAAAACGTGTACGTTTGCACTTCTCCGCCACAGGGAAGCTGCTAGCCGGGAATTCTCTGCCTGGTTCTACCCGCTGCCCGGAACGCTACGCAGGGCAAAAGCGATTCTCGTCCTCCGTGCTTGCTTTTTCTCAGAAAGAGCCGTGGTGTGCTTTTTCGCCGGAAAACGCGTTTTCGGCCGAAAACGTGTACGTTTGCACATCCCCGCCACAGGGAAGCTGCTAGCCGGGAATTCGCTGCCTATTTCTACCCGCCGCTCGGAACGCTACGCAGGGCAAATGCGATTCTCGTCCTCCGTGCTTGCTTTTTCTCAGAAAGAGCCGTGGTGTGCGTTTTCGCCGTAAAATGCGTTTTCGGCCGAAAACGTGTACGTTTGCACTTCCCGGCCACAGGGAAGATGCTAGCCGGGAATTCTCTGCCTGGTTCTAGCCGCTGCCCGGAACGGTACGCAGGGCAAAAGCGATTCTCGTCCTCCGTGCTTGCTTTTTCTCAGAAAGAGCCGTGGTGTGCGTTTTCGCCGGAAAACGCGTTTTCGGCCGAAAACGTGTACGTTTGCACTTCCCGGCCACAGGGAAGCTGCTAGCCGGGAATTCTCTGCCTGGTTCTACCCGCTGCCCGGAACGCTACGCAGGGCAAAAGCGATTCTCGTCCTCCGTGCTTGCTTTTTCTCAGAAAGAGCCATAGTGTGCTTTTTCTCCGGAAAACGCGTTTTCGGCCGGAAACGTGTACGTTTCCACTTCCCGGCCACATGGAAGCTGCTAGCCGGGAATTCGCTGCCTATTTCTACCCGCTGCTCGGAACGCTACGCAGGGCAAAAGCGATTCTGTTCTTCCGTGCTTGCTTTTTCTCAGAAAGAGCCGTGGTGTGCGTTTTCGCCGCAAAACGCGTTTCCGGCCGAAAACGTGTACGTTTGCACTTCCCCGCCACAGGGAAGCTGCTAGCCGGGAATTCTCTGCCTGGTTCTACCCGCTGCCCGGAACGCTACGCAGGGCAAAAGCGATTCTCGTCCTCCGTGCTTGCTTTTTCTCAGAAAGAGCCATGGTGTGCTTTTTCGCCGGAAAACGTGTTTTCGGCCGAAAACGTGTACGTTTGCACTTCCCCGCCACAGGGAAGATGCTAGCCTGGAATTCTCTGCCTGGTTCTACCCGCTGCCCGGAACGCTACGCTGGGCAAAAGCGATTCTCGTCCTCCGTGCTTGCTTTTTCTCAGAAAGAGCCGTGGTGTGCGTTTTCGCCGGAAAACGCGTTTTCGGCCGAAAACGTGTACGTTTGCACTTCCCCGCCACAGCGAAGCTGCTAGCCGGGAATTCTCTGCCTATTTCTACCCGCTGCTCGGAACGCTACGCAGGGCAAAAGCGATTCTCGTCCTCCGTGCTTGCTTTTTCTCAGAAAGAGCCGTGGTGTGCGTTTTCGCCGGAAAACGCGTTTTCGGCCGAAAACGTGTACGTTTGCACTTCCCCGCCACAGGGAAGCTGCTAGCCGGGAATTCTCTGCCTGGTTCTACCCGCTGCCCGGAACGCTACGCAGGGCAAAAGAGATTCTCGTCCTCCGTGCTTGCTTTTTCTCAGAAAGAGCCATGGTGTTTTTTTTCTCCGGAAAACGAGTTTTCGGCCGGAAACGTGTACGTTTGCACTTCCCGGCCACAGGGAAGCTGCTAGCCGGCAATTCGCTGCCTATTTCTACCCGCTGCTCAGAACGCTACGCAGGGCAAAAGCGATTCTCGTCCTCCGTGCTTGCTTTTTCTCAGAAAGAGCCGTGGTGTGCGTTTTCGCCGGAAAACGTGTTTTCGGCCGAAAACGTGTACGTTTGCACTTCCCCGCCACAGGGAAGCTGCTAGCCGGCAATTCGCTGCCTGGTTCTACCCGCTGCTCGGAACGCTACGCAGGGCAAAAGCGATTCTCGTCCTCCGTGCTTGCTTTTTCTCAGAAAGAGCCGTGGTGTGCGTTTTCGCCGGAAAACGCGTTTTCGGCCGAAAACGTGTACGTTTGCACTTCCCGGCCACAGGGAAGCTGCTAGCCGGGAATTCTCTGCCTGGTTCTACCCGCTGCCCGGAACGCTACGCAGGGCAAAAGCGATTCTCGTCCTCCGTGCTTGCTTTTTCTCAGAAAGAGCCATGGTGTGCTTTTTCTCCGGAAAACGCGTTTTCGGCCGAAAACGTGTACGTTTGCACTTCCCGGCCACAGGGAAGCTGCTAGCCGGTAATTCGCTGCCTATTTCTACCCGCTGCTCGGAACGCTACGCAGGGCAAAAGCGATTCTCGTCCTCCGTGCTTGCTTTTTCTCAGAAAGAGCCGTGGTGTGCGTTTTCGCCGGAAAACGCGTTTTCGGCCGAAAACGTGTACGTTTGCACTTCCCCGCCACAGGGAAGCTGCTAGCCGGGAATTCTCTGCCTGGTTCTACCCGCTGCCCGGAACGCTACGCAGGGCAAAAGCGATTCTCGTCCTCCGTGCTTGCTTTTTCTCAGAAAGAGCCATGGTGTGCTTTTTCTCCGGAAAACGCGTTTTCGGCCGAAAACGTGTACGTTTGCACTTCCCGGCCACAGGGAAGCTGCTAGCCGGGAATTCTCTGCCTGGTCCTACCCGCTGCCCGGAACGCTACGCAGGGCAAAAGCGATTCTCGTCCTCCGTGCTTGCTTTTTCTCAGAAAGAGCCGTGGTGTGCGTTTTCGCCGGAAAACGCGTTTTCGGCCGAAAACGTGTACGTTTGCACTTCCCCGCCACAGGGAAGCTGCTAGCCGGGAATTCTCTGCCTGGTTCTACCCGCTGCCCGGAACGCTACGCAGGGCAAAAGCGATTCTCGTCCTCCGTGCTTGCTTTTTCTCAGAAAGAGCCGTGGTGTGCGTTTTCGCCGGAAAACGCGTTTTCGGCCGAAAACGTGTACGTTTGCACTTCCCCGCCACAGGGAAGCTGCTAGCAGGGAATTCGCTGCCTGGTTCTACCCGCTGCCTGGAACGCTACGCAGGGCAAAAGCGATTCTCGTCCTCCGTGCTTGCTTTTTCTCAGAAAGAGCCGTGGTGTGCTTTTTCGCCGGAAAACGCGTTTTCGGCCGAAAACGTGTACGTTTGCACATCCCCGCCACAGGGAAGCTGCTAGCCGGCAATTCGCTGCCTATTTCTACCCGCTGCCCGGAACGCTACGCAGGGCAAAAGCGATTCTCGTCCTCCGTGCTTGCTTTTTCTCAGAAAGAGCCGTGGTGTGCGTTTTCGCCGGAAAACGCGTTTTCGGCCGAAAACGTGTACGTTTGCACTTCCCGGCCACAGGGAAGCTGCTAACCGGGAATTCTCTGCCTGGTTCTACCCGCTGCCCGGAACGCTACGCAGGGCAAAAGCGATTCTCGTCCTCCGTGCTTGCTTTTTCTCAGAAAGAGCCGTGGTGTGCGTTTTCGCCGGAAAACGCGTTTTCGGCCGAAAACGTGTACGTTTGCACTTCCCCGCCACAGGGAAGCTGCTAGCCGGGAATTCTCTGCCTGGTTCTACCCGCTGCCCGGAACGCTACGCAGGGCAAAAGCGATTCTCGTCCTCCGTGCTTGCTTTTTCTCAGAAAGAGCCATGGTGTGCTTTTTCGCCGGAAAACGCGTTTTCGGCCGAAAACGTGTACGTTTGCACTTCCCCGCCACAGGGAAGATGCTAGCCTGGAATTCTCTGCCTGGTTCTACCCGCTGCCCGGAACGCTACGCAGGGCAAAAGCGATTCTCGTCCTCCGTGCTTGCTTTTTCTCAGAAAGAGCCGTGGTGTGCGTTTTCGCCGGAAAACGCATTTTCGGCCGAAAACGTGTACGTTTGCACTTCCCCGCCACAGGGAAGCTGCTAGCCGGGAATTCGCTGCCTATTTCTACCCGCTGCCCGGAACGCTACGCAGGGCAAAAGCGATTCTCGTCCTCCGTGCTTGCTTTTTCTCAGAAAGAGCCGTGGTGTGCGTTTTCGCCGGAAAACGCGTTTTCGGCCGAAAACGTGTACGTTTGCACTTCCCCGCCACAGGGAAGCTGCTAGCCGGGAATTCTCTGCCTGGTTCTACCCGCTGCCCGGAACGCTACGCAGGGCAAAAGAGATTCTCGTCCTCCGTGCTTGCTTTTTCTCAGAAAGAGCCATGGTGTTTTTTTTCTCCGGAAAACGAGTTTTCGGCCGGAAACGTGTACGTTTGCACTTCCCGGCCACAGGGAAGCTGCTAGCCGGCAATTCGCTGCCTATTTCTACCCGCTGCTCAGAACGCTACGCAGGGCAAAAGCGATTCTCGTCCTCCGTGCTTGCTTTTTCTCAGAAAGAGCCGTGGTGTGCGTTTTCGCCGGAAAACGTGTTTTCGGCCGAAAACGTGTACGTTTGCACTTCCCCGCCACAGGGAAGCTGCTAGCCGGCAATTCGCTGCCTGGTTCTACCCGCTGCTCGGAACGCTACGCAGGGCAAAAGCGATTCTCGTCCTCCGTGCTTGCTTTTTCTCAGAAAGAGCCGTGGTGTGCGTTTTCGCCGGAAAACGCGTTTTCGGCCGAAAACGTGTACGTTTGCACTTCCCGGCCACAGGGAAGCTGCTAGCCGGGAATTCTCTGCCTGGTTCTACCCGCTGCCCGGAACGCTACGCAGGGCAAAAGCGATTCTCGTCCTCCGTGCTTGCTTTTTCTCAGAAAGAGCCATGGTGTGCTTTTTCTCCGGAAAACGCGTTTTCGGCCGAAAACGTGTACGTTTGCACTTCCCGGCCACAGGGAAGCTGCTAGCCGGTAATTCGCTGCCTATTTCTACCCGCTGCTCGGAACGCTACGCAGGGCAAAAGCGATTCTCGTCCTCCGTGCTTGCTTTTTCTCAGAAAGAGCCGTGGTGTGCGTTTTCGCCGGAAAACGCGTTTTCGGCCGAAAACGTGTACGTTTGCACTTCCCCGCCACAGGGAAGCTGCTAGCCGGGAATTCTCTGCCTGGTTCTACCCGCTGCCCGGAACGCTACGCAGGGCAAAAGCGATTCTCGTCCTCCGTGCTTGCTTTTTCTCAGAAAGAGCCATGGTGTGCTTTTTCTCCGGAAAACGCGTTTTCGGCCGAAAACGTGTACGTTTGCACTTCCCGGCCACAGGGAAGCTGCTAGCCGGGAATTCTCTGCCTGGTCCTACCCGCTGCCCGGAACGCTACGCAGGGCAAAAGCGATTCTCGTCCTCCGTGCTTGCTTTTTCTCAGAAAGAGCCGTGGTGTGCGTTTTCGCCGGAAAACGCGTTTTCGGCCGAAAACGTGTACGTTTGCACTTCCCCGCCACAGGGAAGCTGCTAGCCGGGAATTCTCTGCCTGGTTCTACCCGCTGCCCGGAACGCTACGCAGGGCAAAAGCGATTCTCGTCCTCCGTGCTTGCTTTTTCTCAGAAAGAGCCGTGGTGTGCGTTTTCGCCGGAAAACGCGTTTTCGGCCGAAAACGTGTACGTTTGCACTTCCCGGCCACAGGGAAGCTGCTAGCAGGGAATTCGCTGCCTGGTTCTACCCGCTGCCTGGAACGCTACGCAGGGCAAAAGCGATTCTCGTCCTCCGTGCTTGCTTTTTCTCAGAAAGAGCCGTGGTGTGCTTTTTCGCCGGAAAACGCGTTTTCGGCCGAAAACGTGTACGTTTGCACATCCCCGCCACAGGGAAGCTGCTAGCCGGCAATTCGCTGCCTATTTCTACCCGCTGCCCGGAACGCTACGCAGGGCAAAAGCGATTCTCGTCCTCCGTGCTTGCTTTTTCTCAGAAAGAGCCGTGGTGTGCGTTTTCGCCGGAAAACGCGTTTTCGGCCGAAAACGTGTACGTTTGCACTTCCCGGCCACAGGGAAGCTGCTAACCGGGAATTCTCTGCCTGGTTCTACCCGCTGCCCGGAACGCTACGCAGGGCAAAAGCGATTCTCGTCCTCCGTGCTTGCTTTTTCTCAGAAAGAGCCGTGGTGTGCGTTTTCGCCGGAAAACGCGTTTTCGGCCGAAAACGTGTACGTTTGCACTTCCCCGCCACAGGGAAGCTGCTAGCCGGGAATTCTCTGCCTGGTTCTACCCGCTGCCCGGAACGCTACGCAGGGCAAAAGCGATTCTCGTCCTCCGTGCTTGCTTTTTCTCAGAAAGAGCCATGGTGTGCTTTTTCGCCGGAAAACGCGTTTTCGGCCGAAAACGTGTACGTTTGCACTTCCCCGCCACAGGGAAGATGCTAGCCTGGAATTCTCTGCCTGGTTCTACCCGCTGCCCGGAACGCTACGCAGGGCAAAAGCGATTCTCGTCCTCCGTGCTTGCTTTTTCTCAGAAAGAGCCGTGGTGTGCGTTTTCGCCGGAAAACGCATTTTCGGCCGAAAACGTGTACGTTTGCACTTCCCCGCCACAGGGAAGCTGCTAGCCGGGAATTCGCTGCCTATTTCTACCCGCTGCCCGGAACGCTACGCAGGGCAAAAGCGATTCTCGTCCTCCGTGCTTGCTTTTTCTTAGAAAGAGCCGTGGTGTGCGTTTTCGCCGGAAAACGCGTTTTCGGCCGAAAACGTGTACGTTTGCACTTCCCGGCCACAGGGAAGCTGCTAGCCGGCAATTCGCTGCCTATTTCTACCCGCTGCTCAGAACGCTACGCTGGGCAAAAGCGATTCTCTTCTCCGTGCTTGCTTTTTCTCACAAAGAGCCGTGGTGTGCGTTTTCGCCGGAAAACGCGTTTTCGGCCGAAAACGTGTACGTTTGCACTTCCCGGCCACAGGGAAGCTGCTAGCCGGGAATTCTCTGCCTGGTTCTACCCGCTGCCCGGAACGCTACGCAGGGCAAAAGCGATTCTCGTCCTCCGTGCTTGATTTTTCTCAGAAAGAGCCGTGGTGTGCGTTTTCGCCGGAAAACGCGTTTTCGGCCGAAAACGTGTACGTTTGCACTTCCCCGCCACAGGGAAGCTGCTAGCCGGGAATTCTCTGCCTGGTTCTACCCGCTGACCTGAACACTACGCAGGGCAAAAGCGATTCTCGTCCTCCGTGCTTGCTTTTTCTCAGAAAGAGCCATGGTGTGCTTTTTCTCCGGAAAACGCGTTTTCGGCCGAAAACGTGTACGTTTGCACTTCCCCGCCACAGGGAAGCTGCTAGCCGGGAATTCGCTGCCTATTTCTACCCGCTGCTCGGAACGCTACGCAGGGCAAAAGCGATTCTCGTCCTCCGTGCTTGCTTTTTCTCAGAAAGAGCCGTGGTGTGCGTTTTCGCCGGAAAACGTGTTTTCGGCCGAAAACGTGTACGTTTGCACTTCCCCGCCACAGGGAAGCTGCTAGCCGGGAATTCTCTGCCTGGTTCTACCCGCTGCCCGGAACGCTACGCAGGGCAAAAGCGATTCTCGTCCTCCGTGCTTGCTTTTTCTCAGAAAGAGCCGTGGTGTGCGTTTTCGCCGTAAAACGCGTTTTCGGCCGAAAACGTGTACGTTTGCACTTCCCGGCCACAGGGAAGCTGCTAGCCGGCAATTCGCTGCCTATTTCTACCCGCTGCTCGGAACGCTACGCAGGGCAAAAGCGATTCTCGTCTTCCGTGCTTGCTTTATATCAGAAAGAGCCGTGGTGTGCGTTTTCGCCGCAAAACGCGTTTCCGGCCGAAAACGTGTACGTTTGCACTTCCCCGCCACAGGGAAGCTGCTAGCCGGGAATTCTCTGCCTGGTTCTACCCGCTGCCCGGAACGCTACGCAGGGCAAAAGAGATTCTCGTCCTCCGTGCTTGCTTTTTCTCAGAAAGAGCCATGGTGTGCTTTTTCGCCGGAAAACGCGTTTTCGGCCGAAAACGTGTACGTTTGCACTTCCCCGCCACAGGGAAGATGCGAGCCTGGAATTCTCTGCCTGGTTCTACCCGCTGCCCGGAACGCTACGCAGGGCAAAAGCGATTCTCGTCCTCCGTGCTTGCTTTTTCTCAGAAAGAGCCGTGGTGTGCGTTTTCGCCGGAAAACGCGTTTTCGGCCGGAAACGTGTACGTTTGCACTTCCCCGCCACAGCGAAGCTGCTAGCAGGGAATTCTCTGCCTGGTTCTACCCGCTGCCCGGAACGCTACGCAGGGCAAAAGCGATTCTCGTCCTCCGTGCTTGCTTTTTCTCAGAAAGAGCCGTGGTGTGCGTTTTCGCCGGAAAACGCGTTTTCGGCCGAAAACGTGTACGTTTGCACTTCCCGGCCACAGGGAAGCTGCTAGCCGGGAATTTTCTGCCTATTTCTACCCGCTGCCCGGAACGCTACGCAGGGCAAAAGCGATTCTCTTCCTAAGTGCTTGCTTTTTCTCAGAAAGAGCCGTGGTGTGCGTTTTCTCCGGAAAACGCGTTTTCGGCCGAAAACGTGTACGTTTGCACTTCCCGGCCACAGGGAAGCTGCTAGCCGGGAATTCTCTGCCTGGTTCTACCCGCTGACCTGAACACTACGCAGGGCAAAAGCGATTCTCGTACTCCGTGCTTGCTTTTTCTCAGAAAGAGCCATGGTGTGCTTTTTCTCCGGAAAACGCGTTTTCGGCCGAAAACATGTACGTTTGCACTTCCCCGCCACAGGGAAGCTGCTAGCCGGGAATTCGCTGCCTATTTCTACCCGCTGCTCGGAACGCTACGCAGGGCAAAAGCGATTCTCGTCCTCCGTGCTTGCTTTTTCTCAGAAAGAGCCGTGGTGTGCGTTTTCGCCGGAAAACGTGTTTTCGGCCGAAAACGTGTACGTTTGCACTTCCCGGCCACAGGGAAGCTGCTAGCCGGGAATTCTCTGCCTGGTTCTACCCGCTGCCCGGAACGCTACGCAGGGCAAAAGCGATTCTCGTCCTCCGTGCTTGCTTTTTCTCAGAAAGAGCCGTGGTGTGCGTTTTCGCCGGAAAACGCGTTTTCGGCCGAAAACGTGTACGTTTGCACTTCCCGGCCACAGGGAAGCTGCTAGCCGGCAATTCGCTGCCTATTTCTACCCGCTGCCCGGAACGCTACGCAGGGCAAAAGCGATTCTCGTCCTCCGTGCTTGCTTTTTCTCAGAAAGAGCCGTGGTGTGCGTTTTCGCCGGAAAACGCGTTTTCGGCCGAAAACGTGTACGTTTGCACTTCCCCGCCACAGGGAAGCTGCTAGCCGGGAATTCTCTGCCTGGTTCTACCCGCTGCCCCGAACGCTACGCAGGGCAAAAGCGATTCTCCTCCTCCGTGCTTGCTTTTTCTCAGAAAGAGCCATGGTGTGCTTTTTCTCCGGAAAACGCGTTTTCGGCCGAAAACGTGTACGTTTGCACTTCCCGGCCACAGGGAAGCTGCTAGCCGGCAATTCGCTGCCTCTTTCTACCCGCTGCTCGGAACGCTACGCAGGGCAAAAGCGATTCTCGTCCTCCGTGCTTGCTTTTTCTCAGAAAGAGCCGTGGTGTGCGTTTTCGCCGCAAAACGCGTTTCCGGCCGAAAACGTGTACGTTTGCACTTCCCCGCCACAGGGAAGCTGCTAGCCGGGAATTCTCTGCCTGGTTCTACCCGCTGCCCGGAACGCTACGCAGGGCAAAAGCGATTCTCGTCCTCCGTGCTTGCTTTTTCTCAGAAAGAGCCATGGTGTGCTTTTTCGCCGGAAAACGCGTTTTCGGCCGAAAACGTGTACGTTTGCACTTCCCCGCCACAGGGAAGATGCTAGCCTGGAATTCCCTGCCTGCTTCTACCCGCTGCCCGGAACGCTACGCAGGGCAAAAGCGATTCTCGTCCTCCGTGCTTGCTTTTTCTCAGAAAGAGCCGTGGTGTGCGTTTTCGCCGGAAAACGCGTTTTCGGCCGAAAACGTGTACGTTTGCACTTCCCCGCCACAGGGAAGCTGCTAGCCGGGAATTCTCTGCCTGGTTCTACCCGCTGCCCGGAACGCTACGCAGGGCAAAAGAGATTCTCGTCCTCCGTGCTTGCTTTTTCTCAGAAAGAGCCATGGTGTGTTTTTTCTCCGGAAAACGTGTTTTCGGCCGGAAACGTGTACGTTTGCAATTCCCGGCCACAGGGAAGCTGCTAGCCGGCAATTCGCTGCCTATTTCTACCCGCTGCTCAGAACGCTACGCAGGGCAAAAGCGATTCTCGTCCTCCGTGCTTGCTTTTTCTCAGAAAGAGCCGTGGTGTGCGTTTTCGCCGTAAAACGCGTTTTCGGCCGAAAACGTGTACGTTTGCACTTCCCTGCCACAGGGAAGCTGCTAGCCGGAATTATCTGCCTGGTTCTACCCGCTGCCCGGAACGCTACGCAGGGCAAAAGCGATTCTCGTCCTCCGTGCTTGCTTTTTCTCAGAAAGAGCCGTGGTGTGCGTTTTCGCCGGAAAACGCGTTTTCGGCCGAAAACGTGTACGTTTGCACTTCCCCGCCACAGGGAAGCTGCTAGCCGGGAATTCTCTGCCTGGTTCTACCCGCTGCCCGGAACGCTACGCAGGGCAAAAGCGATTCTCGTCCTCCGTGCTTGCTTTTTCTCAGAAAGAGCCGTGGTGTGCTTTTTCTCCGGAAAACGCGTTTTCGGCCGAAAACGTGTACGTTTGCACTTCCCGGCCACAGGGAAGCTGCTAGCCGGCAATTCGCTGCCTATTTCTACCCGCTGCTCGGAACGCTACGCAGGGCAAAAGCGATTCTCGTCCTCCGTGCTTGCTTTTTCTCAGAAAGAGCCGTGGTGTGCGTTTTCGCCGGAAAACGCGTTTTCGGCCGAAAACGTGTACGTTTGCACTTCCCGGCCACAGGGAAGCTGCTAGCCGGGAATTCTCTGCCTGATTCTACCCGCTGCCCGGAACACTACGCAGGGCAAAAGCGATTCTCGTCCTCCGTGCTTGCTTTTTCTCAGAAAGAGCCATGGTGTGTTTTTTCTCCGGAAAACGCGTTTTCGGTCGGAAACGTGTACGTTTGCACTTCCCGGCCACAGGGAAGCTGCTAGCCGGCAATTCTCTGCCTGGTTCTACCCGCTGCCGGGAACACTACGCAGGGCAAAAGCGATTCTCGTCCTCCGTGCTTGCTTTTTCTCAGAAAGAGCCGTGGTGTGCGTTTTCGCCGGAAAACGCGTTTTCGGCCGAAAACGTGTACGTTTGCACTTCCCGGCCACAGGGAAGCTGCTAGCCGGGAATTCTCTGCCTGGTTCTACCCGCTGCCCGGAACGCTACGCAGGGCAAAAGCGATTCTCGTCCTCCGTGCTTGCTTTTTCTCAGAAAGAGCCATGGTGTGCTTTTTCGCCGGAAAACGCGTTTTCGGCCGAAAACGTGTACGTTTGCACTTCCCCGCCACAGGGAAGATGCTAGCCTGGAATTCTCTGCCTGGTTCTACCCGCTGCCCGGAACGCTACGCAGGGCAAAAGCGATTCTCGTCCTCCGTGCTTGCTTTTTCTCAGAAAGAGCCGTGGTGTGCGTTTTCGCCGGAAAACGCGTTTTCGGCCGAAAACGTGTACGTTTGCACTTCCCGGCCACAGGGAAGCTGCTAGCCGGGAATTCGCTGCCTATTTCTACCCGCTGCTCGGAACGCTACGCAGGGCAAAAGCGATTCTCGTCCTCCGTGCTTGCTTTTTCTCAGAAAGAGCCGTGGTGTGCGTTTTCGCCGGAAAACGTGTTTTCGGCCGAAAACGTGTACGTTTGCACTTCCCCGCCACAGGGAAGCTGCTAGCCGGGAATTCTCTGCCTGGTTCTACCCGCTGCCCGGAACGCTACGCAGGGCAAAAGAGATTCTCGTCCTCCGTGCTTGCTTTTTCTCAGAAAGAGCCATGGTGTGCTTTTTCGCCGGAAAACGCGTTTTCGGCCGGAAACGTGTACGTTTGCACTTCCCCGCCACAGCGAAGCTGCTAGCAGGGAATTCTCTGCCTGGTTCTACCCGCTGCCCGGAACGCTACGCAGGGCAAAAGCGATTCTCGTCCTCCGTGCTTGCTTTTTCTCAGAAAGAGCCGTGGTGTGCGTTTTCGCCGGAAAACGCGTTTTCGGCCGAAAACGTGTACGTTTGCACTTCCCGGCCACAGGGAAGCTGCTAGCCGGGAATTTTCTGCCTATTTCTACCCGCTGCCCGGAACGCTACGCAGGGCAAAAGCGATTCTCTTCCTAAGTGCTTGCTTTTTCTCAGAAAGAGCCGTGGTGTGCGTTTTCTCCGGAAAACGCGTTTTCGGCCGAAAACGTGTACGTTTGCACTTCCCGGCCACAGGGAAGCTGCTAGCCGGGAATTCTCTGCCTGGTTCTACCCGCTGACCTGAACACTACGCAGGGCAAAAGCGATTCTCGTACTCCGTGCTTGCTTTTTCTCAGAAAGAGCCATGGTGTGCTTTTTCTCCGGAAAACGCGTTTTCGGCCGAAAACATGTACGTTTGCACTTCCCCGCCACAGGGAAGCTGCTAGCCGGGAATTCGCTGCCTATTTCTACCCGCTGCTCGGAACGCTACGCAGGGCAAAAGCGATTCTCGTCCTCCGTGCTTGCTTTTTCTCAGAAAGAGCCGTGGTGTGCGTTTTCGCCGGAAAACGTGTTTTCGGCCGAAAACGTGTACGTTTGCACTTCCCGGCCACAGGGAAGCTGCTAGCCGGGAATTCTCTGCCTGGTTCTACCCGCTGCCCGGAACGCTACGCAGGGCAAAAGCGATTCTCGTCCTCCGTGCTTGCTTTTTCTCAGAAAGAGCCGTGGTGTGCGTTTTCGCCGGAAAACGCGTTTTCGGCCGAAAACGTGTACGTTTGCACTTCCCGGCCACAGGGAAGCTGCTAGCCGGCAATTCGCTGCCTATTTCTACCCGCTGCCCGGAACGCTACGCAGGGCAAAAGCGATTCTCGTCCTCCGTGCTTGCTTTTTCTCAGAAAGAGCCGTGGTGTGCGTTTTCGCCGGAAAACGCGTTTTCGGCCGAAAACGTGTACGTTTGCACTTCCCCGCCACAGGGAAGCTGCTAGCCGGGAATTCTCTGCCTGGTTCTACCCGCTGCCCCGAACGCTACGCAGGGCAAAAGCGATTCTCCTCCTCCGTGCTTGCTTTTTCTCAGAAAGAGCCATGGTGTGCTTTTTCTCCGGAAAACGCGTTTTCGGCCGAAAACGTGTACGTTTGCACTTCCCGGCCACAGGGAAGCTGCTAGCCGGCAATTCGCTGCCTCTTTCTACCCGCTGCTCGGAACGCTACGCAGGGCAAAAGCGATTCTCGTCCTCCGTGCTTGCTTTTTCTCAGAAAGAGCCGTGGTGTGCGTTTTCGCCGGAAAACGCGTTTCCGGCCGAAAACGTGTACGTTTGCACTTCCCCGCCACAGGGAAGCTGCTAGCCGGGAATTCTCTGCCTGGTTCTACCCGCTGCCCGGAACGCTACGCAGGGCAAAAGCGATTCTCGTCCTCCGTGCTTGCTTTTTCTCAGAAAGAGCCATGGTGTGCTTTTTCGCCGGAAAACGCGTTTTCGGCCGAAAACGTGTACGTTTGCACTTCCCCGCCACAGGGAAGATGCTAGCCTGGAATTCCCTGCCTGCTTCTACCCGCTGCCCGGAACGCTACGCAGGGCAAAAGCGATTCTCGTCCTCCGTGCTTGCTTTTTCTCAGAAAGAGCCGTGGTGTGCGTTTTCGCCGGAAAACGCGTTTTCGGCCGAAAACGTGTACGTTTGCACTTCCCCGCCACAGGGAAGCTGCTAGCCGGGAATTCTCTGCCTGGTTCTACCCGCTGCCCGGAACGCTACGCAGGGCAAAAGAGATTCTCGTCCTCCGTGCTTGCTTTTTCTCAGAAAGAGCCATGGTGTGTTTTTTCTCCGGAAAACGTGTTTTCGGCCGGAAACGTGTACGTTTGCAATTCCCGGCCACAGGGAAGCTGCTAGCCGGCAATTCGCTGCCTATTTCTACCCGCTGCTCAGAACGCTACGCAGGGCAAAAGCGATTCTCGTCCTCCGTGCTTGCTTTTTCTCAGAAACAGCCGTGGTGTGCGTTTTCGCCGTAAAACGCGTTTTCGGCCGAAAACGTGTACGTTTGCACTTCCCTGCCACAGGGAAGCTGCTAGCCGGAATTATCTGCCTGGTTCTACCCGCTGCCCGGAACGCTACGCAGGGCAAAAGCGATTCTCGTCCTCCGTGCTTGCTTTTTCTCAGAAAGAGCCGTGGTGTGCGTTTTCGCCGGAAAACGCGTTTTCGGCCGAAAACGTGTACGTTTGCACTTCCCCGCCACAGGGAAGCTGCTAGCCGGGAATTCTCTGCCTGGTTCTACCCGCTGCCCGGAACGCTACGCAGGGCAAAAGCGATTCTCGTCCTCCGTGCTTGCTTTTTCTCAGAAAGAGCCGTGGTGTGCTTTTTCTCCGGAAAACGCGTTTTCGGCCGAAAACGTGTACGTTTGCACTTCCCGGCCACAGGGAAGCTGCTAGCCGGCAATTCGCTGCCTATTTCTACCCGCTGCTCGGAACGCTACGCAGGGCAAAAGCGATTCTCGTCCTCCGTGCTTGCTTTTTCTCAGAAAGAGCCGTGGTGTGCGTTTTCGCCAGAAAACGCGTTTTCGGCCGAAAACGTGTACGTTTGCACTTCCCGGCCACAGGGAAGCTGCTAGCCGGGAATTCTCTGCCTGATTCTACCCGCTGCCCGGAACACTACGCAGGGCAAAAGCGATTCTCGTCCTCCGTGCTTGCTTTTTCTCAGAAAGAGCCATGGTGTGTTTTTTCTCCGGAAAACGCGTTTTCGGTCGGAAACGTGTACGTTTGCACTTCCCGGCCACAGGGAAGCTGCTAGCCGGCAATTCTCTGCCTGGTTCTACCCGCTGCCGGGAACACTACGCAGGGCAAAAGCGATTCTCGTCCTCCGTGCTTGCTTTTTCTCAGAAAGA